>NC_135232.1:966908319-967213788 GCF_051348905.1 Ranitomeya variabilis | reverse complement strand
TAGTATGCGGGAAGGGGAACCTGACTTTCAGCAGGGTCAGATTCTGGCTGTGTAGAGTGCAAGGGGAATGTAGTTGTCTGGGTCAATGTACCAGCAGACTCATCTAGCAGTGGCTGGGCAATGGGCAGGATGAGAAGGAAACACAGTTAGTAGGCCCAAATAATAAAGTGGGCTAAATGCAGTTCAAATGTGGTAACAGGACTAAACAGGCGGCATTGCTTTGTTCAGTGGAAGACACCTGTAATCAGTGGCAGGCACAGTTAGGAGGGCCAAATAATAAAGTGGGCCAAATGCAGTTCATAATTGGTAACAGGAGTAAACAGGCGGCACTGCTTTGTTCAGTGGAGGAGAACAACAAGCAGCGGCAGACACCGTTAGTAGGCCCAACCAAACAAGTAGGCCAAATGCAGTTTAATATTCGAAACAGGATGAAAATTGTGGCTCAGCTTTGTTCAGTGGAGGAGAACCACAAGCAGCGGCAGACACCGTTAGTAGGCCCAAACAAACAAGTAGGCCAAATGCAGTTAAATATCTGATATAGGCTGAAAGCCTGAAAATTGAAGCTCAGCTTTGTTCAGTGGAGGAGAAAAGCAAGGAGTGGCAGACACCGTTAGTAGGGCCCAACCAAACAAGTAGGCCAAATGCAGTTTAATATCTGATATAGCCTGAAAATTGAAGCTCAGCTTTGTTCGGTGGAGGAGAACCACAAGCAGCGGCAGACACCGTTAGTAGGCCGAATCAAACAAGTAGGCCAAATGCAGTTAAATATCTGATATAGGCTGAAAGCCTGAAAATTGAAGCTCAGCTTTGTTCAGTGGAGGAGAAAAGCAAGGAGCGGCAGATACCGTTAGTAGGGCCCAACCAAACTAGTAGGCCAAATGCAGTTTCATATTCAAAATATAGGCCGAAAGCCTGAAGATTGAAGCACAGGAGAAAAGCACAGGAGAACACTAAGGAGCGGCAGACACCATTAGTAGGCCCAACCAAACTAGTAGGCCAAATGCAGTTTCATATTCAAAATATAGGCCGAAAGCCTGAAGATTGAAGCTCAGCTTTGTTCAGTGGAGGAGAAAAGCAAGGAGAGGCAGATACCGTTAGTAGGGCCCAACCAAACTAGTAGGCCAAATGCAGTTTCATATTGCAAATATAGGCCGAAAGCCTGAAGATTGAAGCTCAGCTTTGTTCAGTGGAGGAGAAAAGCAAGGGGGGGCAGACACCGTTAGTAGGACCCAACCAAACTAGTAGGCCAAATACAGTTTCATATTGCAAATATAGGCCGAAAGCCTGAAGATTGAAGCTCAGCTTTGTTCAGTGGAGAAGAAAAGCAAGGAGCGGCGGGCACCGTTACTAGGGCCCAACCAAACAAGTAGGCCAAATGCAGTTTAATATCTGATATAGCCTGAAAATTGAAGCTCAGCTTTGTTCAGTGGAGGAGAACCACAAGCAGCGGCAGACACCGTTAGTAGGCCGAATCAAACAAGTAGGCCAAATGCAGTTAAATATCTGATATAGGCTGAAAGCCTGAAAATTGAAGCTCAGCTTTGTTCAGTGGAGGAGAAAAGCAAGGAGCGGCAGATACCGTTAGTAGGGCCCAACCAAACTAGTAGGCCAAATGCAGTTTCATATTCAAAATATAGGCCGAAAGCCTGAAGATTGAAGCACAGGAGAAAAGCACAGGAGAACACTAAGGAGCGGCAGACACCATTAGTAGGCCCAACCAAACTAGTAGGCCAAATGCAGTTTCATATTCAAAATATAGGCCGAAAGCCTGAAGATTGAAGCTCAGCTTTGTTCAGTGGAGGAGAAAAGCAAGGAGAGGCAGACACCGTTAGTAGGGCCCAACCAAATTAGTAGGCCAAATGCAGTTTCATATTGCAAATATAGGCCGAAAGCCTGAAGATTGAAGCTCAGCTTTGTTCAGTGGAGGAGAAAAGCAAGGGGGGGCAGACACCGTTAGTAGGGCCCAACCAAACTAGTAGGCCAAATACAGTTTCATATTGCAAATATAGGCCGAAAGCCTGAAGATTGAAGCTCAGCTTTGTTCAGTGGAGAAGAAAAGCAAGGAGCGGCGGGCACCGTTACTAGGGCCCAACCAAACAAGTAGGCCAAATGCAGTTTAATATCTGATATAGCCTGAAAACTGAAGCTCAGCTTTGTTCAGTGGAGGAGAACAACAAGCAGCGGCAGACACCGTTAGTAGGCCCAACCAAACAAGTAGGCCAAATGCAGTTAAATATCTGATATAGGCTGAAAGCCTGAAAATTGAAGCTCAGCTTTGTTCAGTGGAGGAGAAAAGCAAGGAGCCGCAGACACCGTTAGTAGGGCCCAACCAAACTAGTAGGCCAAATGCAGTTTCATATTGTAAATATAGGCCGAAAGCCTGAAGATTGAAGCTCAGCTTTGTTCAGTGGAGGATAGCTGTATTGAGTGGCGCAGACAGACACATGTAGTAGGCCTAAAATAAAAAAGTAGGCTCAATGCAGTTTAAAATAGGTTACAGGGGTACACAGGCAGCATTGGTTTGGTCAGCGGAGGACGATTGCAAGGAGTGGCGCAGACTTACTAGGCCTAAAATAAAAAAGTAGGCTCTATGCAGTTTAAAATAGGTTACAGGGGTACACAGGCCGCATTAGTTTGGTCAGCGGAGGACGATTGCAAGGAGTGGTGCAGACTTACTAGGCCTAAAATAAAAAAGTAGGCTCTATGCAGTTTAAAATAGGTTACAGGGGTACACAGGCAGCATTGGTTTGGTCAGCAGAGGATGATTGCAAGGAGTGGCGCAGACCTACTAGGCCTAAAATAAAAAAGTAGGCTCTATGCAGTTTAAAATAGGTTACAGGGGTACACAGGCAGCATTGGTTTGGTCAGCGGAGGACGATTGCAAGGAGTGACGCAGACTTACTAGTCCTAAAATAAAAAAGTAGGCTCTATACAGTTTAAAATAGGTTACAGGGGTACACAGGCAGCAATGGTTAGGTCAGCGGAGGACGATTGCAAGGAGTGGAGCAGACTTACTAGGCCTAAAATAAAAAAGTAGGCTCTATGCACTTTAAAATAGGTTACAGGGGTATACAGGCAGCATTGGTTTGGTCAGCGGAGGACGATTGCAAGGAGTGGCGCAGACTTACTAGGCCTAAAATAAAAAAGTAGGCTCTATGCAGTTTAAAATAGGTTACAGGGGTACACAGGCAGCATTGGTTAAATCAGCAGAGGATGATTGCAAGGAGTGGAGCAGACTTACTAGGCCTAAAATAATAAAGTAGGCTCTATGCAATTTAAAATAGGTTACAGGGGTACACAGGCAGCATTGGTTTGGTCAGCGGAGGACGATTGCAAGGAGTGGCGAAGACTTACTAGGCCTAAAATAAAAAAGTAGGCTCTATGCAGTTTAAAATAGGTTACAGGGGTACACAGTCAGCATTGGTTTGGTGAGCGGAGGACGATTTCAAGGAGTGGCGCAGACTTACTAGGCCTAAAATAAGAAAGTAGGCTCTATGCAGTTTAAAATAGGTTACAGGGGTACACAGGTAGCATTGGTTTGGTCAGCGGAGGACGATTGCAAGGAGTGGCGCAGACTTACTAGGCCTAAAATAAAAAAGTAGGCTCTATGCAGTTTAAAATAGGTTACAGGGGTACACAGGCAGCATTGGTTTGGTCAGCGGAGGACGATTGCAAGGAGTGGCGCAGACAGACTTAGTAGGTCTAAAATAAAAAAGTAGGCTCAATGCAGTTCTAAACTGGTAACAGGAGTAAACTGGCGGCACTGCTCTGTTCGGTGGAGGACAACTGGAAGAAGTGGCTGACACAATAAGTTGGCCAAAATAGTAAAGTGGGCTAAATGTCTGCAAAAAAAATATTCCTTAATAAACAGGTGCCAAAGCTAGGTACAGGGGTGGGTTCCTCTGCTGAGCAGCAGACAGTGGTAGTTCGCGCACAGTATTCACAGGTCTAAATGGAGGGCAGAGCCCCTGTATATTTTTACTATCATCTATCATTTCAACAAATTTGTATTGGCAGTGCCATTGAAGGATTTAACAGCACAGACTAAACAGTGGTGGAGGAGTGAGAGGTAAGTTTTGCAAGTGGCAGAGCACTGTTTGAGCTGGGGGGAACACTCTCTCGTGGGCGGCGGTACTGGCCCAGGGCCCCTCATATTACGACGGTGTGTCTGACGTTGGATGTGCACCACCACCGCCAGAGACACTTCATTGTACTATGAGGGACCCTGTGCCAGTGCCGTCGCCCAAGAGTGGGCACACCCACCTGTCCAGGCAAACGGCACTCGCACAGGTGCTTGCGCCAAGTGGTGACCACTGCCCCGTGGGGGGAGTCAGCCCATTTATGGAGGTGTAAAAATGGCATATGGTGGACATTCAGCAGCTGCAAATGGAGGAATTGGAGCAGTCAGTAAGAGGAGGCCAAAAGCAAGACCTTTTTACAGGAAAGCTATATGTCTGCAGGGGAAGGTGGGGCAAAATAATTAGAAATCCATGATTGGTTCATTTTAATGAAGGTTAGATCATCAACATTTTGGGTAGCCAGACGAGTCCTTTTTTCGGTCAGTATTGAACCAGCAGCACTGAATACTCTTTCTGATAGCACACTAGCAGCTGGGCAAGCGAGCTCCTGTAATGCATATTCTGCCAATTCAGGCCAGGTGTCTATTTTAGATGCCCAGTAATCAAAGGGGAATGACGTGTGAGGGAGAACATCGATAAGGGAGTAAAAATAGTTCGTAACCATACTGGACAAATGTTGTCTCCTGTCACTTTGAATTGATGCAGCAGTACCTGTCATGTCTGCGGTCATTGCGAAATCACTCCACAACCTGGTCATAAAACCCCTCTGTCCAACGCCGCTTCTGATTTGTGCACCTCTAACACCTCTGCCATGTTGCCACCTGCAGCTCGTGTGAGAACCATCACCGCTGCTGTTTGCTGGGAATGCCTGAACCAAACAGTCTACAAGAGTTGCTTGTTTGGTAGCCAATATTTGCTCAAGGTTCTCATGTGGCATGATATTTTGCAATTTCCCTTTATAGTGTGGATCCAGGAGGCAGGCCAACCAGTAATCGTCATCGGTCATCATTTTGATAATGCGGGGGACCCTTTTTAGGATACGCAAGGCATAATCAGCCATGTGGGCCAATGTTCCAGATGTCAAATCACTGCTTGAGCTGGGTTGAGGAGCACTTTCTGGCAAATCAACATCACTTGTCTCCCGCAAAAACTCTGTACCTGACCTTGCAATGCCACCAGTTTCTATTGCCCCCTGAGAAGCTTCCTCCTCCCATAAATAATCATCCCCATCATCCTCCTTCTCCTCCTCCTCTTCGTCCACCACCTCATCCAGGAGAGTTCCCTGAGCAGACAATGGCTGACTGTCATGAAGGCTTTCCTCATCCTCGGCTGCAGATGCCTGCTCCTTAATGTGCGTCAAACTTTGCATCAGCAGACGCATTAGTGGGATGCTCATGCTTATGATGGCGTCGTCTGCACTTACCAGCCGTGTGCATTCCTCAAAACACTGAAGGACTTGACAGAGGTCTTGTAGCCTCGACCACTGCACACCTGACAACTCGATGTCTGCCATCAAACTGCCTGCCCATGTATGTGTATCCTCCCACAAATACATTACAGCACACCTCTGTTCGTACAGCCTCTGAAGCATGTGCAGTGTGGAGTTCCACCTCGTTGCAACGTCGATTATTAGGCGGTGCAGGGGAAGCTTCAAAGATCGCTGATGGTTCTGCATACAGCTGGAGTGTACGGGCGACCGGCGGATGTGCGAGCAAAGTCTTCGCACCTTCAGGAGGAGGGCTGTTAACCCCGGATAACTTTTCAGGAAGCACTGCACCACCAGGTTCAAGGTGTGAGCCAGGCAAGGTATGTGTTTCAGTTCTGAAAGGGCTATGGCAGCCAAAAAATTCCTTCCGTTATCACTGACTACCTTGCCTGCCTCAAGATGTACACTGCCCAGCCATGAGTTTCTTGCTGCAAGAACTCGGCCAGAACTTCCGCGGTGTGTCTGTTGTCGCCCAAACACTTCATTTCCAACACAGCCTGCTGACGCTTACCTCTAGCTGTTCCATAATGGGACACCTCGTGTGCAACACTGGCAGCTGTGGATGGAGTGGTTGTGCGACTGCGCTCTGTGGATGAGCTTTCACTTCTGCTGGAGGAGGAGGAGGGGTGGCGAACGCCTACAGCCAACTGTTTCCTAGACCGTGGGCTAGGCAGAACTGTCCCACTAAGGCTGTCCCCTGTGGACCCTGCATCCACCACATTAACCCAGTGTGCCGGGATGGAAACGTAACATCCCTGGCCATGCCTTCTGGTCCATGCATCTGTTGTTAGGTGCACCTTTCTACTGATTGATTGCCTGAGTGCATGGACAATGCGGTCTTTGACATGCTGGTGGAGGGCTGGGATGGCTTTTCTCGCAAAGAAGTGTCGACTGGGTAGGTCATAGCATGGTACTGCATAGGCCATCAGGGCTTTGACAGCTTCGCTTTCAACCAACCTGTAGGGCATCATCTCTAATGAGATTAGTCTAGCAATGTGGGCGTTCAAACCCTGTGTAAGTGGATGAGAGGATGAGTATTTCCTTTTCCTAACCAGACTCTCTTGTAGGGTGAGCTGGACTGGAGAGCTGCATATGTGGAACTAGCGGGGGTGGTGGTGGACATGGCAGATTGAGAGAGGGTTGGTGAGGGTATTCTTGCTGTTGGCCCACATACAGTGTTTCCTACCAACAACCTGGTGATTCGCTGACTGCTTTGGCCTTGCAACAATACCTCCACATTTGCTGCAGGTGGTGTCCTAAACGGTGGGCTTACAGTGAGGGAAGCAATGTAGCATTGCTGACTAGCTTCATGCAGAGCGGGTGCACCTACGTTACGGGACGTTTGGTAGTTAGTCCAGGCTTGCAAGTGCATGCTGGTTAAATGTCTATGCATGCACATTGTATTTACATTTTTGACATTCTGCCCTCTGCTAAAGGTCCTTGAGCATTTCTTACAGATAACTTTGCACTGATCATTCGGATCTTGGTTAAAAAATTGCCAGACTGCACTCTTCCTACTATCGAATACCTTTTCAGGCATTGCACGCTGTGCTACTTTCACCGGATGGCCACGCTGTCCTAAAACTGTTTTTGGTTTTGACACATGGTTTCTGCCAGATACGGGCCTGCCAGATGAAAGCTGTTGAGATGTTGATGCCTGCTGCAGCTCATACTCCTCCGCTTCAGAGCTACTGCCAGCGGCACCCTGTTCCCCAAATGGCTGCCAATCGGGGGTGAACAACTGGGTTATCTATCACCTCCTCTTCAATGTCCTGTGCACCTTCCTCTGTGTCACCATGTAAGGTGCTATAGCGTTTGGGACGGGGCACCATAGTCTCATCAGGGTCAGGATCTGGCTCAGTACATGGCGAGGGCAATGTTGTGATCTGAGTCAATGGAAAAGCATAATAATCTAGCTGTGGCTGTGCATCTGTGCACTCCATGTCCGATTCATCTTGTAATGGGCAGTTAACAATTTCCCTTTCTAACCCAGGCATGGTTTGTGTAAAGAGCTCCATGGAGTAACCTGTAGTGTCGCCTGACGCATCCTTCACTTTTGGTTTGGGTGAAGGACACAAGGAAATGTCTTGTTTCTGACCGGGAGCATCCACTGACGACTCGCTGCGTTTATATTTGGAACTTTCTGAAGAGGAGGCGAAAGAGCTAGAGGCTGAGTCAGCAAGGAAAGCCAAAACTTTTTCCTGCTGCTCCAGGTTTAAAAGCGGTTTTCCTACTCCCAGAAAAGGGAGCGTTCGAGGCCTTGTGTAGCCAGACGATGACACTGGCTCATAAATTCGAGCCTTAGGTGCTATTTTGCTTTTCCCACTACCACCAGATGCTCCACCACCACCACCACCATCATTACCAGCTGGCAATGACCGGCCACGGCCACGACCTCTTCCGCCAGACTTCCTCATTCTTGGGAAAATGTAACCAAACTAACAACCGTTATATGGTACTGTAAAACAAGGTAGAAGGTGTATGTAAACTTGTTGTGAATTTAAATCTCCCTTTCTATATGTGTGGGAGACTGCTGCAATAATCAGGCCCACTGTATTACACTACACAGTATAAGTGGCAGAAAGTGGCTGGCAGATATACGCCAAACAGAACTGACGCAGATGCACTTAGTGGCAATATTAATCTCCCTTTTTATGTGTGGGACACTGCTGCAAATAAAAAACAGGCCCACAGTTTTACACTACACAGTATAAGTGGCAGAAAGTGGCTGGCAGATATACGCCAAACAAAACAGACGCAGATGCGCTTAGTGGCAATATAAATCTCCTTTTTTATGTGTGGGAGACTCCTGCAAATAAAAAACAGGCCCACTGTATTACACTACACAGTATAAGTGGCAGAAAGTGGCTGGAAGATATATATATATATATATATATATATATATATATATATATATATATATATATATATATATATATATATAAAAGGGACTGTACTACAATAACAATCTCCCTACAATGATCTCAGGACAAGTATGGCAGCCAGCAATAAAAAGGACTGCTGCACACAAAAGTGTGGACAAATAAACAATAGAACTGCGCAGAAAGGAGCAACAGGACTTTTGCTTTTAAAAAAGCAGTTGGTTTGCACAGCGGCGTACAAACAGCAATGCAGCTATCAGGGAGCCTTATAAGCTACAGAGCTGATGCGCAGAAATCTAGCCTCCACTGTCCCTGCAAAGAAAAGGTGGTGTTGGACAGTGGAAATCACTACAGCACAAGCGGTTTGGGGGTTAATATTTCCTCCCTAACAATATCCCTGCTTCTGACGAAGCTGCAGCAACCTCTCCCTATGCTCAGATCGGCAGAAGTAAGATGGCGGTCGGCGTGCACGCCCCTTTATACCCCCTGTGACGCCGCAGAAAGCAAGCCAATCACTGTCATGCCCTTCTCTAAGATGGTGGGGACCGAGACCTATGTCATCACGCTGCCCACGCTCTGCGTCCACCTTCATTGGCTGAGAAATGGCGCTGAAAGCGTCATACGAAATGCAACTTTGGTGCGAAGATCGCCGACAGCATGGCCAATCTCACACTGGGATCAGGTCGGGTTTCAAGAAACCCGATTTTGCCGAAAGTCGGCGATTTTTGAAAATGTCCGATTCGTTTCGCTCAACCCTACCACAGTACACTTCAGCCGAATGTGTGTTAAAGGAGTCTAAGGGTACCTTCACACTCAGCAACTTTCCAACGATCACGACCAGCGATACGACCTGGCCGTGATCGTTGGAAAGTCCTTGTGTGGTCGCTGGAGAGCTGTCACACAGACAGCTCTCCAGCGACCAACGATGCCGAGGTCCCCGGGTAACCAGGGTAAACATCGGGTTACTAAGCGCAGGGCCGCGCTTAGTAACCCGATGTTTACCTTGGTTACCATTGTAAATGTAAAAAAAAAAAACACATACTCACATTCCGGTGCCTGTCACGTCCCCGTAAAGCAGAGCGGTGACGTCACCACTGTGCTCTGATGTACGGCCGGCCGGCGCTGACACAGGATGCAGGAGGAGTGCAGGGAAGCGGACGCCCGGGGACGTGACAGGCACCGGAATGTAGGTATGTAGTGTTTTGTTTTTTTTTCGTCACACACGCCGATGCAGCGATGTCAGCGGGTGATCCAGCGACGAAATAAAGTTTCAAACGATCTGCTACGACGTACGATTCTCAGCGGGGTCCCTGATCGCAGTAGCGTGTCAGACACAGCGAGATCGTAACTATATCGTTGGAACGTCACGGATCGTGCCGTCGTAGTGACCAAAGTGCCACTGTGAGACGGTACCCTAAGATTTGCACATTTCTCTGTACCTGCCCAGTAGCATGACCTCTGCTACCGCAATCATTACACCCTTGATTGTGAGTCACTAGATAGCAGACAGTGGAGATAAAAACTATACATTACCGAGTCTGAAGATTGCATAGGTGTTTCTTTGGTTAATGCCTCTGCAACCAATGTGTAGTTAAGCTCTATAACTTTTAGCCATATTCACTAACATTACACCTCTGCTCAAATGTGTGTCGAATATCTAAGGAGATTATCACTAAAGGATTAGTTGTCTTGTGCAATGTAGTCATCTGCTTCTATGTACCCCCACCACTGATTACCAGCTTTCTGCCTGTTCACAGTGTACATTAGTGTGGGTGGGGTATACAAAGCTCAACATTCAAAGATTTGCAGCAAATGAAACAGTGATTATATCAAAATGATAGCAAGCAAACTAAGGGTGCTTTCACACTAGCGTCGTACGACACACGTCGCAATGCGTCGTTTTGGAGAAAAAACGCATCCTGCAAAGTTGCCCGCAGGATGCGTTTTTTCCCCATAGGGTTGCATTAGCGATGCATTGCGATGCATTGCCACACGTTGCATCCGTCGTGCGACGGATGCGTCGTGTTTTGGCGGACCGTTGGCACAAAAAAACGTTACATGTAACTTTTTTTGTCTGCCATTTCTGACCACGCATGCATGGCCGGAACTCCGCCCCCTCCTCCCTGGACATCACAATGGGGCAGCGGATGCGTTGAACAACTGCATCCGCTGCCCCCATTGTGCTTTTTTTTCACAGTATGCGTCGGTACATCGGCACGACGCATTGCGTCGTGCGTCGTACGACGCTAGTGTGAAAGTAGCCTAAGTGATATATTGCAGGTATCAGGGTCTCTTTCCCTGCCTCATACTGCCCTCAGGTTTGTTAGCAATAACCCGGTGATAGATTTCTTTTAAATTTCCATATAGAGATCCGTGCTTTTTTGGCATTGCTGGTTATAGGAGAGTTACTGCTTAACCCTTTTAAACCCAGACCATTTTCCATATCTTCGTTTTCTTTTTTTCCTCCTCTTCTTCACACAGCCATAACTTTTTTTATATTTCTATCAATATAGCCATATGATAGCTTGTTTTTAGCAGGACAAGTTGGTATTTTGAATAGCACCATTGATTTACCATATAATGTAGTGTAAAATGGGAAAAAATTCCAAGTGTAGCAAAATTGCAAAAAAAGTGCAGTTCCACAATTTCTTTTTTGCTTTTTTATTTGCTATGTTCACTATATAGCAAAACTGACCTGAAAATGTGATTCTCTAGGTCAGTATGAGTATGCAGATACGAAACATGTATTGTTTACTTTTTGTTTAAGTGGTGAAAAAAAAGTTTTTTATTTTGTCGCCATTTTCTGAGACCATTAAAGGGGTTTTCCCATGAACCAAAGTTTATTTTAATCAATATAACTTATAATAATAATAACTTCTACAACTGGATGTGTTTAAATAAAATGTCCCTATGCTGAGATAATCTTATAAATGTGTCCCTGCTGTGTAATGCCTGTGTCTGACCGTACAGGAACATGGTCTGATCATATCACAGTTCCTGGGCAGGGGAGGAAGCAAAAGAGTATGCTGACATTATAGCAGAGGATCACAGCTGCTTCTTTTTGTGAGGTAAAACATTTCCCTTCCTGTTTTTAAATGATGTTTTACTTCAAAGAAAGCATAATTTGTTATCCCCTGCTGTAATGTCTGCATACTCTTTTGCTTCCTCCCCTGCTAAGGAGGGAGCTGTGGTATGATCAGACCATGTTCCTGTTCAAACACGGCCATTACACAGTACACAGCAGGGGCACATTTATAAGGTTATCTCAGCACAGGAACATTTCATTTAACCCCTTCCCGACATGTGACGGTATAGTACATCACATGTCGGGACCCCCGCTTTGATGTGCGCTCCGGCGGTGAGCGCACATCAAAGTCGCGACATGTCAGCTGTTTTTTACAGCTGACATGTGCGCGCAATAGCGGCGGGTGAAATCGCAATCACCCGCCGCTATTAACTAGTTAAATGCCGCTGTCAAACGCAGACAGCGGCATTTAACTACCGCATCCGGCCGTGCGGCCGGATATGAGCGCATCGCCGACCCCCGTCACATGATTGGGGGTCGGCGATGCTCCTCCATTGTAACCATAGAGGTCCTTGAGACCTCTATCGTTACTGATTGCCGGTGGCTGTGAGCGCCCCCCTGTGGTCGGCGCTCACAGCACACCTGCAAATCTGCTGTGTAGCAGCGATCTTATGATCGCTGCTACATAGCAGAGCCGATCCGGTTGTGCCTGCTTCTAGCCTCCCATGGAGGCTATAGAAGCATGGCAAAAGTAAAAAAAAAAAGTTTTTAAAAATGTGAAAAAAAAAAAATATATAAAAGTTTAAATCACCCCCCTTTCGCCCCAATCAAAATAAATCAATAAAAAAAAACCCAACCTACACATATTTGGTATCGCCGCGTTCAGAATCGCCCGATCTATCAATAAAAAAAAGCATTAACCTGATCGCTAAATGGCGTAATGAGAAAAAAATTCGAAACGCCAGATTTACGTTTTTTTGGTTGCCACGACATTGAATTAAAATGCAATAACGGGCGATCAAAAGAACGTATCTGCACCGAAATGCTATCATTAAAAACGACAGCTCAGCACGCAAAAAATAAGCCCTCACCTGACCCCAGATCACGAAAAATGGAGACGCTACGAGTATCGGAAAATGGCGCAATTTTGTTGTGTTTTGTTTTTTGCAAAGTTTGGAATTTTTTTTCACCACTTAGGTGAAAAATAACCTAGTCATGTTAGGTGTCTATGAACTCGTAGTGACCTGGAGAATCATAAAGGCAGGTCAGTTTTAGCATTTAGTGAACCTAGCAAAATAGGCAAGCAAAAAACAAGTGTGGGATTGCACTTTTTTTGCAATTTCACTGCACTTGGAATTTTTTTCCCGTTTTCTAGTACACGACATGCTAAAACCAATGATGTCGTTCAAAAGTACAACTCGTCCCGCAAAAAATAAGCCCTCACATGGCCAAATTGACGGAAAAATAAAAAAGTTATGGCTCTGGGAAGGAGGGTAGCGAAAAACGAAAACGGAAAAACGGAAAAAGCTCCGGGGGTGAAGGGGTTAAACACATCTAGTTATAGAAGTTATTATTATTCCAAGATATATTGATTAAAATCAACTTTTGTTCGTAGGAAAACCTCTTTAATGTTTCCATTTTTCAAGTTGAGCTGGGAGAGGGCTTATTTTTTGTGCCCTGAGCTGACATTTTTATTGAAACCATTTTTGGGATACATATGATGTTTTGATTGCCTCTTACTGCATTTTATTGCAATGCTGCGGCGACCAGAAAATGTAATTTTGGCGTTTTGATTTTTTTCTCGTTATGCTGTTTACTGATCGCAGTAATTTATTTTACATTTTGATAGATCAGATATTTCTGAATGCAGCAATATGAAATATGTGTTTTTTAATTGTTTTATTTTCAATGGAGCAAAATTGGTATGATTTGAACTTTTGTTTTTGTTTATTTTTTTAAATTTTTTTTGCACTTTTTATTTTATTTGATAGCACATTAGGAGACTTGAAGATGCAGTTTTCCGATCACCTGTGAATGCCGGCCACAAGTCAGAGTTCACAGGAGTATCGTAAACATACTGTACATGGTGGTCTCCAGCAGACCCTCGGCTGTCATGACAACCTATCGATGCCCCGAGATTGCTTCACACGTGCTCCGATGGGATGATGGAATGATGAGCGCCACCGCCGGAGTATGTTAAATCCTGCTGACAGATTGACAGCGGGATTTAACAGGTTAACAGCCAATTTAACAGCCCACAGCTGTTAAAGGGAACCTGTCACCCCGTTTTTTCCGTATGAGATAAAAATACTGTTAAATAGGGCCTGAGCTGTGCATTACAACAGTGTATTTTGTGGTCCCCGATTCCCCACCTATGCTGCCGAAATACGTTACCAAAGTAGCCGTTTTCGCCTGTCAATCAGGCTGGTCTGGTCAGATGGGCGTGGTGTCTTCCCCCAGATCTTGCTTAGTTTTCCGTTGGTGGCGTAGTAGTTTGCGCATGCCCAAGTCCAGAATCCACTGCTCAGGGGAGGGAAAATAGCGCGATCTGCGCTATTCCCCTGGTGATCGGTGGGGGCGGCCATCTTCCTGTGGCCGCGCGTGCGCAGATTGAGCGCTCTGCTGCCCGGGGCTTCAGGAAAATGGCCGCGGGATGCCGCGCGTGCGCAGATGGAGATCGCGGCGGCCATTTTCCTGAAGCAGAGTTCGCATCTCGGCTTCAGGAAAATGGCCGCCGCGATCTCCATCTGCGCATGCGCGGCATCCTGCGGCCATTTTCCTGAAGCCCCGGGCAGCAGAGCGCTCCAACTGCGCACGCGCAGCCACAGGAAGATGGCCGCCCCCACCGATCACCAGGAAAATAGCGCAGATCGCGCTGTTTTTCGTCACCTGCGCAGTCGCAAACCACTACGCCACCAACGGAAACCTAAGCAAGATCTGGGGGAAGAAACAGCTTTGTCACCACGCCCATATGACCAGACCAGCATGATTGACAAGCGAAAACTGCGACTTTGGTAAGTAATTTCGGCAGCTTAGATGGGGAATCAGGGTAGAAAAAAAACACTTTTGTAAAGCACAGCTCATGCCCTATGTAGCGGTATTTTTATCTCCGAGTGAAAAACCGGGGTGACAGGTTCCCTTTAAAGGCGCATGATAGTTGATTAAATCAAAGTCAGGGACATAACATATATCATAAATCTACATCGTATGTCATGAAATGGTTAATAGTGTTATTTACTGCAGGTACTTTTAACAAGTGATCATGGAAACAGCGACAGAACTTCTAAACTTTCATTTTAACTGCTGCTAGGTATTTTGCAGAACATAAGAAATTTGAAACAATATGATAATAATAATAATAGTTTTAAAATTCATCAGCACAGAATTAACCCCTTAACGACCGCCAATACGCCTTTTAACGGCGGCAGTTAAGGGTACTTAAACCACAGCGCCGTTAATTAACAGCGCTGTGGAAAAAGTGTATAGCGCCCCCCAGAGTTGGATTTTCTCTGGGGTCTCGGTTGCCTGGGGTAGCCGAGACCCCAGAGAACATGATTTGGGTCAGTTTTTACCAACCCCCGGGTTGTGATCCGCAAAAAAACCCCCGCGATTTCCCATTTAATTCCTCTGTTCTTCGATGTGATCGCACATCAGAGGACAGAAAAATGGGGTCCCCGATCGCCCCCCGATACTCACCCATCTCCCCCGATGCTCCTCGTGGCTCTCGATGGGCGACACCATCCTTTTACAGGGAAAAAATGGCAGGCGCATGCGCAGTGCGCCCGCCGGCCTGCAACCGGTGGATCTTTGGGGTCTCGGCTGCCGGGGGTAGCCAAGACCCCAAAGAACATGATCGGGGTTGGTTTTTACCGACCCCTGTTTTGCGATTGCCGGTAATTAACCGTTTACTGGTGACCGCAAAAAAAAAAGCGGTGTGTCATTCTCTGTCCTCTGATGTGATTGTACATCAGAGGACAGAGAAATAGGGGGATCGGGGACCCTGTCATACTTACCGATGTCCCTGGGTCCTCTTGCGTCCCCTCCTGGCCGCCGGCTTCTTCCTCCAGGAAGAAAATGGCGGGCGCATGCGCAGTGCCCCCGCCGTGATCTGCCGGCTAGCAGAGGAAGATTCTTCCTCTTGTTTTATTTTGGTCACTGTGAGATCCTGTCAGAGTGATCAAATTAAAAAAATAGTAAATAACCCCCCTTTATCACCCCCTTAGTTAGGAAAAACAATAAAATAAAAAAGTATGTATTTCCACTTTCCAATTAGGGTTAGGGCTAGGGTTAGGGTTGGGGCTAAAGTTAGGGTTAGAGTTGGGATTAGGCTTGGGGTTGGGATTAGGGTTTGGATTAGGGTTAGGGTTGGCATTAGGGTTAGGGTTGGCATTAGGGTTACGTTTGGGATTAAGGTTAGGGTTAAGGTTAGGGTTGGGATTAGGGTTAGGAGTCTATTGGGATTAGGATTAGGTTTGAGGTTAGGGTTGAGATTATGATTAGGGGTGTGTTGGGTTTAGGGATTTGATTAGGGTTAGGGTTGGGATTAGGGTTAGGGGTGTTTTGGCATTAGGGTTGTGATTAGGGTTATGGTTAGGGTTGGGATTAGGGTTAAGGGTGTTTTGGGGTTAGGGTTTTGATTAGGGTTATGGATTGGGTTGGGATTAGGGTTAGGGGTGTGTTGGGGTTAGGGTTGGAGTTAGAATTGGGGGGTTTCCACTGTATAGGTACATCAGGGGGTCTCCAAACGCGACAGCCAATTTTGAGCTCAAAAAGTCAAATGGTGCCTTCCTTCTGAGCTCTGCCGTGCGCCCAAACAGTGGTTTACCCACATATGTGGTATCAGCATACTCAGGACTAATTGGACAACAACTTTTGGGTACAGTTTCCCCTGTTACCCTTGCAAAAAAAAGGGGGCTAAAAAATCATGTTTGTGGAAAAAAATGATTTTTTGTTTTCACGGCTCTGCGTCAAACTTCTGTGAAGCACTTGGGAGTTTAAAATGCTCACTAGATATCTTGATAAGTTCCTTGGGGGGTCTAGTTTCCAAAATGGGGTCACTTGTGGGGAGTTTCTACTGTTTAGGTTCATCAGGGGCTCTGCAAATGCAACATGACACCAGCAGACCATTCCATCAAAGTCTGCATTTTAAAAGGTCACTACTTCCCTTCCGAGCCCTGATGTGTGTCCAAACAGTGGTTCTCCCACACATGGGGTATCAGCGTACTCACGACAAACTGCACGACAAATTTTGGGGTCCAATTTCTCCTGTTGCCCTTAAGTAAATAACAAATTGCGAGCTAAAAAAATCATTTTTGAGGAAAAAAAAAGGATTTTTTATTTTCACGGCTCTGCATTATAAAGTTCTGTGAAGCACTTGGGCATTCAAAGTGCTCACCACACATCTAGATAAGTTCCTTGGGAGGTCTAGTTTCCAAAATGGGGTCACTTGTGGGGGGTTTCTACTGTTTAGGTACATAAGGAACTCTGAAAATGCAACATGACGCCCGAAGACCATTCCGTCAAAGTCTGCATTTTAAAACGTCACTACTTCCCTTCCGAGCCCCAATGTGTGCCCAAACAGTGGTCCCCCCCCACATATGGGATATCAGCGTACTCAGGACAAATTGCACAACAAATTGTGGGGTCCAATTTCTCTTGTTACCCTTGAGAAAATAAAAAATTGCAAGCTAAAAAAACATTTTTGAGGGAAAAAAAGGATTTTTTATTTTCACGGCTCTACGTTATAAATGTCTGTGAAGCACTTGGGGGTTCAAAGTGCTCACCACACATCTAGATAAGTTCCGTAATGGATCTAGTTTCCAAAATGAGGTCACTTCTTGGGGATTTCCACTGTTTAGGCACACCAGGGGCTCTCCAAACGCGACATGGTGTCCGATCTCAATTCCAGCCAATTCTGCATTGAAAAAGTCAAATGGAACTCCTTCTCTTCCAAGCTCTGTCGCGTGCCCAAATTGTGGTTTACCCCCACATATTGGGTATCGGCATACTCAGGACAAATTGCCCAACAACTTTTGGGGTATAATTTCTCGTGTTACCCTTGTGAAAATAAAAATTTGGGGGCAAAAAGATCATTTTTGTAGAAAAAAATTAAATTTTTTATTTTCACGGCTCTACGTTATAAACTTCTGTGAAGCACCTGGGGGTTTAAAGTGCTCACCACACATCTAGACAAGTTCCTTAAAGGGTCTAGTTTCCAAAATGGTGTCATTTGTGGGGGGTGTCTACTGCTTAGGCACATCAGGGGCTCTCCAAACATGACATGACGTCCGATCTCAATTCCAGCCAATTCTGCATTGAAAAAGTCAAATGGAACTCCTTCTCTTCCATGCTCTGCCGTGTGCCCAAATTGTGGTTTACCCCCACATACGGGGTATCGGCATACTCAGGACAAGTTGCACAACAACTTTTGGGGAATAATTTCTCGTGTTACCCTTGTGAAAATAAAAAATTGGGGCTGAAAATATCATTTTTGTAGAAAAAATGCATTTTTTTTATTTTCACAGCTCTACATTATAAACTTCTGTGAAGCACCTGGGGGTTTAAAGTGCTCACCACACATCTAGACAAGTTCCTTAAAGGGTCTAGTTTCCAAAATGGTGTCACTGGTGGGGGGTTTCGAAAAGCACAGAAGAGAAAAGACTAGACCAATAATGGTATGCACACCCATAAATAGTACAAAAAATCAAACAATTTTATTTACACCTCAAAAAGACAAAGGCTACTTTCACACTAGCATCGTGCACTGCACTTCGCTATGCGTCGTTTTGAAGAAAAAACGCATCCTGCAAAAGTGCTTGCAGGATGCGTTTTTTCTCCATTGATTTGCATTAGCGTCGCATTGTGATGCTTTGCCACACGTTGCAACCGTCGTGCGACGGTTGCGCCGTGTTGTGGCGGACCGTCGGCTGAAAAAAACGTTACATGTAACGTTTTTTGCTTCCGACGGACTGCCATTTCCGACCGCGCATGCGCGGCCGGAACTCCGCCCCCACCTCCCCGCACCTCACAATGGGGCGGCGGATGCGCTGGAAAAATGCATCCGCTGCCCCCGTTGTGCGGCGCATTCACTGCTAGCGTCGGTACGTCGGCCCGACGCACTGTGACGGGCCGAGTACGACGCTAGTGTGAAAGTAGCCAAACACACAATAAAACCTTTTAAAAGAGGCCTGAATACACTACCAATAGCCCTCACCCCTATATGTATAATGCATAATACAACATAACCATAGTATAAGTTACAAATACCAATCAAAATCAATAATGTACTCGGTTATATGAATACAAATATACAATGTCTCCCGTTCATGGGTCTAATATCTCAAATGGTGCAAAGATATGAGAGCGTAATGTTTTAAATACAAAACAGAAAAACTGAATAATGGCATACAATATACTGTGATCATATGTATTATAATGACCCAATATACTAAGTATGTCGATTTGCCGTGTTATATAGGCATGTGTTATAATCCTTAGTGGTTGAGGATCACAAATTACTCCAGCTAAGTAACAAACATAGGACAAGCTCTAGGGAGGTGGCAAACTGGACTGACCGCAAATCTGAACCTATCCAAACACACTAGAAGTAGCCGGTGAACGTGCCTAAAAATCCTAGACGTCTCGAGCCAGCCTGAGGAACTAACTACCCCTAGAGAGAAAGAAAAGACCTCTCTTGCCTCCAGAGAAATAATCCCCCAAAGATATAGAAGCCCCCAACAGATAATAACGGTGAGGTAAGAGGAAGGCACATACACAGGGGTGAAAGCAGATTCAGCAAATGAGGCCCACTAATACTAGATAGCAGAAAATAGAAAAGGGAATTAGTAAAAAACCCTTACAAAATATCCACTCTGAGATTTCAAGAACCCCCACACCAACTAACGGTGTGGGGGGAGAAACTCAGTCCCCTAGAGCAACCAGCAAGCGAGGAAATCACATTTTAGCGAGCTGGACTAAAAACATAATGAACACTGATAATCAAAAAATGATCAAACAAAAACTTAGCTTGTCTTGGAGAGACTGGGAGCAAGGTAGACACAAGGAATCTGAAGAGCACTGAATACATTGATAGCAGGCAAGGAACTGAGTCTCCAGGTGAGCTAAATAGGAAACCAACCAAGGATAACGAACCAGCTGATGCAGCCAACCTGCAGAAAGACAACACTACACAGTACCGCTTGTGACCACTAGAGGGAGCCCAAAAATAGAATTCACAACAGTACCCCCCCCTTGAGGAGGGGTCACCGAACCCTCATCAAGACCCCCAGGGCGATCAGGATGAGCCGCGTGGAAGGCACGAACCAAATCGGCCACATGAACATCAGAGGTGACAACCCAGGAATTATCCTCCTGACCATAGCCCTTCCACTTAACCAAATACTGAAGCCTCCGCCTAGAGATACGAGAATCCAAAATCTTCTCCACCACGTACTCCAATTCGCCCTCGACCAGCACTGGAGCAGGAGGCTCAACAGAAGGAACCACAGGTACCACATACCTCCGCAACAAAGACCTATGGAACACATTATGAATGGCAAACGATGCTGGGAGATCCAAACGAAAAGACACCGGGTTAAGGATTTCCAAGATCTTATAAGGACCGATGAAGCGAGACTTGAATTTAGGAGAGGAGACCTTCATAGGAACATACCGAGAAGACAGCCACACCAAATCCCCAACATGAAGTCGGGGACCCACACCGCGGCGGCGGTTGGCAAAGCGCTGAGCCTTCTCCTGTGACAACCTCAAATTGTCCACCACCTGGCTCCAAATCTGCTGCAACCTATCCACCACAGAATCCACCCCAGGACAGTCAGAAGGCTCAACCTGACCCGAGGAAAAACGAGGATGTAAACCAGAATTGCAGAAAAAAGGCGAAACCAAAGTAGCAGAACTAGCCCGATTATTAAGGGCAAACTCGGCCAATGGCAAAAAAGTCACCCAATCATCCTGATCAGCAGAAACAAAACATCTCAAATAAGTTTCCAACGTCTGATTAGTTCGCTCGGTTTGGCCATTAGTCTGAGGATGGAAGGCCGAAGAAAAAGACAAATCAATGCCCATCTTAGCACAAAAAGTCCACCAAAACCTGGACACAAACTGGGATCCTCTATCAGACAAAATATTCTCAGGAATGCCGTGCAGGCGAACCACATTCTGAAAAAATAGAGGAACCAAATCGGAGGAAGAAGGCAACTTAGGCAAGGGCACCAAATGGACCATCTTGGAAAAACGATCACACACCACCCAGATGACCGACATTCTCTGAGAGACTGGAAGATCCGAAATAAAATCCATGGAAATGTGCGTCCAAGACCTTTTCGGAACAGGCAAAGGCAAAAGCAAACCGCTGGCACGAGAACAGCAAGGCTTAGCCCGAGCACAAATCCCACAAGACTGCACAAAGGAACGCACATCCCGTGACAAGGAAGGCCACCAGAAGGACCTAGCCACCAAATCTCTGGTACCAAAAATCCCAGGATGACCCGCCAACACAGAAGAATGAACCTCGGAAATAACTCTGCTGGTCCATCTATCCGGGACAAACAGTCTCTCTGGCGGACAACGGTCAGGTCTATCCGCCTGAAATTTCTGCAGCACTCGTCGCAAATCTGGGGAAATGGCAGACAAAATCACTCCCTCTCTGAGAATACCAGCCGGCTCAGAAACTCCCGGAGAGTCAGGCACAAAACTCCTAGAAAGTGCATCAGCTTTCACGTTCTTTGAACCAGGCAGGTATGAGAACACGAAGTTGAAACGGGAGAAAAACAACGACCAACGAGCCTGTCTAGGATTCAGGCGCTTGGCAGATTCAAGGTAAATCAGATTTTTGTGATCAGTCAAGACCACCACACGATGTTTAGCTCCTTCGAGCCAATGTCGCCACTCCTCAAATGCCCACTTCATAGCCAACAACTCCCGATTACCAACATCATAATTCCGCTCGGCAGGCGAAAACTTTCTTGAAAAGAAAGCACATGGCTTCATCACAGAGCCATCAGAGCTTCTCTGCGACAAAACAGCCCCTGCTCCAATCTCAGAAGCATCAACCTCGACCTGGAAGG
Source organism: Ranitomeya variabilis (assembly GCF_051348905.1). NCBI lineage: Eukaryota > Metazoa > Chordata > Amphibia > Anura > Dendrobatidae > Ranitomeya > Ranitomeya variabilis. The sequence goes on along the minus strand of NC_135232.1, from coordinate 967,192,231 downwards.
GGAGAGAGACATCTGGCTGACATAAGACTGGAGCTGAAGAAAACCGGTGCTTCAGCTCCCGAAAGGCCTCCACGGCCGCAGGAGACCAATTAGTCACATCAGAACCCTTCTTGGTCAAACCCGTCAAAGGTTTAACCACGCTGGAAAAATTAGCGATGAAACGACGGTAAAAATTAGCAAACCCCAAGAACTTCTGAAGACTCTTAACAGACGTGGGCTGAGTCCAGTCATGAATAGCCTGGACCTTGACTGGGTCCATCTCCACAGTAGAAGGAGAAAAAATAAAACCCAAAAAGGAGACCTTCTGTACTCCGAAGAGGCATTTTGAGCCCTTCACAAATAAAGCATTAGCACGCAGGACCTGAAACACCATCCTGACCTGCTTCACATGGGACTCCCAATCATCAAAAAAGACCAAAATGTCATCCAGATAAACAATCATAAATTTATCCAGATATTCTCGGAAGATGTCATGCATGAAGGACTGAAACACAGAAGGAGCATTAGAGAGTCCAAAAGGCATCACTAAGTACTCAAAATGGCCTTCGGGCGTATTAAATGCTGTTTTCCATTCATCTCCCTGCTTAATGCGCACAAGGTTATACGCACCACGGAGATCTATCTTGGTGAACCAACTGGCACCCTTAATCCGAGCAAACAAATCAGACAATAGTGGCAAAGGATACTGAAATTTGACTGTGATTTTATTCAGAAGACGATAATCTATACAAGGTCTCAAAGAACCGTCCTTCTTGGCCACAAAAAAAAACCTGCACCAAGAGGGGAAGAGGATGGGCGAATATGTCCCTTCTCCAGAGACTCCTTTATATAACTCCGCATTGCGGCATGCTCTGGTATAGACAAATTAAAAAGTCGTCCCTTAGGGAATTTACTATCAGGAATTACATTTATAGCACAGTCACAATCCCTATGAGGAGGCAGGGCACAGGACCTGGGCTCATCAAATACATCCTGGTAGTCAGACAAAAACTCAGGGACCTCAGAAGGAGTGGAAGAAGCAATAGACACCAACGGAGTATCGCCATGAATTCCCTGACAACCCCAACTTGACACAGACATAGCTTTCCAATCTAAAACTGGATTATGAGCCTGCAGCCATGGCAGACCCAAAACGACACCATCATGCAAATTATGCAGAACAAGAAAGCGAATCACCTCCTGATGTACGGGAGTCATGCACATGGTCATTTGCGTCCAATACTGAGGCTTATTCTCAGCCAATGGCATAGCATCAATTCCCCTCAGAGGAATAGGAAATTCCAAAGGCTCCAGGACAAAACCACAGCGCCTGGCAAATGACAAATCCATCAGATTCAGGGCAGCACCCGAATCCACAAAAGCCATAACCGGGTAGGACGACAAAGAACAAATCAAAGTAACAGACAAAATAAATTTAGGCTGTATAGTACCAATGGTGACAGGTTTAGATTTCTTTTTTAAGCGTTTAGAGCATGCTGAGATAACATGAGTAGAATCACCACAGTAAAAGCACAACCCATTTTGATGTCTATGACTTTGTCGCTCAATTCTGGTCAGAGTTCGGTCACATTGCATAGACTCAGGTCTCTGTTTGGAAAATACCACCAAAGGATGAGCAGATTTGCGCTCCCGCAAACGCCGATCAACCTGAATGGCTAAAGCCATAGAATCACTCAGACTTGCAGGGGTGGGAAACATAACATTCTTAATGGCCTCAGAAAGACCTTCTCTGAAATTTGCAGCCAGGGCACACTCATTCCATTGAGTAAGCACCGACCATTTCCGAAATTTTTGACAATACACCTCTGCTTCATCCTGACCCTGAGAGATAGCCAGCAACGCTTTTTCTGCCTGATTCTCAAGATTAGGCTCCTCATAAAGCAGTCCAAGAGCCAGAAAAAATGCATCCACATTAAGCAATGCAGGATCTCCTGGCGCCAGAGAGAAAGCCCAATCTTGAGGGTCGCCGCGCAACAAGGAGATAACAATTTTAACTTGCTGAGCGGAATCACCAGAGGAACGAGGTCTCAGAGATAGAAATAACTTACAATTATTCTTAAAATTTAGAAACCTAGATCTATCTCCAGAAAACAACTCAGGAATGGGTATCTTTGGTTCTGACATAGGGCTATGAATAACAAAATCCTGAATACTTTGCACCCGTGCAGTAAGATGATCCACACTAGAAGTCAGAGTCTGAACATTCATGTCTGCAGCTGAGCTCAAAACCACCCAGAGTTCAAGGGGATGAAAGAAGCTAAACAGACTGCAGCAAAGGAAAAGCGGGAGGAGAAAAAAAAAATGTACTCAGGTCTTCTTTTTATCCCACTTCTGCGATGCATTAAACACTTTTCGGCCTGCTATACTGTTATAATCCTTAGTGGTTGAGGATCACAAATTACTCCAGCTAAGTAACAAACATAGGACAAGCTCTAGGGAGGTGGCAAACTGGACTGACCGCAAATCTGAACCTATCCAAACACACTAGAAGTAGCCGGTGAACGTGCCTAAAAATCCTAGACGTCTCGAGCCAGCCTGAGGAACTAACTACCCCTAGAGAGAAAGAAAAGACCTCTCTTGCCTCCAGAGAAATAATCCCCCAAAGATATAGAAGCCCCCAACAGATAATAACGGTGAGGTAAGAGGAAGGCACATACACAGGGGTGAAAGCAGATTCAGCAAATGAGGCCCACTAATACTAGATAGCAGAAAATAGAAAAGGGAATTAGTAAAAAACCCTTACAAAATATCCACTCTGAGATTTCAAGAACCCCCACACCAACTAACGGTGTGGGGGGAGAAACTCAGTCCCCTAGAGCAACCAGCAAGCGAGGAAATCACATTTTAGCGAGCTGGACTAAAAACATAATGAACACTGATAATCAAAAAATGATCAAACAAAAACTTAGCTTGTCTTGGAGAGACTGGGAGCAAGGTAGACACAAGGAATCTGAAGAGCACTGAATACATTGATAGCAGGCAAGGAACTGAGTCTCCAGGTGAGCTAAATAGGAAACCAACCAAGGATAACGAACCAGCTGATGCAGCCAACCTGCAGAAAGACAACACTACACAGTACCGCTTGTGACCACTAGAGGGAGCCCAAAAATAGAATTCACAACAGTACCCCCCCCTTGAGGAGGGGTCACCGAACCCTCATCAAGACCCCCAGGGCGATCAGGATGAGCCGCGTGGAAGGCACGAACCAAATCGGCCACATGAACATCAGAGGTGACAACCCAGGAATTATCCTCCTGACCATAGCCCTTCCACTTAACCAAATACTGAAGCCTCCGCCTAGAGATACGAGAATCCAAAATCTTCTCCACCACGTACTCCAATTCGCCCTCGACCAGCACTGGAGCAGGAGGCTCAACAGAAGGAACCACAGGTACCACATACCTCCGCAACAAAGACCTATGGAACACATTATGAATGGCAAACGATGCTGGGAGATCCAAACGAAAAGACACCGCTTTAAGGATTTCCAAGATCTTATAAGGACCGATGAAGCGAGACTTGAATTTAGGAGAGGAGACCTTCATAGGAACATACCGAGAAGACAGCCACACCAAATCCCCAACATGAAGTCGGGGACCCACACCGCGGCGGCGGTTGGCAAAGCGCTGAGCCTTCTCCTGTGACAACCTCAAATTGTCCACCACCTGGCTCCAAATCTGCTGCAACCTATCCACCACAGAATCCACCCCAGGACAGTCAGAAGGCTCAACCTGACCCGAGGAAAAACGAGGATGTAAACCAGAATTGCAGAAAAAAGGCGAAACCAAAGTAGCAGAACTAGCCCGATTATTAAGGGCAAACTCGGCCAATGGCAAAAAAGTCACCCAATCATCCTGATCAGCAGAAACAAAACATCTCAAATAAGTTTCCAACGTCTGATTAGTTCGCTCGGTTTGGCCATTAGTCTGAGGATGGAAGGCCGAAGAAAAAGACAAATCAATGCCCATCTTAGCACAAAAAGTCCACCAAAACCTGGACACAAACTGGGATCCTCTATCAGACAAAATATTCTCAGGAATGCCGTGCAGGCGAACCACATTCTGAAAAAATAGAGGAACCAAATCGGAGGAAGAAGGCAACTTAGGCAAGGGCACCAAATGGACCATCTTGGAAAAACGATCACACACCACCCAGATGACCGACATTCTCTGAGAGACTGGAAGATCCGAAATAAAATCCATGGAAATGTGCGTCCAAGACCTTTTCGGAACAGGCAAAGGCAAAAGCAAACCGCTGGCACGAGAACAGCAAGGCTTAGCCCGAGCACAAATCCCACAAGACTGCACAAAGGAACGCACATCCCGTGACAAGGAAGGCCACCAGAAGGACCTAGCCACCAAATCTCTGGTACCAAAAATCCCAGGATGACCCGCCAACACAGAAGAATGAACCTCGGAAATAACTCTGCTGGTCCATCTATCCGGGACAAACAGTCTCTCTGGCGGACAACGGTCAGGTCTATCCGCCTGAAATTTCTGCAGCACTCGTCGCAAATCTGGGGAAATGGCAGACAAAATCACTCCCTCTCTGAGAATACCAGCCGGCTCAGAAACTCCCGGAGAGTCAGGCACAAAACTCCTAGAAAGTGCATCAGCTTTCACGTTCTTTGAACCAGGCAGGTATGAGAACACGAAGTTGAAACGGGAGAAAAACAACGACCAACGAGCCTGTCTAGGATTCAGGCGCTTGGCAGATTCAAGGTAAATCAGATTTTTGTGATCAGTCAAGACCACCACACGATGTTTAGCTCCTTCGAGCCAATGTCGCCACTCCTCAAATGCCCACTTCATAGCCAACAACTCCCGATTACCAACATCATAATTCCGCTCGGCAGGCGAAAACTTTCTTGAAAAGAAAGCACATGGCTTCATCACAGAGCCATCAGAGCTTCTCTGCGACAAAACAGCCCCTGCTCCAATCTCAGAAGCATCAACCTCGACCTGGAAGGGGAGAGAGACATCTGGCTGACATAAGACTGGAGCTGAAGAAAACCGGTGCTTCAGCTCCCGAAAGGCCTCCACGGCCGCAGGAGACCAATTAGTCACATCAGAACCCTTCTTGGTCAAACCCGTCAAAGGTTTAACCACGCTGGAAAAATTAGCGATGAAACGACGGTAAAAATTAGCAAACCCCAAGAACTTCTGAAGACTCTTAACAGACGTGGGCTGAGTCCAGTCATGAATAGCCTGGACCTTGACTGGGTCCATCTCCACAGTAGAAGGAGAAAAAATAAAACCCAAAAAGGAGACCTTCTGTACTCCGAAGAGGCATTTTGAGCCCTTCACAAATAAAGCATTAGCACGCAGGACCTGAAACACCATCCTGACCTGCTTCACATGGGACTCCCAATCATCAAAAAAGACCAAAATGTCATCCAGATAAACAATCATAAATTTATCCAGATATTCTCGGAAGATGTCATGCATGAAGGACTGAAACACAGAAGGAGCATTAGAGAGTCCAAAAGGCATCACTAAGTACTCAAAATGGCCTTCGGGCGTATTAAATGCTGTTTTCCATTCATCTCCCTGCTTAATGCGCACAAGGTTATACGCACCACGGAGATCTATCTTGGTGAACCAACTGGCACCCTTAATCCGAGCAAACAAATCAGACAATAGTGGCAAAGGATACTGAAATTTGACTGTGATTTTATTCAGAAGACGATAATCTATACAAGGTCTCAAAGAACCGTCCTTCTTGGCCACAAAAAAAAACCTGCACCAAGAGGGGAAGAGGATGGGCGAATATGTCCCTTCTCCAGAGACTCCTTTATATAACTCCGCATTGCGGCATGCTCTGGTATAGACAAATTAAAAAGTCGTCCCTTAGGGAATTTACTATCAGGAATTACATTTATAGCACAGTCACAATCCCTATGAAGAGGCAGGGCACAGGACCTGGGCTCATCAAATACATCCTGGTAGTCAGACAAAAACTCAGGGACCTCAGAAGGAGTGGAAGAAGCAATAGACACCAACGGAGTATCGCCATGAATTCCCTGACAACCCCAACTTGACACAGACATAGCTTTCCAATCTAAAACTGGATTATGAGCCTGCAGCCATGGCAGACCCAAAACGACACCATCATGCAAATTATGCAGAACAAGAAAGCGAATCACCTCCTGATGTACGGGAGTCATGCACATGGTCATTTGCGTCCAATACTGAGGCTTATTCTCAGCCAATGGCGTAGCATCAATTCCCCTCAGAGGAATAGGAAATTCCAAAGGCTCCAGGACAAAACCACAGCGCCTGGCAAATGACAAATCCATCAGATTCAGGGCAGCACCCGAATCCACAAAAGCCATAACCGGGTAGGACGACAAAGAACAAATCAAAGTAACAGACAAAATAAATTTAGGCTGTATAGTACCAATGGTGACAGGTTTAGATTTCTTTTTTAAGCGTTTAGAGCATGCTGAGATAACATGAGTAGAATCACCACAGTAAAAGCACAACCCATTTTGATGTCTATGACTTTGTCGCTCAATTCTGGTCAGAGTTCGGTCACATTGCATAGACTCAGGTCTCTGTTTGGAAAATACCACCAAAGGATGAGCAGATTTGCGCTCCCGCAAACGCCGATCAACCTGAATGGCTAAAGCCATAGAATCACTCAGACTTGCAGGGGTGGGAAACATAACATTCTTAATGGCCTCAGAAAGACCTTCTCTGAAATTTGCAGCCAGGGCACACTCATTCCATTGAGTAAGCACCGACCATTTCCGAAATTTTTGACAATACACCTCTGCTTCATCCTGACCCTGAGAGATAGCCAGCAACGCTTTTTCTGCCTGATTCTCAAGATTAGGCTCCTCATAAAGCAGTCCAAGAGCCAGAAAAAATGCATCCACATTAAGCAATGCAGGATCTCCTGGCGCCAGAGAGAAAGCCCAATCTTGAGGGTCGCCGCGCAACAAGGAGATAACAATTTTAACTTGCTGAGCGGAATCACCAGAGGAACGAGGTCTCAGAGATAGAAATAACTTACAATTATTCTTAAAATTTAGAAACCTAGATCTATCTCCAGAAAACAACTCAGGAATGGGTATCTTTGGTTCTGACATAGGGCTATGAATAACAAAATCCTGAATACTTTGCACCCGTGCAGTAAGATGATCCACACTAGAAGTCAGAGTCTGAACATTCATGTCTGCAGCTGAGCTCAAAACCACCCAGAGTTCAAGGGGATGAAAGAAGCTAAACAGACTGCAGCAAAGGAAAAGCGGGAGGAGAAAAAAAAAATGTACTCAGGTCTTCTTTTTATCCCACTTCTGCGATGCATTAAACACTTTTCGGCCTGCTATACTGTTATAATCCTTAGTGGTTGAGGATCACAAATTACTCCAGCTAAGTAACAAACATAGGACAAGCTCTAGGGAGGTGGCAAACTGGACTGACCGCAAATCTGAACCTATCCAAACACACTAGAAGTAGCCGGTGAACGTGCCTAAAAATCCTAGACGTCTCGAGCCAGCCTGAGGAACTAACTACCCCTAGAGAGAAAGAAAAGACCTCTCTTGCCTCCAGAGAAATAATCCCCCAAAGATATAGAAGCCCCCAACAGATAATAACGGTGAGGTAAGAGGAAGGCACATACACAGGGGTGAAAGCAGATTCAGCAAATGAGGCCCACTAATACTAGATAGCAGAAAATAGAAAAGGGAATTAGTAAAAAACCCTTACAAAATATCCACTCTGAGATTTCAAGAACCCCCACACCAACTAACGGTGTGGGGGGAGAAACTCAGTCCCCTAGAGCAACCAGCAAGCGAGGAAATCACATTTTAGCGAGCTGGACTAAAAACATAATGAACACTGATAATCAAAAAATGATCAAACAAAAACTTAGCTTGTCTTGGAGAGACTGGGAGCAAGGTAGACACAAGGAATCTGAAGAGCACTGAATACATTGATAGCAGGCAAGGAACTGAGTCTCCAGGTGAGCTAAATAGGAAACCAACCAAGGATAACGAACCAGCTGATGCAGCCAACCTGCAGAAAGACAACACTACACAGTACCGCTTGTGACCACTAGAGGGAGCCCAAAAATAGAATTCACAACAGTACCCCCCCCTTGAGGAGGGGTCACCGAACCCTCATCAAGACCCCCAGGGCGATCAGGATGAGCCGCGTGGAAGGCACGAACCAAATCGGCCACATGAACATCAGAGGTGACAACCCAGGAATTATCCTCCTGACCATAGCCCTTCCACTTAACCAAATACTGAAGCCTCCGCCTAGAGATACGAGAATCCAAAATCTTCTCCACCACGTACTCCAATTCGCCCTCGACCAGCACTGGAGCAGGAGGCTCAACAGAAGGAACCACAGGTACCACATACCTCCGCAACAAAGACCTATGGAACACATTATGAATGGCAAACGATGCTGGGAGATCCAAACGAAAAGACACCGGGTTAAGGATTTCCAAGATCTTATAAGGACCGATGAAGCGAGACTTGAATTTAGGAGAGGAGACCTTCATAGGAACATACCGAGAAGACAGCCACACCAAATCCCCAACATGAAGTCGGGGACCCACACCGCGGCGGCGGTTGGCAAAGCGCTGAGCCTTCTCCTGTGACAACCTCAAATTGTCCACCACCTGGCTCCAAATCTGCTGCAACCTATCCACCACAGAATCCACCCCAGGACAGTCAGAAGGCTCAACCTGACCCGAGGAAAAACGAGGATGTAAACCAGAATTGCAGAAAAAAGGCGAAACCAAAGTAGCAGAACTAGCCCGATTATTAAGGGCAAACTCGGCCAATGGCAAAAAAGTCACCCAATCATCCTGATCAGCAGAAACAAAACATCTCAAATAAGTTTCCAACGTCTGATTAGTTCGCTCGGTTTGGCCATTAGTCTGAGGATGGAAGGCCGAAGAAAAAGACAAATCAATGCCCATCTTAGCACAAAAAGTCCACCAAAACCTGGACACAAACTGGGATCCTCTATCAGACAAAATATTCTCAGGAATGCCGTGCAGGCGAACCACATTCTGAAAAAATAGAGGAACCAAATCGGAGGAAGAAGGCAACTTAGGCAAGGGCACCAAATGGACCATCTTGGAAAAACGATCACACACCACCCAGATGACCGACATTCTCTGAGAGACTGGAAGATCCGAAATAAAATCCATGGAAATGTGCGTCCAAGACCTTTTCGGAACAGGCAAAGGCAAAAGCAAACCGCTGGCACGAGAACAGCAAGGCTTAGCCCGAGCACAAATCCCACAAGACTGCACAAAGGAACGCACATCCCGTGACAAGGAAGGCCACCAGAAGGACCTAGCCACCAAATCTCTGGTACCAAAAATCCCAGGATGACCCGCCAACACAGAAGAATGAACCTCGGAAATAACTCTGCTGGTCCATCTATCCGGGACAAACAGTCTCTCTGGCGGACAACGGTCAGGTCTATCCGCCTGAAATTTCTGCAGCACTCGTCGCAAATCTGGGGAAATGGCAGACAAAATCACTCCCTCTCTGAGAATACCAGCCGGCTCAGAAACTCCCGGAGAGTCAGGCACAAAACTCCTAGAAAGTGCATCAGCTTTCACGTTCTTTGAACCAGGCAGGTATGAGAACACGAAGTTGAAACGGGAGAAAAACAACGACCAACGAGCCTGTCTAGGATTCAGGCGCTTGGCAGATTCAAGGTAAATCAGATTTTTGTGATCAGTCAAGACCACCACACGATGTTTAGCTCCTTCGAGCCAATGTCGCCACTCCTCAAATGCCCACTTCATAGCCAACAACTCCCGATTACCAACATCATAATTCCGCTCGGCAGGCGAAAACTTTCTTGAAAAGAAAGCACATGGCTTCATCACAGAGCCATCAGAGCTTCTCTGCGACAAAACAGCCCCTGCTCCAATCTCAGAAGCATCAACCTCGACCTGGAAGGGGAGAGAGACATCTGGCTGACATAAGACTGGAGCTGAAGAAAACCGGTGCTTCAGCTCCCGAAAGGCCTCCACGGCCGCAGGAGACCAATTAGTCACATCAGAACCCTTCTTGGTCAAACCCGTCAAAGGTTTAACCACGCTGGAAAAATTAGCGATGAAACGACGGTAAAAATTAGCAAACCCCAAGAACTTCTGAAGACTCTTAACAGACGTGGGCTGAGTCCAGTCATGAATAGCCTGGACCTTGACTGGGTCCATCTCCACAGTAGAAGGAGAAAAAATAAAACCCAAAAAGGAGACCTTCTGTACTCCGAAGAGGCATTTTGAGCCCTTCACAAATAAAGCATTAGCACGCAGGACCTGAAACACCATCCTGACCTGCTTCACATGGGACTCCCAATCATCAAAAAAGACCAAAATGTCATCCAGATAAACAATCATAAATTTATCCAGATATTCTCGGAAGATGTCATGCATGAAGGACTGAAACACAGAAGGAGCATTAGAGAGTCCAAAAGGCATCACTAAGTACTCAAAATGGCCTTCGGGCGTATTAAATGCTGTTTTCCATTCATCTCCCTGCTTAATGCGCACAAGGTTATACGCACCACGGAGATCTATCTTGGTGAACCAACTGGCACCCTTAATCCGAGCAAACAAATCAGACAATAGTGGCAAAGGATACTGAAATTTGACTGTGATTTTATTCAGAAGACGATAATCTATACAAGGTCTCAAAGAACCGTCCTTCTTGGCCACAAAAAAAAACCTGCACCAAGAGGGGAAGAGGATGGGCGAATATGTCCCTTCTCCAGAGACTCCTTTATATAACTCCGCATTGCGGCATGCTCTGGTATAGACAAATTAAAAAGTCGTCCCTTAGGGAATTTACTATCAGGAATTACATTTATAGCACAGTCACAATCCCTATGAAGAGGCAGGGCACAGGACCTGGGCTCATCAAATACATCCTGGTAGTCAGACAAAAACTCAGGGACCTCAGAAGGAGTGGAAGAAGCAATAGACACCAACGGAGTATCGCCATGAATTCCCTGACAACCCCAACTTGACACAGACATAGCTTTCCAATCTAAAACTGGATTATGAGCCTGCAGCCATGGCAGACCCAAAACGACACCATCATGCAAATTATGCAGAACAAGAAAGCGAATCACCTCCTGATGTACGGGAGTCATGCACATGGTCATTTGCGTCCAATACTGAGGCTTATTCTCAGCCAATGGCGTAGCATCAATTCCCCTCAGAGGAATAGGAAATTCCAAAGGCTCCAGGACAAAACCACAGCGCCTGGCAAATGACAAATCCATCAGATTCAGGGCAGCACCCGAATCCACAAAAGCCATAACCGGGTAGGACGACAAAGAACAAATCAAAGTAACAGACAAAATAAATTTAGGCTGTATAGTACCAATGGTGACAGGTTTAGATTTCTTTTTTAAGCGTTTAGAGCATGCTGAGATAACATGAGTAGAATCACCACAGTAAAAGCACAACCCATTTTGATGTCTATGACTTTGTCGCTCAATTCTGGTCAGAGTTCGGTCACATTGCATAGACTCAGGTCTCTGTTTGGAAAATACCACCAAAGGATGAGCAGATTTGCGCTCCCGCAAACGCCGATCAACCTGAATGGCTAAAGCCATAGAATCACTCAGACTTGCAGGGGTGGGAAACATAACATTCTTAATGGCCTCAGAAAGACCTTCTCTGAAATTTGCAGCCAGGGCACACTCATTCCATTGAGTAAGCACCGACCATTTCCGAAATTTTTGACAATACACCTCTGCTTCATCCTGACCCTGAGAGATAGCCAGCAACGCTTTTTCTGCCTGATTCTCAAGATTAGGCTCCTCATAAAGCAGTCCAAGAGCCAGAAAAAATGCATCCACATTAAGCAATGCAGGATCTCCTGGCGCCAGAGAGAAAGCCCAATCTTGAGGGTCGCCGCGCAACAAGGAGATAACAATTTTAACTTGCTGAGCGGAATCACCAGAGGAACGAGGTCTCAGAGATAGAAATAACTTACAATTATTCTTAAAATTTAGAAACCTAGATCTATCTCCAGAAAACAACTCAGGAATGGGTATCTTTGGTTCTGACATAGGGCTATGAATAACAAAATCCTGAATACTTTGCACCCGTGCAGTAAGATGATCCACACTAGAAGTCAGAGTCTGAACATTCATGTCTGCAGCTGAGCTCAAAACCACCCAGAGTTCAAGGGGATGAAAGAAGCTAAACAGACTGCAGCAAAGGAAAAGCGGGAGGAGAAAAAAAAAATGTACTCAGGTCTTCTTTTTATCCCACTTCTGCGATGCATTAAACACTTTTCGGCCTGCTATACTGTTATAATCCTTAGTGGTTGAGGATCACAAATTACTCCAGCTAAGTAACAAACATAGGACAAGCTCTAGGGAGGTGGCAAACTGGACTGACCGCAAATCTGAACCTATCCAAACACACTAGAAGTAGCCGGTGAACGTGCCTAAAAATCCTAGACGTCTCGAGCCAGCCTGAGGAACTAACTACCCCTAGAGAGAAAGAAAAGACCTCTCTTGCCTCCAGAGAAATAATCCCCCAAAGATATAGAAGCCCCCAACAGATAATAACGGTGAGGTAAGAGGAAGGCACATACACAGGGGTGAAAGCAGATTCAGCAAATGAGGCCCACTAATACTAGATAGCAGAAAATAGAAAAGGGAATTAGTAAAAAACCCTTACAAAATATCCACTCTGAGATTTCAAGAACCCCCACACCAACTAACGGTGTGGGGGGAGAAACTCAGTCCCCTAGAGCAACCAGCAAGCGAGGAAATCACATTTTAGCGAGCTGGACTAAAAACATAATGAACACTGATAATCAAAAAATGATCAAACAAAAACTTAGCTTGTCTTGGAGAGACTGGGAGCAAGGTAGACACAAGGAATCTGAAGAGCACTGAATACATTGATAGCAGGCAAGGAACTGAGTCTCCAGGTGAGCTAAATAGGAAACCAACCAAGGATAACGAACCAGCTGATGCAGCCAACCTGCAGAAAGACAACACTACACAGTACCGCTTGTGACCACTAGAGGGAGCCCAAAAATAGAATTCACAACAGTACCCCCCCTTGAGGAGGGGTCACCGAACCCTCATCAAGACCCCCAGGGCGATCAGGATGAGCCGCGTGGAAGGCACGAACCAAATCGGCCACATGAACATCAGAGGTGACAACCCAGGAATTATCCTCCTGACCATAGCCCTTCCACTTAACCAAATACTGAAGCCTCCGCCTAGAGATACGAGAATCCAAAATCTTCTCCACCACGTACTCCAATTCGCCCTCGACCAGCACTGGAGCAGGAGGCTCAACAGAAGGAACCACAGGTACCACATACCTCCGCAACAAAGACCTATGGAACACATTATGAATGGCAAACGATGCTGGGAGATCCAAACGAAAAGACACCGGGTTAAGGATTTCCAAGATCTTATAAGGACCGATGAAGCGAGACTTGAATTTAGGAGAGGAGACCTTCATAGGAACATACCGAGAAGACAGCCACACCAAATCCCCAACATGAAGTCGGGGACCCACACCGCGGCGGCGGTTGGCAAAGCGCTGAGCCTTCTCCTGTGACAACCTCAAATTGTCCACCACCTGGCTCCAAATCTGCTGCAACCTATCCACCACAGAATCCACCCCAGGACAGTCAGAAGGCTCAACCTGACCCGAGGAAAAACGAGGATGTAAACCAGAATTGCAGAAAAAAGGCGAAACCAAAGTAGCAGAACTAGCCCGATTATTAAGGGCAAACTCGGCCAATGGCAAAAAAGTCACCCAATCATCCTGATCAGCAGAAACAAAACATCTCAAATAAGTTTCCAACGTCTGATTAGTTCGCTCGGTTTGGCCATTAGTCTGAGGATGGAAGGCCGAAGAAAAAGACAAATCAATGCCCATCTTAGCACAAAAAGTCCACCAAAACCTGGACACAAACTGGGATCCTCTATCAGACAAAATATTCTCAGGAATGCCGTGCAGGCGAACCACATTCTGAAAAAATAGAGGAACCAAATCGGAGGAAGAAGGCAACTTAGGCAAGGGCACCAAATGGACCATCTTGGAAAAACGATCACACACCACCCAGATGACCGACATTCTCTGAGAGACTGGAAGATCCGAAATAAAATCCATGGAAATGTGCGTCCAAGACCTTTTCGGAACAGGCAAAGGCAAAAGCAAACCGCTGGCACGAGAACAGCAAGGCTTAGCCCGAGCACAAATCCCACAAGACTGCACAAAGGAACGCACATCCCGTGACAAGGAAGGCCACCAGAAGGACCTAGCCACCAAATCTCTGGTACCAAAAATCCCAGGATGACCCGCCAACACAGAAGAATGAACCTCGGAAATAACTCTGCTGGTCCATCTATCCGGGACAAACAGTCTCTCTGGCGGACAACGGTCAGGTCTATCCGCCTGAAATTTCTGCAGCACTCGTCGCAAATCTGGGGAAATGGCAGACAAAATCACTCCCTCTCTGAGAATACCAGCCGGCTCAGAAACTCCCGGAGAGTCAGGCACAAAACTCCTAGAAAGTGCATCAGCTTTCACGTTCTTTGAACCAGGCAGGTATGAGAACACGAAGTTGAAACGGGAGAAAAACAACGACCAACGAGCCTGTCTAGGATTCAGGCGCTTGGCAGATTCAAGGTAAATCAGATTTTTGTGATCAGTCAAGACCACCACACGATGTTTAGCTCCTTCGAGCCAATGTCGCCACTCCTCAAATGCCCACTTCATAGCCAACAACTCCCGATTACCAACATCATAATTCCGCTCGGCAGGCGAAAACTTTCTTGAAAAGAAAGCACATGGCTTCATCACAGAGCCATCAGAGCTTCTCTGCGACAAAACAGCCCCTGCTCCAATCTCAGAAGCATCAACCTCGACCTGGAAGGGGAGAGAGACATCTGGCTGACATAAGACTGGAGCTGAAGAAAACCGGTGCTTCAGCTCCCGAAAGGCCTCCACGGCCGCAGGAGACCAATTAGTCACATCAGAACCCTTCTTGGTCAAACCCGTCAAAGGTTTAACCACGCTGGAAAAATTAGCGATGAAACGACGGTAAAAATTAGCAAACCCCAAGAACTTCTGAAGACTCTTAACAGACGTGGGCTGAGTCCAGTCATGAATAGCCTGGACCTTGACTGGGTCCATCTCCACAGTAGAAGGAGAAAAAATAAAACCCAAAAAGGAGACCTTCTGTACTCCGAAGAGGCATTTTGAGCCCTTCACAAATAAAGCATTAGCACGCAGGACCTGAAACACCATCCTGACCTGCTTCACATGGGACTCCCAATCATCAAAAAAGACCAAAATGTCATCCAGATAAACAATCATAAATTTATCCAGATATTCTCGGAAGATGTCATGCATGAAGGACTGAAACACAGAAGGAGCATTAGAGAGTCCAAAAGGCATCACTAAGTACTCAAAATGGCCTTTGGGCGTATTAAATGCTGTTTTCCATTCATCTCCCTGCTTAATGCGCACAAGGTTATACGCACCACGGAGATCTATCTTGGTGAACCAACTGGCACCCTTAATCCGAGCAAACAAATCAGACAATAGTGGCAAAGGATACTGAAATTTGACTGTGATTTTATTCAGAAGACGATAATCTATACAAGGTCTCAAAGAACCGTCCTTCTTGGCCACAAAAAAAAACCTGCACCAAGAGGGGAAGAGGATGGGCGAATATGTCCCTTCTCCAGAGACTCCTTTATATAACTCCGCATTGCGGCATGCTCTGGTATAGACAAATTAAAAAGTCGTCCCTTAGGGAATTTACTATCAGGAATTACATTTATAGCACAGTCACAATCCCTATGAAGAGGCAGGGCACAGGACCTGGGCTCATCAAATACATCCTGGTAGTCAGACAAAAACTCAGGGACCTCAGAAGGAGTGGAAGAAGCAATAGACACCAACGGAGTATCGCCATGAATTCCCTGACAACCCCAACTTGACACAGACATAGCTTTCCAATCTAAAACTGGATTATGAGCCTGCAGCCATGGCAGACCCAAAACGACACCATCATGCAAATTATGCAGAACAAGAAAGCGAATCACCTCCTGATGTACGGGAGTCATGCACATGGTCATTTGCGTCCAATACTGAGGCTTATTCTCAGCCAATGGCGTAGCATCAATTCCCCTCAGAGGAATAGGAAATTCCAAAGGCTCCAGGACAAAACCACAGCGCCTGGCAAATGACAAATCCATCAGATTCAGGGCAGCACCCGAATCCACAAAAGCCATAACCGGGTAGGACGACAAAGAACAAATCAAAGTAACAGACAAAATAAATTTAGGCTGTATAGTACCAATGGTGACAGGTTTAGATTTCTTTTTTAAGCGTTTAGAGCATGCTGAGATAACATGAGTAGAATCACCACAGTAAAAGCACAACCCATTTTGATGTCTATGACTTTGTCGCTCAATTCTGGTCAGAGTTCGGTCACATTGCATAGACTCAGGTCTCTGTTTGGAAAATACCACCAAAGGATGAGCAGATTTGCGCTCCCGCAAACGCCGATCAACCTGAATGGCTAAAGCCATAGAATCACTCAGACTTGCAGGGGTGGGAAACATAACATTCTTAATGGCCTCAGAAAGACCTTCTCTGAAATTTGCAGCCAGGGCACACTCATTCCATTGAGTAAGCACCGACCATTTCCGAAATTTTTGACAATACACCTCTGCTTCATCCTGACCCTGAGAGATAGCCAGCAACGCTTTTTCTGCCTGATTCTCAAGATTAGGCTCCTCATAAAGCAGTCCAAGAGCCAGAAAAAATGCATCCACATTAAGCAATGCAGGATCTCCTGGCGCCAGAGAGAAAGCCCAATCTTGAGGGTCGCCGCGCAACAAGGAGATAACAATTTTAACTTGCTGAGCGGAATCACCAGAGGAACGAGGTCTCAGAGATAGAAATAACTTACAATTATTCTTAAAATTTAGAAACCTAGATCTATCTCCAGAAAACAACTCAGGAATGGGTATCTTTGGTTCTGACATAGGGCTATGAATAACAAAATCCTGAATACTTTGCACCCGTGCAGTAAGATGATCCACACTAGAAGTCAGAGTCTGAACATTCATGTCTGCAGCTGAGCTCAAAACCACCCAGAGTTCAAGGGGATGAAAGAAGCTAAACAGACTGCAGCAAAGGAAAAGCGGGAGGAGAAAAAAAAAATGTACTCAGGTCTTCTTTTTATCCCACTTCTGCGATGCATTAAACACTTTTCGGCCTGCTATACTGTTATAATCCTTAGTGGTTGAGGATCACAAATTACTCCAGCTAAGTAACAAACATAGGACAAGCTCTAGGGAGGTGGCAAACTGGACTGACCGCAAATCTGAACCTATCCAAACACACTAGAAGTAGCCGGTGAACGTGCCTAAAAATCCTAGACGTCTCGAGCCAGCCTGAGGAACTAACTACCCCTAGAGAGAAAGAAAAGACCTCTCTTGCCTCCAGAGAAATAATCCCCCAAAGATATAGAAGCCCCCAACAGATAATAACGGTGAGGTAAGAGGAAGGCACATACACAGGGGTGAAAGCAGATTCAGCAAATGAGGCCCACTAATACTAGATAGCAGAAAATAGAAAAGGGAATTAGTAAAAAACCCTTACAAAATATCCACTCTGAGATTTCAAGAACCCCCACACCAACTAACGGTGTGGGGGGAGAAACTCAGTCCCCTAGAGCAACCAGCAAGCGAGGAAATCACATTTTAGCGAGCTGGACTAAAAACATAATGAACACTGATAATCAAAAAATGATCAAACAAAAACTTAGCTTGTCTTGGAGAGACTGGGAGCAAGGTAGACACAAGGAATCTGAAGAGCACTGAATACATTGATAGCAGGCAAGGAACTGAGTCTCCAGGTGAGCTAAATAGGAAACCAACCAAGGATAACGAACCAGCTGATGCAGCCAACCTGCAGAAAGACAACACTACACAGTACCGCTTGTGACCACTAGAGGGAGCCCAAAAATAGAATTCACAACAGTACCCCCCCCTTGAGGAGGGGTCACCGAACCCTCATCAAGACCCCCAGGGCGATCAGGATGAGCCGCGTGGAAGGCACGAACCAAATCGGCCACATGAACATCAGAGGTGACAACCCAGGAATTATCCTCCTGACCATAGCCCTTCCACTTAACCAAATACTGAAGCCTCCGCCTAGAGATACGAGAATCCAAAATCTTCTCCACCACGTACTCCAATTCGCCCTCGACCAGCACTGGAGCAGGAGGCTCAACAGAAGGAACCACAGGTACCACATACCTCCGCAACAAAGACCTATGGAACACATTATGAATGGCAAACGATGCTGGGAGATCCAAACGAAAAGACACCGGGTTAAGGATTTCCAAGATCTTATAAGATCTTATAAGGACCGATGAAGCGAGACTTGAATTTAGGAGAGGAGACCTTCATAGGAACATACCGAGAAGACAGCCACACCAAATCCCCAACATGAAGTCGGGGACCCACACCGCGGCGGCGGTTGGCAAAGCGCTGAGCCTTCTCCTGTGACAACCTCAAATTGTCCACCACCTGGCTCCAAATCTGCTGCAACCTATCCACCACAGAATCCACCCCAGGACAGTCAGAAGGCTCAACCTGACCCGAGGAAAAACGAGGATGTAAACCAGAATTGCAGAAAAAAGGCGAAACCAAAGTAGCAGAACTAGCCCGATTATTAAGGGCAAACTCGCCCAATGGCAAAAAAGTCACCCAATCATCCTGATCAGCAGAAACAAAACATCTCAAATAAGTTTCCAACGTCTGATTAGTTCGCTCGGTTTGGCCATTAGTCTGAGGATGGAAGGCCGAAGAAAAAGACAAATCAATGCCCATCTTAGCACAAAAAGTCCACCAAAACCTGGACACAAACTGGGATCCTCTATCAGACAAAATATTCTCAGGAATGCCGTGCAGGCGAACCACATTCTGAAAAAATAGAGGAACCAAATCGGAGGAAGAAGGCAACTTAGGCAAGGGCACCAAATGGACCATCTTGGAAAAACGATCACACACCACCCAGATGACCGACATTCTCTGAGAGACTGGAAGATCCGAAATAAAATCCATGGAAATGTGCGTCCAAGACCTTTTCGGAACAGGCAAAGGCAAAAGCAAACCGCTGGCACGAGAACAGCAAGGCTTAGCACAAATCCCACAAGACTGCACAAAGGAACGCACATCCCGTGACAAGGAAGGCCACCAGAAGGACCTAGCCACCAAATCTCTGGTACCAAAAATCCCAGGATGACCCGCCAACACAGAAGAATGAACCTCGGAAATAACTCTGCTGGTCCATCTATCCGGGACAAACAGTCTCTCTGGCGGACAACGGTCAGGTCTATCCGCCTGAAATTTCTGCAGCACTCGTCGCAAATCTGGGGAAATGGCAGACAAAATCACTCCCTCTCTGAGAATACCAGCCGGCTCAGAAACTCCCGGAGAGTCAGGCACAAAACTCCTAGAAAGTGCATCAGCTTTCACGTTCTTTGAACCAGGCAGGTATGAGAACACGAAGTTGAAACGGGAGAAAAACAACGACCAACGAGCCTGTCTAGGATTCAGGCGCTTGGCAGATTCAAGGTAAATCAGATTTTTGTGATCAGTCAAGACCACCACACGATGTTTAGCTCCTTCGAGCCAATGTCGCCACTCCTCAAATGCCCACTTCATAGCCAACAACTCCCGATTACCAACATCATAATTCCGCTCGGCAGGCGAAAACTTTCTTGAAAAGAAAGCACATGGCTTCATCACAGAGCCATCAGAGCTTCTCTGCGACAAAACAGCCCCTGCTCCAATCTCAGAAGCATCAACCTCGACCTGGAAGGGGAGAGAGACATCTGGCTGACATAAGACTGGAGCTGAAGAAAACCGGTGCTTCAGCTCCCAAAAGGCCTCCACGGCCGCAGGAGACCAATTAGTCACATCAGAACCCTTCTTGGTCAAACCCGTCAAAGGTTTAACCACGCTGGAAAAATTAGCGATGAAACGACGGTAAAAATTAGCAAACCCCAAGAACTTCTGAAGACTCTTAACAGACGTGGGCTGAGTCCAGTCATGAATAGCCTGGACCTTGACTGGGTCCATCTCCACAGTAGAAGGAGAAAAAATAAAACCCAAAAAGGAGACCTTCTGTACTCCGAAGAGGCATTTTGAGCCCTTCACAAATAAAGCATTAGCACGCAGGACCTGAAACACCATCCTGACCTGCTTCACATGGGACTCCCAATCATCAAAAAAGACCAAAATGTCATCCAGATAAACAATCATAAATTTATCCAGATATTCTCGGAAGATGTCATGCATGAAGGACTGAAACACAGAAGGAGCATTAGAGAGTCCAAAAGGCATCACTAAGTACTCAAAATGGCCTTCGGGCGTATTAAATGCTGTTTTCCATTCATCTCCCTGCTTAATGCGCACAAGGTTATACGCACCACGGAGATCTATCTTGGTGAACCAACTGGCACCCTTAATCCGAGCAAACAAATCAGACAATAGTGGCAAAGGATACTGAAATTTGACTGTGATTTTATTCAGAAGACGATAATCTATACAAGGTCTCAAAGAACCGTCCTTCTTGGCCACAAAAAAAAACCTGCACCAAGAGGGGAAGAGGATGGGCGAATATGTCCCTTCTCCAGAGACTCCTTTATATAACTCCGCATTGCGGCATGCTCTGGTATAGACAAATTAAAAAGTCGTCCCTTAGGGAATTTACTATCAGGAATTACATTTATAGCACAGTCACAATCCCTATGAAGAGGCAGGGCACAGGATCTGGGCTCATCAAATACATCCTGGTAGTCAGACAAAAACTCAGGGACCTCAGAAGGAGTGGAAGAAGCAATAGACACCAACGGAGTATCGCCATGAATTCCCTGACAACCCCAACTTGACACAGACATAGCTTTCCAATCTAAAACTGGATTATGAGCCTGCAGCCATGGCAGACCCAAAACGACACCATCATGCAAATTATGCAGAACAAGAAAGCGAATCACCTCCTGATGTACGGGAGTCATGCACATGGTCATTTGCGTCCAATACTGAGGCTTATTCTCAGCCAATGGCGTAGCATCAATTCCCCTCAGAGGAATAGGAAATTCCAAAGGCTCCAGGACAAAACCACAGCGCCTGGCAAATGACAAATCCATCAGATTCAGGGCAGCACCCGAATCCACAAAAGCCATAACCGGGTAGGACGACAAAGAACAAATCAAAGTAACAGACAAAATAAATTTAGGCTGTATAGTACCAATGGTGACAGGTTTAGATTTCTTTTTTAAGCGTTTAGAGCATGCTGAGATAACATGAGTAGAATCACCACAGTAAAAGCACAACCCATTTTGATGTCTATGACTTTGTCGCTCAATTCTGGTCAGAGTTCGGTCACATTGCATAGACTCAGGTCTCTGTTTGGAAAATACCACCAAAGGATGAGCAGATTTGCGCTCCCGCAAACGCCGATCAACCTGAATGGCTAAAGCCATAGAATCACTCAGACTTGCAGGGGTGGGAAACATAACATTCTTAATGGCCTCAGAAAGACCTTCTCTGAAATTTGCAGCCAGGGCACACTCATTCCATTGAGTAAGCACCGACCATTTCCGAAATTTTTGACAATACACCTCTGCTTCATCCTGACCCTGAGAGATAGCCAGCAACGCTTTTTCTGCCTGATTCTCAAGATTAGGCTCCTCATAAAGCAGTCCAAGAGCCAGAAAAAATGCATCCACATTAAGCAATGCAGGATCTCCTGGCGCCAGAGAGAAAGCCCAATCTTGAGGGTCGCCGCGCAACAAGGAGATAACAATTTTAACTTGCTGAGCGGAATCACCAGAGGAACGAGGTCTCAGAGATAGAAATAACTTACAATTATTCTTAAAATTTAGAAACCTAGATCTATCTCCAGAAAACAACTCAGGAATGGGTATCTTTGGTTCTGACATAGGGCTATGAATAACAAAATCCTGAATACTTTGCACCCGTGCAGTAAGATGATCCACACTAGAAGTCAGAGTCTGAACATTCATGTCTGCAGCTGAGCTCAAAACCACCCAGAGTTCAAGGGGATGAAAGAAGCTAAACAGACTGCAGCAAAGGAAAAGCGGGAGGAGAAAAAAAAAATGTACTCAGGTCTTCTTTTTATCCCACTTCTGCGATGCATTAAACACTTTTCGGCCTGCTATACTGTTATAATCCTTAGTGGTTGAGGATCACAAATTACTCCAGCTAAGTAACAAACATAGGACAAGCTCTAGGGAGGTGGCAAACTGGACTGACCGCAAATCTGAACCTATCCAAACACACTAGAAGTAGCCGGTGAACGTGCCTAAAAATCCTAGACGTCTCGAGCCAGCCTGAGGAACTAACTACCCCTAGAGAGAAAGAAAAGACCTCTCTTGCCTCCAGAGAAATAATCCCCCAAAGATATAGAAGCCCCCAACAGATAATAACGGTGAGGTAAGAGGAAGGCACATACACAGGGGTGAAAGCAGATTCAGCAAATGAGGCCCACTAATACTAGATAGCAGAAAATAGAAAAGGGAATCTATGCGGTCAGTAAAAAACCCTTACAAAATATCCACTCTGAGATTTCAAGAACCCCCACACCAACTAACGGTGTGGGGGGAGAAACTCAGTCCCCTAGAGCAACCAGCAAGCGAGGAAATCACATTTTAGCGAGCTGGACTAAAAACATAATGAACACTGATAATCAAAAAATGATCAAACAAAAACTTAGCTTGTCTTGGAGAGACTGGGAGCAAGGTAGACACAAGGAATCTGAAGAGCACTGAATACATTGATAGCAGGCAAGGAACTGAGTCTCCAGGTGAGCTAAATAGGAAACCAACCAAGGATAACGAACCAGCTGATGCAGCCAACCTGCAGAAAGACAACACTACACAGTACCGCTTGTGACCACTAGAGGGAGCCCAAAAATAGAATTCACAACAGGCATGCTCAATACCCAAATAATAATAGCACCGATAATCCTGTCACAATATGCGCTTAGGCTGTATGCTTAAGCCCCAACCAGGTATAAAGCGAGCCACCCACAATCATTAGGTCTCACAAAAAGAAGGGTGCACTGCCTATAGAAGACCATGAGCTCAAGGGTTGAATGGAATAGAACAAAAAAAGTCAAAGGTAAAGGACACAGTACCGGTGCTGAAAAATACCATGGGCAAGGTACCCAGAGGAGACAAGAGACAAGTTAAGGGGTGAGGCAGAAGCAGTGGTGGGTTTCCACTCTTTAGGCACATCAGGGGCTTTCCAAACGCAACATGGCGTCCGATCTCAATTCCAGCCAATTCTGCATTGAAAAAGTCAAACGGTGCTCCTTGTCTTCCAAGCTCTGCCGTGCTCCCAAACAGCGGTTTACCCCCACATATGGGGTATTGCATACCTCCCAACCGTCCCGGCTTTTCTTGCATGAGACAGACTGAAAGGAATCCGGAGGAGACCATATAGGTCTGGATACAACGATGCCAGGCAAGAGACTGAGTCCGGAGGAGACTTAAATAGGGAACACCCGCTGCTTAACGACACAGCTGGAGCTCAGGCCTGCAACAAGACATGCCTAACACAATACCGTTAGTGACCACCAGAGGGAGCCCAGAAACACAGTTCACAACAGCGGCGCTGCCATGCTGAGGGAGCCAGCAGCAAGCCAGCAATCAAGATGAAAGGTCAGCGACAGTGACTCAGCATACCGGCCTGTGTGTGCACGGAGCTCCGGCATCTCCTGCTCTTATCTGGTATCCCGGCAGAGAAGGAGAGACGGGGGAGGTGCCGGGACAGTGCAGAGCTGTGAGCAGCAGAAACTGAAGAGCTGCACATGGACAGATCAGCCGCCCCTGCACCACAGAGGAGAGAGTGTGTATGTGTGTGTGTGTGTGTGTGTTTGTGATGCTGCATGTGTGTGTGTGATGCTGCATGTGTGTGTGTGATGCTGCATGTGTGTGTGTGTGATGTTGCATGTGTGTGTGTGTGTGATGCTGCATGTGTGTGATGCTGCATGTGTGTGATGCTGCATGTGTGTGATGCTGCATGTGTGTGTGTGATGCTGCATGTGTGTGTGATGCTGCATGTGTGTGTGATGCTGCATGTGTGTGTGTGTGTGTGTGTGATGCTGCATGTGTGTGTGTGATGCTGCATGTGTGTGATGCTGCATGTGTGTGTGTGTGATACTGCATGTGTGTGTGCGATGCTGCATGTGTGTGTGATGCTGCATGTGTGTGATGCTGCATGTGTGTGAGATGCTGCATGTGTGTGTGTGTGATGCTGCATGTGTGTGTGTGATGCTACATGTGTGTGTGAGATGCTGCATGTGTGTGTGTGTGATGCTGCATGTGTGTGTGTGATGCTGCATGTGTGTGTGTGTGAGATGCTGCATGTGTGTGTGTGTGTGTGAGATTCTGCATGTGTGTCATGTGTGTATGAGGTATCTGGTGTGTATGTGATGGCTGCGTGTGTGATGGCTGCGTGTTCATGTGTTGGCTGCGTGTGTGTGTGTGTTGGCTGCGTGTGTGTGTGTGATGGCTCGGTGTGTGTGTGTGATGGCTGGGTGTGTGTGTGTGATGGCTAGGTGTGTGTGATGGCTGCGTGTGTGTGTGTGATGGCTGGGTGTGTGTGATGGCTGCATGTGTGTGTGATGGCTGCATGTGTGTGTGATGGCTGCGTGTGTGTGTGTGATGGCTGCGTGTGTGTGTGTGATGGCTACGTGTGTGTGTGATGGCTGCGTGTGTGATGCATTTGTGTCAAAGCTGCATGTGTTTGTGAGCTGCGTTTGTGATACTGCGTGTGTGTGTGATACTGCGTGTGTGTGTGATGCTGCATGTGTGTGTGTGAGCTGCGTGTGTGTGAGCCGTGTGTGTGAGCTGTGTGTGTGAGCTGCGTGTCTGTGTGTGAGTTGCGTGCCTGTATGTCATTATACAGTATGGATAACTGTGGTCATTATACAGTATGGAGCATCATGTGCAGCCAGTATACAGTATGGAGCATCATGTGCAGTCATTATACAGTATGGAGCATCATGTGCAGTCATTATACAATATGGAGCATCATGTGCAGCCAGTATACAGTATGGAGCATCATGTGCAGTCATTATACAGTATGGAGCATCATGTGCGGTCATTATACAGTATGGAGCATCATGTGCGGTCATTATACAGTATGGAGCATCATGTGTGGCCATTATACAGTATGGAGCATCATGTGCAGCCAGTATACAGTATGGAGCATCATGTGCAGCCATTATACAGTATGGAGCATCATGTGCAGTCATTATACAATATGGAGCATCATGTGCAGCCAGTATACAGTATGGAGCATCATGTGCAGTCATTATACAGTATGGAGCATCATGTGCGGTCATTATACAGTATGGAGCATCATGTGCAGTCATTATACAGTATGGAGCATCATGTGCGGTCATTATACAGTATGCAGCATCATGTGCGGTCATTATACAGTATGCAGCATCATGTGTGGCCATTATACAGTATGGAGCACTGTGTGGCCATATTTTTTTGTTTATAATTGTATATGAAACAGTGTGATCAGCAGTGCTAAATGGGTGTGGTTGGGACGGGGATATGGGTGTGACTAATTATGAATGGGTGTGGTCAGAGGCGTGGCCTAAAACTTGCCGCGGCGCGCTTTGCGCGCCGCAAACTTTGTCTCTCTTTCCTGTCTTCAAAAGTTGGGAGTATGGGTATCGACGTACTCAGGAGAAATTGCACAACACTTACACTTTTACACTTGTGAAAATAAAAAAAAATTGGTTCTGAAGTAAAATGTTTACAAAAAAAAGTTAAATGTTAATTTTTTCCTTCCACATTATTTCAGTTCCTGTGAAAAGCATGTAAAGGGTTAATAAACTTCTTGAATGTGGTTTTGAGCACCTTGAGGGGGGTAGTTTTTACAATGGTGTCAAGTTTGGGTATTTTCTGTCATGTACACCCCTCAAAGTGACTTTAAATGTGAGATGGTCCCTAAAAAAAATGGTTTTGTAAATTTTGTTGTAAAAATGAGAAATCGTTGGTCAAATTTTAACCCTCATAACTTCCTAACAAAAAAAAAATGTTGTTTCCAAAATTGTGCTGATGTAAAGTAGACATGTGGAAAATGTTATTTATTAACTATTTTGTGTGACATATCTCTCTGATTTAAGGCATAAAAATTCAAAGTTTGAAAATTGCAAAATTTAAAAAATTTTCGCCATATTTCTCAGAATCAGCGGGATCCGTTAAATTGTTTTAGAGTTATAACCTAATAAAGTGACAGTGGTCAGATTTTCAAAAATTGGCTCAGTCATTAAGTACTAAATTGGCTCTGTCACTAAGGCCAGCGTCACACTCAGCGTAAGACAATACGGTCCGTTTTTTACAGCCGTAATACGGAGAAATGTTCCCAAAATAGTGATCCGTATGTCCTCCGTAGGCAGGGTGTGTCAGCGTATTTTGTGCATGGCATCCTCCGTATGTAATCCGTATGGCATCCGTACTGCGATATTTTCTCGCAGGCTTGCAAAACCGACATCTAATGGATTTATGTGCTCAAATGTCCGTTAAAACATATATACAGTATATATATATTTATATATACAGTGCCTAAAAGTAGAATTCAACCCCCTGCAGATTTAGCAGGTTTAATAAGATGCAAATAACTTAGAGCCTTCAAACTTCAAACAAGAGCAGGATTTATTAACAGATGCATAAATCTTACAAACCAAAAAGTTTTGTTGCTCAGTTAAATTTTTATAAATTTTAAACATAAAAGTGTGGGTCAATTATTATTCAACCCCTAGGTTTAATATTTTGTGGAATAACCTTTGTTTGCAATTACAGCTAATAATCGTCTTTTATAAGACCTGATCAGGCCGGCACAGGTCTCTGGAGTTATCTTGGCCCACTCCTCCATGCAGATCTTCTCCAAGTTATCTAGGTTCTTTGGGTGTCTCATGTGGACTTTAATCTTGAGCTCCTTCCACAAGTTTTCAATTGGGTTAAGGTCAGGAGACTGACTAGGCCACTGCAACACCTTGATTTTTTGCCTCTTGAACCAGGCCTTGGTTTTCTTGGCTGTGTGCTTTGGGTCGTTGTCTTGTTGGAAGATGAAATGACGACCCATCTTAAGATCCTTGATGGAGGAGCGGAGGTTCTTGGCCAAAATCTCCAGGTAGGTCGTGCTATCCATCTTCCCATGGATGCGGTCCAGATGGCCAGGCCCCTTGGCTGAGAAACAGCCCCACAGCATGATGCTGCCACCACCATGCTTGACTGTAGGGATGGTATTCTTGGGGTCGTATGCAGTGCCATCCAGTCTCCAAACGTCACGTGTGTGGTTGGCACCAAAGATCTCGATCTTGGTCTCATCAGACCAGAGAACCTTGAACCAGTCAGTCTCAGAGTCCTCCAAGTGATCATGAGTAAACTGTAGACGAGCCTTGACATGACGCTTTGAAAGTAAAGGTACCTTACGGGCTCGTCTGGAACGGAGACCATTGCGGTGGAGTATGTTACTTATGGTATTGACTGAAACCAATGTCCCCACTGCCATGAGATCTTCCCGGAACTCCTTCCTTGTTGTCCTTGGGTTAGCCTTGACTCTTCGGACAAGCCTGGCCTCGGCACGGGAGGAAACTTTCAAAGGCTGTCCAGGCCGTGGAAGGCTAACAGTAGTTCCATAAGCCTTCCACTTCCGGATGATGCTCCCAACAGTGGAGACAGGTAGGCCCAACTCCTTGGAAAGGGTTTTGTACCCCTTGCCAGCATTGTGACCCTCCACGATCTTGTCTCTGATGGCCTTGGAATGCTCCTTTGTCTTTCCCATGTTGACCATGTTTGAGTGCTGTTCACAAGTTTGGGGAGGGTCTTAAATAGTCAGAAAAGGCTGGAAAAAGAGATAATTAATCCAAACATGTGAAGCTCATTGTTCTTTGTGCCTGAACTACTTCATAATACTTTAGGGGAACCAAACAGAATTCTGGGGGGTTGAGGGGTTGAATAATAAATGACCCTCTGAAAAAACTTTTCCCAATTTAAAAAAAAAATAAACAAAGAAATAACATTCTTTTTTGCTGCAGTGCATTTCACACTTCCAGGCTGATCTACAATCCAAATGTCACAATGCCAAGTTAATTCCAAATGTGTAAACCTGCTAAATCTGCAGGGGGTTGAATACTACTTGTAGGCACTGTATATATATATATATATATATATATATATATATATATATATATATATATATATATATATATATATATATATATATGTCATTGAGACACATATATATATATTCTGTATTTATATTTAATTCAGCGCGATATATGTGAAAAGCCGGTAATTCAATTGCCGGCTTTTCATTTCTCCTTCCCAAACCCGACATGATATGAGACATGGTTTACATGCAGTAAACCATCTCATATCCCCCTTTTTTTTGCATATTCCACACTACTAATGTTAGTAGTGTGTATGTGCAAAATTTGGTTGCTGTAGCTGCTAAAATAAAGGGTTAAATGGCGGAAAAAATTGGCGTGGGCTCCCGCGCAATTTTCTCCGCCAGAATGGTAAAGCCAGTTACTGAGGGCAGATATTAATAGCCTAGAGAGGGACCATGGTTATTGGCCCCCCCTGGCTACAAACATCTGCCCCCAGCCACCCCAGAAAAGGCACATCTGGAAGATGCGCCTATTCTGGCACTTGGCCACTCTCTTCCCACTCCCGTGTAGCGGTGGGATATGGGGTAATGAAGGGTTAATGCCACCTTGCTATTGTAAGGTGACATTAAGCCAGGTTAATAATGGAGAGGCGTCAATTATGACACCTATCCATTATTAATCCAATTGTCTGAAAGTGTTAAAAAACACACACACACACATTATTAAAAATTATTTTAATGAAATAAACACACTGGTTGTTTTAATATTTTATTGCTCTCTCAATCCACCTGAAGACCCTCGCTTGGCAAAATAATAAACCCACAATATACATACCATCCGAGGATCTGTCAGGTCCCACGATGTAAATCCTTCTGAAGGGGTTAAATCAATTTACAGGCAGGAGCTGCGCTAAAGCACTCGCTCGTTCCTGTAATCCCCTGGTGCTGAAAGGAAAGCTGGGTGATCTGTACTTACATTGAGATGCGGTGAGGCGCCCTCTGGTGGATGAACTCATATGAACTTGAGCGTGGGAACTTTTCCAAGGCTCCAGTTCATGAGGACATCCAGCAGAGGGCGCCTCACCGCGACTCAATGTAAGTACAGATCACCCAGCTTTCCTGGCTCGGGTTTGGGAAGGAGAAATGAAAAGCCGGCAATTGACACCGCTGCGTATTTCTCGCAAGTCACACTGCTGGTCCATGTGGAATCCGTATTTTTCTCGCCCCCATAGACTTTCATTGGCGTATTTTTTGCGCAATACGCTGACAAACGCAGCATGCTGCGATTTTGTACGGCCGTAGAAAGCCGTATAATACGGATCCGTAATATACGGCTGATAGGACCAGACCCATTGCGAATAATTGTGCCGTTTGTTTGGCGAGTTTTTCTGCGCTCTTACGTCCGTAAAACTCGCTAGTGTGACGCCGGCCTAAGGGGTTAAAGACGTAGAAATGACATTTTAACCCCTTGACCCCTGAGGTATTTTCGTTTTTGCATTTTCGTTTCTCACTCCCCTTCTTCCCAGAGCCATAACTTTTTTATTTTTCCATCGTTATGGCAGTGTTAGGGCTTGTTTTTTGCAGGACGAGTTGTACTTTTGAATGACACACTTGGTTTTCCATGTCATGTACTAGAAAGCAGGAAAAAAATTCCAAGTGCGGTGAAATTGCAAAAAAGTGCAATCCCACACTTGTTTTTTGTTTGGCTTTTTTACTAAGTTCACTAAATGCTAATACTGACCTGCCATTATGATTCTCCAGGTCATTAAGAGTTTGTAGACACCAAATATGTCTAGGTTCTGTTTTACCTAAAAGGTGAAAAACAAATTCCTAACTTTGGTAAAAAAAAAAAAAAAATTAAACATTTTCCGATACCTGTAGCGTCTCCATTTTTCATGATCTGGGGCTGGGTGAGGGCTTATTTTTTGCATGCCAAGCTGATGGTTTTAATGATACTATTTTGATGCAGAGATGATCTTTTGATCGCCTGTTATTGCATTTTAATGCAATGTTGCAGTGACCAAAAAAATGTATTTCTAGCGTTTTGACTTTTTTTCTCACTACACCGTTTAGCGATCACATTAATCCTTTTTTTATTGATAGATCGGACGATTCTGAATGTCTTGATACCAAATATGTGTATGTTTTGATTTTTTTATTATTTTAATTTGAATGGGGCAAAAGGGGGTGATTTGAAATTTTATATATTTTTATTTTTTTTTATATTTTTAAAACCTTTTTTTTTCTTTTGGCATGCTTCAATAGTCTCCATGGGAGACTAGAAGCTGCCATAGCCCAATCGGCTCAGCTGCATATAGACGATGATCAGATCACCTCTATGTAGTAGAATTGCTGAGTTGCTATGAGCGCCGACCACTGGCCGGCACTCACAGCAAGCCAGCAGTGACAACCATAGAGGTCTCTAGGAGACTTCTGGTTGTCACGCCAACCCAGCGGTGACCAGTAATCACTTGACGGGGATCACCGGTGTACGTATTTTCGGTGCAATTGCCAAAATCGCTTGTTAAATGCCGCTTTCAGCGTTTGACAGCTGCATTTAATGGGTTGATAGCAGCGAGTGGATCGCGATTCCACCCTCGGCTGTCCCGGGCACGTCAGCTGTTTAAAACAGCTGAAATGTTCTGGGAAAGATGTGTACTCACCGCCAGAGACCACATCAAAGGGAGGGAGTCTGACATCAGCGTACTTATATGTCCAATGTCGGAAAGGGGTTAAAGAAATGTGGACAATCACTTTAAGAAATTTTTTTATAACTTAAAATCAGGCCGGCGTCACACTAGGCGTAAGACAATATGGTCCATTTTTACGGCCGTAATACGCGCATTATATGCAGAAATGTCCCAGAAATAGTGTTCCGTAGGTAATCCGTTGCCAAGGAGTGGTCGCGTATTTTGTGCATGTAATGTTGCGTATGTGATCCGTATGTAATCCGTAATGCGTATTTTATATGCAACATCAAAAAATGGACATTTAAAGGTTTTTTGGCCTGCAATTAATTTAAATCATCATCACCAACCCTATTTAAGTCCTGTACAACAGGTGGGACCCTCCCAATTGGCCATTTAGTTGGTGTGCATCTCATGGGTGTGTTGATCTCTTTGACCCCAACTCAGCGGTTGTTGTTTCACTGGGTCTTGTCGCGTCGATTTGGGCAGCCATATCCCGTGATTGTGGATCCGCAAAGGAGGAGACGAAGATTGTGGGTGCATCCTCTTTTGACCCAACGCCTCACTAAAGGACATTTTGAGAGGCTCTATACAGCTCTAAGGGCACATCCTGACAAGTTCTATCTGTACTTTCGCATGACCATCAGAGCCTTTGATATATTGTTGGAGATATTACATCCAGGTATCACCTATCAGGACACAAGGATTTGCAAAGCCATATCCGCAGAGGAGCTTCTTCTCCTTACCTTACGGTATGTATTCAACATCCTCACATACTGTATGTTGATGATCTTTTTTTTATGTGTTGTGTTCTAGCTGTTTTTTTCAAGTATATGTGTACATTAGGGCACAAGCAGATCCAAAAAAGTGTGTTTAATATTATAGTTAAGTACCCTGGGCAAATTTTTCATTTTACAGCGTTAATCATGTTTTTTAAAATATACAATCTACTTGTGCTTCTTCATGTTTTGTGTGAACTCTTGTTACCTACCTAATATTCATTTTTTTTCAATTTCAGCTTCCTGTCCACTGGCTTGTCGTATGCGGGACTACACCTGGAGTTTCTGATTGGGCGGTCGACAATTTCGGGCATTGTGCGGTCAACCTGTAGTCAAATATGGGCTAAACTCCAGGAACTTGTGATGCCTGAGCCAAAACAGGCTGATTGGCTCAAAATAGCCCTTGGTTTCCAGGACACTTGTGACTTCCCAAACTGCATGGGAGCTGTGGATGGGAAACATATCAGGGTGCGTAAGCCGCCGAACTCTGGCTCCCAATTCTACAATTATAAGCAGTTTTTCTCTGTAGTTCTGTTAGCTGTAGTTGACAGTAACTACAGGTTTATAATTGTAGACATTGGGGCATATGGTCGAACTGGAGACTCTAGGGTCTTCAATTCCTCCATTATGGGTCGGCGGCTACGTGACAACCAGTTAGACCTCCCACCACCACAACAACTGCCAGGCTCCAATGCGGAAGCAGTGCCTTTTGTTCTTGTTGGAGATGAGGCATTCCAACTGACGAGGCACGTCATGAGGCCTTATCCCCGGCGCAACCTGGACCACCGGCGAAGGGTCTTTAATTTGCGGCTTTCCAGGGCGCGGAGACTGGTGGAGTGCACCTTTGGTATTCTGGTGGCCAAATGGCATGACCTCCAGTCTGCCATTCAGCTCAATGAACCACATGTCCCTCCTCCGCGCCGTCCCCTTTCTGGCCTAAAAGTTAGGGATGTTTTCACCAATTATTTTGTTTCTCCTCAGGGTGCGACTCCCTGGCAAGATTATGCTGTTTCTCATTTGTGATTTTTTTCCATTTTAACAATATTCTAAGTTTACCAAAACATAAAAATTTATATTCTGAACTCTGTGTGTTGTATTTACTTAATTCACATATGGTTATGAACAGAGTATATGTGTGTGATGTAAGAATGATTGGCCCACAAACGTAATTTGGCTTTTTAAGATATTTTTTATTTCATATTCATATTTGCAGATGATACAAAACTATGTAAAGCAGTTAATACAAGAGAAGATAGTATTCTGCTACAGATGGATCTGGATAAGTTGGAAACTTGGGCTGAAAGGTGGCAGATGAGGTTTAACAATGATAAATGTAAGGTTATACACATGGGAAGAAGGAATCAATATCACCATTACACACTGAATGGGAAACCACTGGGCAAATCTGACAGGGAGAAGGACTTGGGGATCCTAGTTAATGATAAACTTACCTGGAGCAGCCAGTGCCAGGCAGCAGCTGCCAAGGCAAACAGGATCATGGGGTGCATTAAAAGAGGTCTGGATACACATGATGAGAGCATTATACTGCCTCTGTACAAATCCCTAGTTAGACCGCACATGGAGTACTGTGTCCAGTTTTGGGCACCGGTGCTCAGGAAGGATATAATGGAACTAGAGAGAGTACAAAGGAGGGCAACAAAATTAATAAAGGGGATGGGAGAACTACAATATCCAGATAGATTAGCGAAATTAGGATTATTTAGTCTAGAAAAAAGACGACTGAGGGGCAATCTAATAACCATGTATAAGTATATAAGGGGACAATACAAATATCTTGCTGAGGATCTGTTTATACCAAGGAAGGTGACGGGCACAAGGGGGCATTCTTTGCGTCTGGAGGAGAGAAGGTTTTTCCACCAACATAGAAGAGGATTCTTTACTGTTAGGGCAGTGAGAATCTGGAATTGCTTGCCTGAGGAGGTGGTGATGGCGAACTCAGTCTAGGGGTTCAAGAGAGGCCTGGATGTCTTCCTGGAGCAGAACAATATTGTATCTTACAATTATTAGGTTCTGTAGAAGGACGTAGATCTGGGGATTTATTATGATGGAATATAGGCTGAACTGGATGGACAAATGTCTTTTTTCGGCCTTACTAACTATGTTACTATGTTACTATGTTATCGAAAAAGCCTTTTTTGTTTAACTCAAATCCGTATTTTTTCAATATGTTTTTTTCAGCCAATTCAAGTTGGCATAATTTTTAAACAACATGAACAGTGTAACAAAGTGCTATGACAGCACAAACATATACAACACATGGTTATGTGCCACAACACCCCCCCCCAAAAAAAAAAAAACATTACAGGTTTCTGTAAGAAGGTGGAGGTGATGGGGGAATCTCAGGGTCCTGCTCAGGTGGCATTTGTTGGCCCAATTGTCCTTCACCCTGTGTGGATGCTGTGTGTGTCGGAGGAATATTCAGCCTTTGATCATGTTGGCCAGTTGTGTATTGGCCATAAGGAATCTGACTGTAGCCCTCATGTTGGTGAAAATATGGCCTTGCCTCATAACCACCCCCAATATGGCCATGTCATGCAAACCCAGGTTGGGACCAGCCTCCAGCACTGGGTCTGGACAAGTGGCCATATTGGGAAGGCTCCAGCACTGGGTCTGGACAAGTGGCCATATTGGGAAGGTTGATGGTAGTCTGGCATATGGTACTGAGGTTTCCATGGTGGGTTTTGTGTGGGTAGGGGTTGAGGTGTAGGCTCACGTGGAGGAGGTGATTAAAATCCCTATTGAGCATGCACCTGTTGAGGTCTTGGCAGCCGCAAGATGTTACGTGATGACAGCTGCCATCTCTCAATAAAGTCCATCAGCTCATATGGGTAATTTGGGGGGGTGCATGCATCAATAAGGATTTGAATACACCCTCTCACACGTAGCCTCACCTCATGGCCTAGGGGACATAAGTACCGGGCCAGGCTCCTCATATAGGCCTCCTCCCCCTCATCCGCAGTAACCCTTGACAGATAGTTCAGGACCCCAGCATCCACATTCCTCCTACTTTGGATGAGCTCTCTCCTTCGGCAAGCACGCATGACATCACAGCAGCCTGTGGTGAGTTCTCCAGGGGAACAGTAGGGCTGCTGCTGTTGCCATCATCCCGGCTTGCTTGTGCTGCTGCTGCTGCTGTTGGTGGTGGGGCCTCATCTTGGCCAGGTGCTGCTGGAGCTGGATGCCCAGATGACGAGGATCCTGG
Source organism: Ranitomeya variabilis (assembly GCF_051348905.1). Taxonomy (NCBI): domain Eukaryota; kingdom Metazoa; phylum Chordata; class Amphibia; order Anura; family Dendrobatidae; genus Ranitomeya; species Ranitomeya variabilis. Next base: position 967,157,322 of record NC_135232.1, on the reverse strand, counting down.
AGGGATGGAGCATGATGGATGATAAGATGGGCCAGCCACCTCTTCTCCTTCCCCAACTGGGTCTATGACCACCTCAGATTCGGATACTGTCTCCCTCTCTGTGAGGTTGGACTGTGTTCTGTTGTTCTGTCCATTCTAATAGGACAGTGTGGTTCATATTATCCATTAAAAAGTTTTAGTACTATAGTTTGGTTTTGCTGTGTTATAGCACCACTGTCATGATTCTCAATGGCGAGAGAACATAGCCCAGCATATATGAGAACTAGCTCTTGGAAGATGGAAACTATACTGACCATGAACTAAACCTGCCGCACAACTAGAAGTGGCCGGGTAGCATGCCCACGTTTTTTTATCCCTAGATGCCCAGCGCCAGCCGGAGAACTACCCAATCCCAGCAGAGGAAAAGACAGTCCCGGCTCACCTCCAGAGAAATTTTCCCAAAAGGCAGACAGAGGCCCCCACATATATTGGCGGTGATTTTAGATGAAATGACAAACGTAGTATGAAAATAGGTTCAGCAAAAATCGAGGTCCGCTTACTAGATAGCAAGAAGACAGAAAGGGCACTTTCATGGTCAGCAGAAAACCCTATCAAAACACCATCCAGAAATTACTTTAAGACTCTAGCATTAACTCATAACACCAGAGTGGCAATTTCCGCTCACAAGAGCTTTCCAGACACAGTAACGAAACAGCAGCTGTGAACAGGAACAAAATGCAAAAACACACAAGGACAAGAGTCCAACTTAGCTGGGAGTTGTCTAGTAGCAGGAACATGCACAGAAAGGCTTCTGATTACATTGTTGACCGGCATGAAACTGACAGAGGAGCAAGGTTATATAGCGACTCCCACATCCTGATAGGAGCAGGTGAACAGAGGGGATGATGCACAAAAGTACAATTCCACAAGTGGCCACCGGGGGAGCCCAGAATCCAATTTCACAACAGTACCCCCCCCTCAAGGAGGGGGCACCGAACCCTCACCAGAACCACCAGGGCGATCAGGATGAGCCCTATGAAAGGCACGGACAAGATCGGAGGCATGAACATCAGAGGCAGTGACCCAAGAATTATCCTCCTGACCGTATCCCTTCCATTTGACCAGATACTGGAGTTTCCGTCTGGAAACACGAGAGTCCAAGATCTTTTCCACAACGTACTCCAACTCACCCTCAACCAACACCGGAGCAGGAGGCTCAACGGAAGGCACAGCCGGTACCTCATACCTGCGCAACAATGACCGATGAAAAACATTATGAATCGAAAAGGATGCAGGGAGGTCCCAACGGAAGGACACAGGGTTAAGAATCTCCAATATCTTGTACGGGCCGATGAACCGAGGCTTAAACTTAGGAGAAGAAACCCTCATAGGGACAAAACGAGAAGACAACCACACCAAGTCCCCAACACAAAGCCGAGGACCAACACGACGACGGCGGTTGGCAAAAAGCTGAGTCTTCTCCTGGGACAACTTCAAATTGTCCACCACCTGCCCCCAAATCTGATGCAACCTCTCCACCACAGCATCCACTCCAGGACAATCCGAAGATTCCACTTGACCGGAGGAAAATCGAGGATGAAACCCCGAATTACAGAAAAACGGGGACACCAAGGTGGCAGAGCTGGCCCGATTATTGAGGGCGAACTCCGCCAAAGGCAAAAAAGCAACCCAATCATCCTGATCCGCAGACACAAAACACCTCAAATATGTCTCCAAGGTCTGATTAGTCCGCTCGGTCTGGCCATTAGTCTGAGGATGGAAAGCAGACGAAAAAGACAAATCTATGCCCATCCTAGCACAGAATGCCCGCCAAAATCTAGACACGAATTGGGTCCCTCTGTCAGAAACGATATTCTCCGGAATACCATGCAAACGAACAACATTTTGAAAAAACAGAGGAACCAACTCGGAAGAAGAAGGCAACTTAGGCAAGGGAACCAGATGGACCATCTTAGAGAAACGGTCACACACCACCCAGATGACAGACATCTTATGAGAAACAGGCAGATCCGAAATAAAATCCATCGAGATGTGCGTCCAAGGCCTCTTCGGGATAGGCAAGGGTAACAACAATCCACTAGCCCGAGAACAACAAGGCTTGGCCCGAGCACAAACGTCACAAGACTGCACAAAGCCTCGCACATCTCGTGACAGGGAAGGCCACCAGAAGGACCTTGCCACCAAATCCCTGGTACCAAAGATTCCAGGATGACCTGCCAACGCAGAAGAATGAACCTCAGAGATGACTCTACTGGTCCAATCATCAGGAACAAACAGTCTACCAGGTGGGCAACGATCAGGTCTATCCGCCTGAAACTCCTGCAAGGCCCGCCGCAGGTCTGGAGAAACGGCAGACAATATCACTCCATCTTTAAGGATACCTGTGGGCTCAGAATTACCAGGGGAGTCAGGCTCAAAACTCCTAGAAAGGGCATCCGCCTTAACATTCTTAGAACCCGGTAGGTAAGACACCACAAAATTAAACCGAGAGAAAAACAACGACCAGCGCGCCTGTCTAGGATTCAGGCGCCTGGCAGACTCAAGGTAAATTAAATTTTTGTGGTCAGTCAATACCACCACCTGATGTCTGGCCCCCTCAAGCCAGTGACGCCACTCCTCAAAAGCCCACTTCATGGCCAAAAGCTCCCGATTCCCAATATCATAATTCCGCTCGGCGGGCGAAAATTTACGGGAAAAAAAAGCACAAGGTCTCATCACGGAGCAGTCGGAACTTCTCTGCGACAACACCGCCCCAGCTCCGATTTCAGAAGCGTCGACCTCAACCTGAAAAGGAAGAGCAACATCAGGCTGACGCAACACTGGGGCGGAAGAAAAGCGGCGCTTGAGCTCCCGAAAGGCCTCCACAGCATCAGGGGACCAATCAGCAACATCAGCACCCTTCTTAGTCAAATCAGTCAATGGTTTTACAACATCAGAAAAACCAGCAATAAATCGACGATAAAAGTTAGCAAAGCCGAAAAATTTCTGAAGACTCTTAAGAGAAGAGGGTTGCGTCCAATCACCAATAGCCTGAACCTTGACAGGATCCATCTCGATGGAAGAGGGGGAAAAAATGTATCCCAAGAAGGAAATCTTTTGAACCCCAAAAACACACTTAGAACCCTTCACACACAAGGAATTAGACCGCAAAACCTGAAAAACCCTCCTGACCTGCTGGACATGAGAGTCCCAGTCATCCGAAAAAATCAGAATATCATCCAGATACACAATCATAAATTTGTCCAAATAATCGCGGAAAATGTCATGCATAAAGGACTGGAAGACTGAAGGGGCATTTGAAAGACCAAAAGGCATCACCAAATACTCAAAATGGCCCTCGGGCGTATTAAATGCGGTTTTCCACTCATCCCCCTGCTTGATTCGCACCAAATTATACGCCCCACGGAGATCAATCTTAGAGAACCACTTGGCCCCCTTTATACGAGCAAACAAATCAGTAAGCAGTGGTAACGGATATTGATATTTAACCGTGATTTTATTCAAAAGTCGATAATCAATACACGGCCTCAAAGAGCCGTCTTTTTTAGACACAAAGAAAAAACCGGCTCCTAAGGGAGATGACGAAGGACGAATATGTCCCTTTTCCAAGGACTCCTTTATATATTCTCGCATAGCCGCGTGTTCAGGCACAGACAGATTAAATAAACGACCCTTAGGGTATTTACTACCCGGGATCAAGTCTATGGCACAATCGCACTCCCGGTGCGGAGGTAGTGAACCAACCTTGGGTTCTTCAAAAACGTCACGAAAGTCCGACAAGAATTCAGGAATCTCAGAGGGAATAGATGATGAAATGGAAACCAAAGGTACGTCCCCATGAGTTCCTTTACATCCCCAGCTTAACACAGACATAGCTCTCCAGTTGAGGACTGGGTTATGAGATTGCAGCCATGGCAATCCCAGCACCAAAACATCATGTAGATTATACAGCACCAGAAAGCGAATAACCTCCTGGTGATCCGGATTAACACGCATAGTCACTTGTGTCCAGTATTGTGGTTTATTACTAGCCAATGGGGTGGAGTCAATCCCTTTCAGAGGTATCGGAGCCTCCAATGGCTCCAAATCATACCCACAGCGTTTGGCAAAGGACCAATCCATAAGACTCAAAGCAGCGCCAGAGTCGACATAGGCGTCCGCGGTAATAGATGACAAAGAACAAATCAGGGTCACAGATAGAATAAACTTAGACTGTAAAGTGCTAATTGAAACAGACTTGTCAGGCTTCTTAGTACGCTTAAAGCATGCTGATATAACATGAGTTGAATCACCACAATAGAAGCACAACCCATTTTTTCGTCTAAAATTCTGCCGCTCGCTTCTGGACAGAATTCTATCACATTGCATATTTTCTGGCGTTTTCTCAGTAGACACCGCCAAATGGTGCACAGGTTTGCGCTCCCGCAGAAGCCTATCGATCTGAATAGCCATCGTCATGGACTCATTCAGACTCGCAGGCACAGGGAACCCCACCATAACATCCTTAATGGCATCAGAGAGACCTTCTCTGAAAATCGCCGCCAGGGCGCACTCATTCCACTGAGTAAGCACAGACCATTTGCGGAATTTTTGGCAGTATATTTCAGCTTCATCTTGCCCCTGAGACAAGGACATCAAGGCCTTTTCCGCCTGAAGCTCTAAATGAGGTTCCTCATAAAGCAACCCCAAGGCCAGAAAAAACGCATCCACATTGAGCAACGCAGGATCCCCTGGTGCCAATGCAAAAGCCCAGTCTTGAGGGTCGCCCCGGAGCAAGGAAATTACAATCCTGACCTGCTGTGCAGGGTCTCCGGCAGAGCGAGACTTCAGGGACAAAAACAATTTGCAATTATTTTTAAAATTTTGAAAGTGAGATCTATTCCCCGAGAAGAATTCAGGCAAAGGAATTCTAGGCTCAGACATAGGTGCATGAACAACAAAATCTTGCAAATTTTGTACCTTTGTGGCGAGATTATTCAAACCTGTAGCTACACTCTGAAGATCCATTTGAAACAGGTGAACACAGAGCCATTCAAGGATAAGAAGGAGAGAAAGAGAGGAAGGCTGCAGTATAGGCAGACTAGCAAGTGATTCAATTAAGAGCACACTCAGAACTAGAGGGAAAAAAAAAAAAAAAAAAAAAAAATTGTAGCAGACTTCTTTTTTCTCTCCTTTCTCAGCCAGTAATTTAACCCTTTTTTTTGGCCGGTCAAACTGTCATGATTCTCAATGGCGAGAGAACATAGCCCAGCATATATGAGAACTAGCTCTTGGAAGATGGAAACTATACTGACCATGAACTAAACCTGCCGCACAACTAGAAGTGGCCGGGTAGCATGCCCACGTTTTTTTATCCCTAGATGCCCAGCGCCAGCCGGAGAACTACCCAATCCCAGCAGAGGAAAAGACAGTCCCGGCTCACCTCCAGAGAAATTTTCCCAAAAGGCAGACAGAGGCCCCCACATATATTGGCGGTGATTTTAGATGAAATGACAAACGTAGTATGAAAATAGGTTCAGCAAAAATCGAGGTCCGCTTACTAGATAGCAAGAAGACAGAAAGGGCACTTTCATGGTCAGCAGAAAACCCTATCAAAACACCATCCAGAAATTACTTTAAGACTCTAGCATTAACTCATAACACCAGAGTGGCAATTTCCGCTCACAAGAGCTTTCCAGACACAGTAACGAAACAGCAGCTGTGAACAGGAACAAAATGCAAAAACACACAAGGACAAGAGTCCAACTTAGCTGGGAGTTGTCTAGTAGCAGGAACATGCACAGAAAGGCTTCTGATTACATTGTTGACCGGCATGAAACTGACAGAGGAGCAAGGTTATATAGCGACTCCCACATCCTGATAGGAGCAGGTGAACAGAGGGGATGATGCACAAAAGTACAATTCCACAAGTGGCCACCGGGGGAGCCCAGAATCCAATTTCACAACAACCACCCAGTGGTGGTTAAATTTATAACCTGTGTTTTTTAGTAATAATCAGAGTGTTGCATCATGGGATAGGGAAATTCCATTTTCTCTCTGTGTACCTCGCGAGACACACGTGTTTATCTGCTGTGCTGGAAATACCTTACTTGCCATCCTGGTTAAGTTTATCCGGTAAGATCATTATCCCTGTTCTTGCAATGTAGTGTTGTACAGAGTGTGATTAACTGTATAGCTGTTGTGAAATTGGGTTCTGGGCTCCCCCGGTGGCCACTTGTGGAATTGTACTTGTGTGCATCATCCCCTCTGTTCACCTGCTCCTATCAGGATGTGGGAGTCGCTATATAACCTTGCTCCTCTGTCAGTTTCATGCCGGTCAACAATGTAATCAGAAGCCTTTCTGTGCATGTTCCTGCTACTAGACAACTCCCAGCTAAGTTGGACTTTTGTCCTTGTGTGTTTTTGCATTTTGTTCCTGTTCACAGCTGCTGTTTCGTTACTGTGTCTGGAAAGCTCTTGTGAGCGGAAATTGCCACTCTGGTGTTATGAGTTAATGCTAGAGTCTTAAAGTAATTTCTGGATGGTGTTTTGATAGGGTTTTCTGCTGACCGTGAAAGTGCCCTTTCTGTCTTCTTTCTATCTAGTAAGCGGACCTCGATTTTTGCTAAACCTATTTTCATACTACGTTTGTCATTTCATCTAAAATCACCGCCAATATATGTGGGGGCCTCTGTCTGCCTTTTGGGAAAATTTCTCTAGAGGTGAGCCAGGACTGTCTTTTCCTCTGCTAGGATTAGGTAGTTCTCCGGCTGGCGCTGGGCATCTAGGGATAAAAAAACGTAGGCATGCTACCCGGCCACTTCTAGTTGTGCGGCAGGTTTAGTTCATGGTCAGTATAGTTTCCATCTTCCAAGAGCTAGTTCTCATATATGCTGGGCTATGTTCTCTCGCCATTGAGAATCATGACAGTTTGACCGGCCCAAAAAAAAGGGTTAAATTACTGGCTGAGAAAGGAGAGAAAAAAGAAGTCTGCTACAATTTTTTTTTTTTTTTTTTTTTTTTTCCCTCTAGTTCTGAGTGTGCTCTTAATTGAATCACTTGCTAGTCTGCCTATACTGCAGCCTTCCTCTCTTTCTCTCCTTCTTATCCTTGAATGGCTCTGTGTTCACCTGTTTCAAATGGATCTTCAGAGTGTAGCTACAGGTTTGAATAATCTCGCCACAAAGGTACAAAATTTGCAAGATTTCGTTGTTCATGCACCTATGTCTGAGCCTAGAATTCCTTTGCCTGAATTCTTCTCGGGGAATAGATCTCACTTTCAAAATTTTAAAAATAATTGCAAATTGTTTTTGTCCCTGAAGTCTCGCTCTGCCGGAGACCCTGCACAGCAGGTCAGGATTGTAATTTCCTTGCTCCGGGGCGACCCTCAAGACTGGGCTTTTGCATTGGCACCAGGGGATCCTGCGTTGCTCAATGTGGATGCGTTTTTTCTGGCCTTGGGGTTGCTTTATGAGGAACCTCATTTAGAGCTTCAGGCGGAAAAGGCCTTGATGTCCTTGTCTCAGGGGCAAGATGAAGCTGAAATATACTGCCAAAAATTCCGCAAATGGTCTGTGCTTACTCAGTGGAATGAGTGCGCCCTGGCGGCGATTTTCAGAGAAGGTCTCTCTGATGCCATTAAGGATGTTATGGTGGGGTTCCCTGTGCCTGCGAGTCTGAATGAGTCCATGACGATGGCTATTCAGATCGATAGGCTTCTGCGGGAGCGCAAACCTGTGCACCATTTGGCGGTGTCTACTGAGAAAACGCCAGAAAATATGCAATGTGATAGAATTCTGTCCAGAAGCGAGCGGCAGAATTTTAGACGAAAAAATGGGTTGTGCTTCTATTGTGGTGATTCAACTCATGTTATATCAGCATGCTTTAAGCGTACTAAGAAGCCTGACAAGTCTGTTTCAATTAGCACTTTACAGTCTAGGTTTATTCTATCTGTGACCCTGATTTGTTCTTTGTCATCTATTACCGCGGACGCCTATGTCGACTCTGGCGCTGCTTTGAGTCTTATGGATTGGTCCTTTGCCAAACGCTGTGGGTATAATTTGGAGCCATTGGAGGCTCCGATACCTCTGAAAGGGATTGACTCCACCCCATTGGCTAGTAATAAACCACAATACTGGACACAAGTGTGTCATGATCTCTGCAAGCAGAGATCATAGCAAGCCTATAGAGGGACAAGCTCTCGGAAGATGGAACTATACTGACCATGAACTAAGCCTGCCGCGCAACTAGAAATAGCCAGGTAGCATTTCCTATTTATCGCTAGATGCCCAGCTCTGGCCTAAGACCTAAATAGCTAGCAGAGGGAAATATAAGACCTGGCTCACCTCTAGAGAAATATTCCAAAGAAGACAGTAGCCCCCCACATATAATGACGGTGAGTTCAGATGAAACAACAAACGCAGCAGGAAAATAGTCTTAGCAAATTTGAGGTCCGCTTACTAGATAGCAGAAGACAGATAGTATACTTTCATGGTCAGCAGAAAAACACTAACAAAACACCATCCAGAGATTACCTTAAACTCTGGCATTAACTCATAACGCCAGAGTAGCAATCCCTGATCAACGAGAGCTTTCCAGACACAGTAACAAAACTTCAGCTGTGAACTGGAACAAATAGGCAAAACAAAACATGGACAAAAGTCCAACTTATCTAGTAGTAGTCTAGAAGCAGGAACAAGCACTGAGAGGCATCAGATAACATTGTTGACCGGCAAGAAACCACCAGAGAAATGAGCTTAAATAGCGACACCCACTACTGATGGAACCAGGTGAAACAGGAAAGAGGATGACAAGTCCAATTCCACAAGCGGCCACCGGGGGAGCCCAGAATCCAAATTCACAACAGTACCCCCCCCTCAAGGAGGGGGCACCGAACCCTCACCAGATCCACCAGGGCGACCAGGATGAGCCCTATGGAAGGCACGAACAAGATCAGAAGCATGAACATCAGATGCATTGACCCAAGAATTATCCTCCTGGCCGTAACCCTTCCAGTTGACCAGATACTGGAGTCTCCGTCTGGAAACACGAGAGTCCAAAATTTTCTCCACAACGTACTCCAACTCACCCTCAACCAACACCGGAGCAGGAGGCTCAACTGAAGGTACCACAGGTACCTCATACCTGCGCAATAACGACCGATGAAAAACGTTATGAATGGAAAAGGACGCAGGGAGGTCCAAACGGAAAGAAACAGGATTAAGAATCTCCAATATTCTATAAGGGCCGATGAACCGAGGTTTAAACTTAGGAGAAGAGACCCTCATAGGGACAAAACGAGAAGACAACCACACCAAATCTCCAACACAAAGCCGAGAACCAACACGACGATGACGGTTGGCAAAACGCTGAGTCTTCTCCTGGGACAACTTCAAATTGTCCATAACCTGCCCCCAGATGTGATGCAATCTCTCCACCACCGCATCCACTCCAGGACAATCCGAGGATTCCACCTGACCGGAGGAAAATCGAGGGTGAAACCCCGAATTACAGAAAAACGGGGACACCAAGGTGGAAGAGCTGGCCCGATTATTGAGGGCGAACTCTGCCAATGGCAAAAAAGCAACCCAATCATCCTGGTCAGCAGAGACAAAACACCTCAGATATGTCTCCAGGGTCTGATTAGTCCGCTCGGTCTGGCCATTAGTCTGAGGGTGAAAAGCAGATGAAAAAGACAAATCTATGCCCATCCTAGCACAGAATGCCCGCCAAAATCTAGACACAAATTGGGTACCTCTGTCAGAAACAATATTCTCAGGAATACCGTGCAATCGGACAACATTCTGAAAAAACAGAGGAACCAACTCAGAAGAAGAAGGCAACTTGGGCAGAGGAACCAAATGGACCATTTTAGAGAAACGGTCACAGACCACCCAGATGACAGACATCTTCTGGGAAACAGGCAGATCTGAAATAAAATCCATCGAGATGTGTGTCCAAGGCCTCTTAGGAATAGGCAAGGGCAACAGCAGTCCGCTAGCCCGAGAACTACAAGACTTGGCCCGAGCACAAACGTCACATGACTGCACAAAGACTCGCACATCTCGTGACAGGGAAGGCCACCAGAAGGATCTTGCCACCAAATCCCTGGTACCAAAAATTCCGGGATGACCTGCCAATGCAGAAGAATGTACCTCAGAGATGACTCTGCTGGTCCAATCATCCGGAACAAACAGTCTATCAGGCGGACAACGATCCGGTCTATCCGCCTGAAACTCTTGCAAGGACCGCCGCAGATCAGGAGAAACGGCCGACAAAATTACTCCCTCCCTAAGGATACCTGTGGGTTCAGAATTACCAGGAGAGTCCGGGTCAAAACTCCTAGAAAGGGCATCTGCCTTAACATTCTTAGAACCCGGTAGGTATGACACCACAAAATTAAAGCGAGAAAAAAATAAAGACCAGCGCGCCTGTCTAGGATTCAGGCGTCTGGCAGTCTCAAGATAAATCAAATTTTTGTGGTCAGTCAATACCACCACCTGATGCCTAGCCCCCTCGAGCCAATGGCGCCACTCCTCAAACGCCCACTTCATGGCCAAAAGCTCCCGATTCCCAACATCATAATTCCGCTCTGCGGGCGAAAATTTGCGAGAAAAGAAGGCACAAGGCCTAATGACGGAGCAGTCGGAACCTTTCTGCGACAACACTGCCCCAGCTCCGATCTCCGAAGCGTCAACCTCAACCTGAAAAGGCAGATTCACATCAGGCTGACGCAACACAGGGGCAGAGGCAAAACGGCGCTTAAGCTCCTGAAAGGCCTCTACAGCATGAGGGGACCAATTAGCAACATCAGCGCCTTGTCTGGTCAAATCAGTCAGTGGTTTAACGACATCCGAAAAACCAGCAATAAATCGGCGGTAAAAGTTGGCAAAGCCCAAAAATCTCTGAAGACCCTTAAGAGAGGAGGGCTGAGTCCAGTCACAAATAGCTTGCACCTTGACGGGATCCATCTCAATGGAAGAGGGAGAAAAAATATACCCCAAAAAGGAAATTCTCTGGACCCCAAAAACGCACTTAGACCCCTTCACACATAAAGAATTAGACCGCAGAACCTGAAAAACTCTCCTGACCTGCTGGACATGAGAGTCCCAGTCATCAGAAAAAATCAGAATATCATCCAGATATATTATCATAAATTTATCCAGAAAATCGCGGAAAATATCATGCATAAAAGACTGGAAAACTGAAGGGGCATTAGAAAGGCCAAAAGGCATGACCAAATACTCAAAGTGGCCCTCGGGCGTATTAAATGCGGTCTTCCACTCATCCCCCTGCCTGATCCGCACCAAATTATACGCCCCACGAAGATCAATTTTAGAGAACCACTTAGCACCCTCTATACGAGCAAACAAATCAGTAAGCAATGGCAATGGGTATTGATACTTAACAGTGATCTTATTCAGAAGCCGATAATCAATACATGGTCTCAAAGAGCCGTCTTTTTTTGAGACAAAGAAAAACCCAGCTCCCAAGGGAGAAGAAGATGGACGAATATGTCCCTTTTCCAAAGACTCCTTTATATATTCCCGCATAGCAGCATGTTCCGGCACAGACAGATTAAACAAACGACCCTTTGGATATTTACAACCCGGTATCAAATCTATGGCACAATCGCACTCACGGTGCGGAGGTAACGACCCAAGCTTGGGTTCGTCAAAGACGTCTTGATAATCAGAGAGGAACTCAGGGACTTCAGAGGGAATGGACGACGAAATAGAAACCAAAGGTAAGTCCCCATGAATACCCTTACATCCCCAGCTCAACACAGACATTGCTCTCCAGTCCAAGACTGGGTTGTGAGACTGCAACCATGGCAATCCCAGTACCAAATCGTCATGTAAATTATACAGCACCAGGAAACGAATAATCTCCTGGTGATCCGGATTGATACGCATGGTTACTTGTGTCCAGTATTGTGGTTTATTATTAGCCAATGGGGTGGAGTCAATCCCCTTCAGAGGAATAAGAGTCTCCAAAGGCTCTAAATCAAAACCACAACGATTGGCAAAGGACCAATCCATAAGACTCAGAGCGGCGCCAGAGTCAACATAGGCGTCCGTGGCAATGGATGACAAAGAGCAAATCAGGGTTACAGACAAAATAAACTTAGACTGAATGGTGCCAATGGAAACAGACTTATCAAGCTTCTTTGTACGCCTAGAGCATGCTGATATAACATGAGTAGAATCCCCACAATAGAAACACAATCCATTCTTCCGTCTAAAATTCTGTCGCTCGCTCCTGGACAGAATTCTATCACACTGCATACTTTCTGGCGTCTTTTCCATAGACACCGCCAGATGGTGCACCGGTTTGCGCTCCCGCAGACGCCTATCAATCTGAATAGCCATTGTCATGGACTCATTCAGACCTGCAGGCACAGGGAACCCCACCATAACATCCTTAACGGCATCAGAGAGACCTTCTCTGAAAGTTGCCGCCAAGGCGCACTCATTCCACTGAGTAAGCACAGACCATTTACGGAATTTTTGGCAGAAAACTTCAGCTTCGTCTTGCCCCTGAGATAGTGCCATCAAAGTTTTTTCTGCCTGAAGTTCCAAATGAGGTTCCTCATAAAGCAAGCCCAAGGCCAGAAAAAACGCATCCACATCGCGTAACGCAGGATCCCCTGCTGGCAATGAGAAGGCCCAATCTTGAGGGTCACCCCTGAGCAAGGAAATCACAATCCTAACCTGCTGAGCAGGGTCTCCAGCTGAACGAGACTTCAGGGACAAATAAAGCTTACAATTATTTCGGAAATTCTGGAAGCTAGCTCTATTCCCTGTGAAGAACTCCGGCAAAGGAATTCTCGGCTCAGATACCGGAGCATGTACCACAAAATCTTGTAAATTTTGTACTTTCGTGATGAGATTATTCAAACCCGCAGTTACACTCTGGAGATCCATTATTGTCAGGTGCACACAGAGCCATACAGAGATTAGGAGGAGAGAGAGAAAAAAGACTGCAGCAAGGCAGACTGGAGGAAAAAAAAAAAAAAAAAAAAAAAAAAAAAATTCCAGCAGACTTCTTATAACTCTCCTTTCTCAACCTGGGTCTTTAACACTTTATTGGCCGGTCAAACTGTCATGATCTCTGCAAGCAGAGATCATAGCAAGCCTATAGAGGGACAAGCTCTCGGAAGATGGAACTATACTGACCATGAACTAAGCCTGCCGCGCAACTAGAAATAGCCAGGTAGCATTTCCTATTTATCGCTAGATGCCCAGCTCTGGCCTAAGACCTAAATAGCTAGCAGAGGGAAATATAAGACCTGGCTCACCTCTAGAGAAATATTCCAAAGAAGACAGTAGCCCCCCACATATAATGACGGTGAGTTCAGATGAAACAACAAACGCAGCAGGAAAATAGTCTTAGCAAATTTGAGGTCCGCTTACTAGATAGCAGAAGACAGATAGTATACTTTCATGGTCAGCAGAAAAACACTAACAAAACACCATCCAGAGATTACCTTAAACTCTGGCATTAACTCATAACGCCAGAGTAGCAATCCCTGATCAACGAGAGCTTTCCAGACACAGTAACAAAACTTCAGCTGTGAACTGGAACAAATAGGCAAAACAAAACATGGACAAAAGTCCAACTTATCTAGTAGTAGTCTAGAAGCAGGAACAAGCACTGAGAGGCATCAGATAACATTGTTGACCGGCAAGAAACCACCAGAGAAATGAGCTTAAATAGCGACACCCACTACTGATGGAACCAGGTGAAACAGGAAAGAGGATGACAAGTCCAATTCCACAAGCGGCCACCGGGGGAGCCCAGAATCCAAATTCACAACACAAGTGACTATGCGTGTTAATCCGGATCACCAGGAGGTTATTCGCTTTCTGGTGCTGTATAATCTACATGATGTTTTGGTGCTGGGATTGCCATGGCTGCAATCTCATAACCCAGTCCTCGACTGGAGAGCTATGTCTGTGTTAAGCTGGGGATGTAAAGGAACTCATGGGGACGTACCTTTGGTTTCCATTTCATCATCTATTCCCTCTGAGATTCCTGAATTCTTGTCTGACTTTCGTGACTTTTTTGAAGAACCCAAGGTTGGTTCACTACCTCCGCACCGGGAGTGCGATTGTGCCATAGACTTGATCCCGGGTAGTAAATACCCTAAGGGTCGTTTATTTAATCTGTCTGTGCCTGAACACGCGGCTATGCGAGAATATATAAAGGAGTCCTTGGAAAAGGGACATATTCGTCCTTCGTCATCTCACTTAGGAGCCGGTTTTTTCTTTGTGTCTAAGAAAGACGGCTCTTTGAGGCCGTGTATTGATTATCGACTTTTGAATAAAATCACGGTTAAATATCAATATCCGTTACCACTGCTTACTGATTTGTTTGCTCGTATAAAGGGGGCCAAGTGGTTCTCTAAGATTGATCTCCGTGGGGCGTATAATTTGGTGCGAATCAAGCAGGGGGATGAGTGGAAAACCGCATTTAATACGCCCGAGGGCCATTTTGAGTATTTGGTGATGCCTTTTGGTCTTTCAAATGCCCCTTCAGTCTTCCAGTCCTTTATGCATGACATTTTCCGCGATTATTTGGACAAATTTATGATTGTGTATCTGGATGATATTCTGATTTTTTCGGATGACTGGGACTCTCATGTCCAGCAGGTCAGGAGGGTTTTTCAGGTTTTGCGGTCTAATTCCTTGAGTGTGAAGGGTTCTAAGTGTGTTTTTGGGGTTCAAAAGATTTCCTTCTTGGGATACATTTTTTCCCCCTCTTCCATCGAGATGGATCCTGTCAAGGTTCAGGCTATTGGTGATTGGACGCAACCCTCTTCTCTTAAGAGTCTTCAGAAATTTTTGGGCTTTGCTAACTTTTATCGTCGATTTATTGCTGGTTTTTCTGATGTTGTAAAACCATTGACTGATTTGACTAAGAAGGGTGCTGATGTTGCTGATTGGTCCCCTGATGCTGTGGAGGCCTTTCGGGAGCTCAAGCGCCGCTTTTCTTCCGCCCCAGTGTTGCGTCAGCCTGATGTTGCTCTTCCTTTTCAGGTTGAGGTCGACGCTTCTGAAATCGGAGCTGGGGCGGTGTTGTCGCAGAGAAGTTCCGACTGCTCCGTGATGAGACCTTGTGCTTTTTTTTCCCGTAAATTTTCGCCCGCCGAGCGGAATTATGATATTGGGAATCGGGAGCTTTTGGCCATGAAGTGGGCTTTTGAGGAGTGGCGTCACTGGCTTGAGGGGGCCAGACATCAGGTGGTGGTATTGACTGACCACAAAAATTTAATTTACCTTGAGTCTGCCAGGCGCCTGAATCCTAGACAGGCGCGCTGGTCGTTGTTTTTCTCTCGGTTTAATTTTGTGGTGTCTTACCTACCGGGTTCTAAGAATGTTAAGGCGGATGCCCTTTCTAGGAGTTTTGAGCCTGACTCCCCTGGTAATTCTGAGCCCACAGGTATCCTTAAAGATGGAGTGATATTGTCTGCCGTTTCTCCAGACCTGCGGCGGGCCTTGCAGGAGTTTCAGGCGGATAGACCTGGTCGTTGCCCACCTGGTAGACTGTTTGTTCCTGATGATTGGACCAGTAGAGTCATCTCTGAGGTTCATTCTTCTGCGTTGGCAGGTCATCCTGGAATCTTTGGTACCAGGGATTTGGTGGCAAGGTCCTTCTGGTGGCCTTCCCTGTCACGAGATGTGCGAGGCTTTGTGCAGTCTTGTGACGTTTGTGCTCGGGCCAAGCCTTGTTGTTCTCGGGCTAGTGGATTGTTGTTACCCTTGCCTATCCCGAAGAGGCCTTGGACGCACATCTCGATGGATTTTATTTCGGATCTGCCTGTTTCTCATAAGATGTCTGTCATCTGGGTGGTGTGTGACCGTTTCTCTAAGATGGTCCATCTGGTTCCCTTGCCTAAGTTGCCTTCTTCTTCCGAGTTGGTTCCTCTGTTTTTTCAAAATGTTGTTCGTTTGCATGGTATTCCGGAGAATATCGTTTCTGACAGAGGGACCCAATTCGTGTCTAGATTTTGGCGGGCATTCTGTGCTAGGATGGGCATAGATTTGTCTTTTTCGTCTGCTTTCCATCCTCAGACTAATGGCCAGACCGAGCGGACTAATCAGACCTTGGAGACATATTTGAGGTGTTTTGTGTCTGCGGATCAGGATGATTGGGTTGCTTTTTTGCCTTTGGCGGAGTTCGCCCTCAATAATCGGGCCAGCTCTGCCACCTTGGTGTCCCCGTTTTTCTGTAATTCGGGGTTTCATCCTCGATTTTCCTCCGGTCAAGTGGAATCTTCGGATTGTCCTGGAGTGGATGCTGTGGTGGAGAGGTTGCATCAGATTTGGGGGCAGGTGGTGGACAATTTGAAGTTGTCCCAGGAGAAGACTCAGCTTTTTGCCAACCGCCGTCGTCGTGTTGGTCCTCGGCTTTGTGTTGGGGACTTGGTGTGGTTGTCTTCTCGTTTTGTCCCTATGAGGGTTTCTTCTCCTAAGTTTAAGCCTCGGTTCATCGGCCCGTACAAGATATTGGAGATTCTTAACCCTGTGTCCTTCCGTTTGGACCTCCCTGCATCCTTTTCGATTCATAATGTTTTTCATCGGTCATTGTTGCGCAGGTATGAGGTACCGGCTGTGCCTTCCGTTGAGCCTCCTGCTCCGGTGTTGGTTGAGGGTGAGTTGGAGTACGTTGTGGAAAAGATCTTGGACATAGTTACATAGTTACATAGTTACATAGTTATTGAGGTTGAAGGAAGACTTTAAGTCCATCTAGTTCAACCCATAGCCTAACCTAACATGCCCTAACATGTTGATCCAGAGGAAGGCAAAAAAACCCCATGTGGCAAGGAGTAACTCCACCATGGGGAAAAAAATTCCTTCCCGACTCCACATACGGCAATCAGACTAGTTCCCTGGATCAACGCCTTATCAAGGAATCTAGTGTATATACCCTGTAATATTATACTTTTCCAGAAAGGT
Source organism: Ranitomeya variabilis (assembly GCF_051348905.1). NCBI lineage: Eukaryota > Metazoa > Chordata > Amphibia > Anura > Dendrobatidae > Ranitomeya > Ranitomeya variabilis. Next base: position 967,140,382 of record NC_135232.1, on the reverse strand, counting down.
ATCCAGTCCCCTCTTAAATTTAATTAATGAATCACTCATTACAACATCATACGGCAGAGAGTTCCATAGTCTCACTGCTCTTACAGTAAAGAATCCGCGTCTGTTATTATGCTTAAACCTTCTTTCCTCCAGACGTAGAGGATGCCCCCTTGTCCCTGTCTCAGGTCTATGATTAAAAAGATCATCAGAAAGGTCTTTGTACTGTCCCCTCATATATTTATACATTAAAATAAGATCACCCCTTAGTCTTCGTTTTTCCAAACTAAATAGCCCCAAGTGTAATAACCTATCTTGGTATTGCAGACCCCCCAGTCCTCTAATAACCTTGGTCGCTCTTCTCTGCACCCGCTCTAGTTCAGCTATGTCTTTCTTATACACCGGAGACCAGAACTGTGCACAGTATTCTAAGTGTGGTCGAACTAGTGACTTGAATAGAGGTAAAATTATGTTCTCCTCATGAGCATCTATGCCTCTTTTAATACATCCCATTATTTTATTTGCCTTTGTAGCAGCTGCCTGACACTGGCCACTGAATATGAGTCTGTCATCCACCCATACACCCAGGTCTTTTTCATTGATGGTTTTGCCCAGAGTTTTAGAATTAAGCACATAGTTATACATCTTATTACTTCTACCCAAGTGCATGACCTTACATTTATCCCCATTAAAACTCATTTGCCATTTATCAGCCCAAGCTTCTAGTTTACATAAATCATCCTGTAATATAAAATTGTCCTCCCCTGTATTGATTACCCTACAGAGTTTAGTGTCATCTGCAAATATTGAAATTCTACTCTGAATGCCCCCTACAAGGTCATTAATAAATATGTTAAAAAGAAGAGGGCCCAATACTGACCCCTGTGGTACCCCACTGCTAACCGCGACCCAGTCCGAGTGTGCTCCATTAATAACCACCCTTTGTTTCCTATCCCTGAGCCAGCTCTCAACCCACTTACAGATATTTTCCCCTATCCCCATTACTCTCATTTTATGTATCAACCTTTTGTGTGGCACCGTATCAAAAGCTTTGGAAAAGTCCATATACACTACGTCCACTGGGTTCCCTTGGTCCAGTCCGGAACTTACCTCTTCATAGAAGCTGATCAAATTAGTCTGACATGAGCGGTCCCTAGTAAACCCATGCTGATACTGGGTCATGAGGTTATTCCTCTTCAGATACTCCAGTATAGCATCCCTTAGAATGCCCTCCAGGATTTTACCCACAGTAGAGGTTAAACTTACTGGCCTATAATTACCGAGTTCAGTTTTTGCCCCTTTTTTGAATATTGGCACCACATTTGCTATACGCCACTCCTGTGGTACAGACCCTGTTATTATGGACTCTTTAAAGATTAAAAATAATGGTCTATCAATGACTGTACTTAGTTCCTGCAGTACTCGGGGGTGTATCCCATCCGGGCCCGGAGATTTGTCAATTTTAGTAATTTTTAGACGCCGCTGTACTTCCTGCTGGGTTAAGCAGTTGACATTTAATGGGGAATTTTTATCACTAGTCATATTGGCTGCCATGGGATTTTCGTTTGTAAATACTGATGAAAAAAAGTCATTTAGCAGATTGGCTTTTTCCTCATCCTCATCCACCATTTCACCCAGACTATTTTTAAGGGGGCCAACACTGTCATTTTTTAGTTTCTTACTATTTATATAGTTAAAGAATATTTTGGGATTATTTTTACTCTCTCTGGCAATGAGTCTCTCTGTCTCAATCTTTGCTGCCTTGATTTGCTTTTTACAGAATTTATTTAATTTTCTGTATTTATTTAATGCCTCATCACTACCTACTTCCTTTAATTCTCTAAATGCTTTCTTTTTGTTCCTTATTGCGCCCCTAACAGCTCTATTTAGCCATATTGGTTTCCTCCTATTTCTAGTATGCTTATTCCCATACGGTATATACTGTGCACAGGTCCTATCCAGGATGCTAATAAACGTCTCCCATTTTCTTTGTGTATTTTTGTGTCTCAGGATATCGTCCCAGTTAATTGCACCAAGATCCTCTCTCATCCGTTGGAAATTTGCCCTCCTGAAGTTTAGTGTCCTTGTCACCCCCCTTCTACCCATCTTATTAAAGGTTACATGAAAACTTATTATTTTATGATCACTAGTCCCCAAGTGACCCCCAACCCTTATATTTGATATGCGGTCTGGCCTGTTGGTTAATATTAGGTCTAGCAGTGCCCCCCTCCTTGTTGGGTCCTGAACCAGCTGTGAAAGGTAATTGTCTCTCATAGTTGTCAAAAACCGATTACCTTTGCTGGAACTGCAGGTTTCTGTTCCCCAATCTATTTCAGGGTAGTTGAAGTCCCCCATAATAATGACTTCTCCTTGAGTCGCAGCTTCATCTATTTGCTTTACGAGGATATTCTCCATTGCTTCCATTATTTTTGGAGATTTATAACAAACCCCTATCAGTAATTTATTATTTTTTCCCCCTCCTCTTATCTCCACCCACAGGGACTCCACATTTTCATTAAATTCACCTATATTATCACGCAGGATGGGTTTTAAGGAAGATTTTACATATAGACACACCCCTCCCCCTCGCTTATCTGTACGGTCATTTCTGAACAGGCTATAGCCCTGCAAGTTAACAGCCCAGTCATGGCTCTCATCCAGCCACGTCTCAGATATCCCCACCATGTCATAATTATGCTCCAACAACATTAGTTCTAATTCGTCCATTTTGTTGGCGAGGCTTCTGGCATTAGTATACATGCACTTGATGTTACTCTCTGTACCTCTATTCTTTCTTAAATTATTAACTGTTCTAACCCCACCCCCCATGCCACCGCCACCCCCAACTTCCTTATTTGTGCCCAGCTCTCTATCTGCACTATCTTCCCCTCCTATAAAATGAATACCCTCCCCCCCAATCCCTAGTTTAAACACTCCTCCAACCTTCTAACCATTTTCTCCCCCAGCACAGCTGCCCCTTCCCCATTGAGGTGCAGCCCGTCCCTAGCGTAGAGCCTGTAGCCCACTGAGAAGTCGGCCCAGTTCTGCAGGAACCCAAACCCCTCCTTCCTACACCAATTCTTGAGCCACTTATTAACCTCCCTAATCTCCCGTTGCCTCTCTGGCGTGGCACGTGGTACAGGCAGTATTTCGGAAAATACCACGTTGGAGGTCCTTGCTTTCAGCTTGCAGCCTAATTCCCTGAAATCATCTTTAAGGACCTTCCACCTACCTCTAACTTTGTCATTTGTGCCAATGTGCACCATGACCGCTGGGTCCTCACCAGCCCCTCCCAGTAATCTGTCCACCCGATCAGCGATGTGTCGGACTCGAGCGCCAGGTAGGCAGCACACCGTCCGACGATCCCTGTCTTTGTGACAGATTGCCCTATCTGTTCCCCTAATAATTGAGTCCCCCACTACCAGCACCTGTCTGGCCTGCCCTGCTCTCCTATTTCCCTCCTTACTGGAGCAGTCACTCCTCCGGCTTTCAGAGGACATGCCTGGCTGCAGTAGTGCTACCCCTGTACTGGCACCCCCCTCATCTGCCAACTTAGCAAACTTATTGGGGTGTGCCAGATCAGGACTAGCCTCCCTGGCACTCTTCCCTCTACCCCGCCTTCTATCTGTCACCCAGCTAACTGCCACACTGTCCTGCAGCTCCATCCTACCATCCCCCTCCTCATCTATCCCATTGAGCGTCTGCTCTGTGAGCAGAAGACTCCTCTCCATATTGTCTATGGATCTCAGTGTTGCCAGCTGCACATTTAGATCCAAAATCTGGGCTTCCAAATGCACAATGTGCTCACATCTCGCACAGCAGTATGCACCCTCGACCGGCTGGTCAAGGACTGCATACATGTGGCAAGATGTGCACTGGATGGCATTAACAATTGTGGAGCACATTTCCTAATGGGGATTGCACCACACAGAAACGTTAATTAAAAATAAATACAAAGTATTAATTAAACCAAAAAAAAAAAACAGAAGCAATTCCTCCCTTGGAAACTCCCTGATTCCAAAGTCACTGAATCACAAGTCACACACTTACCGCCGTTCACACTTACGCTCAGGTCACACTCAGCTTGCTCACACTCGCTGTGCTGAAGATTTATAGATTTATTTTTTTTTTTCCCTCTTTCCCCTCTCAACAGCAATCCACCTTGCTGTTCAGATGCACTTCCAAAAAGGGCTTGAGCCCCAAACAGCTGCCCCTTATAAACGCTTGATTATGACCGCCCACCCTAAGTTAACACCTTGTGAATATAGCTACTCCCAATTCAGCAATTCACACAAATTCACACAGGTATTTGTTAAAGGCCTTCCAAATACCTCTTCACTGAATCACAAGTCACACACTTACCGCCGTTCACACTTACGCTCAGGTCACACTCAGCTCGCTCACACTCGCTGTGCTGAAGATTTATAGATTTTTTTTTTCTCTCTTTCCCCTCTCAACAGCAATCCACCTTGCTGTTCAGATGCACTTCCAAAAAAGGACTCTCGTGTTTCCAGACGGAAACTCCAGTACCTGGTCAAATGGAAGGGATACGGTCAGGAGGATAATTCTTGGGTCACTGCCTCTGATGTTCATGCCTCCGATCTTGTCCGTGCCTTTCATAGGGCTCATCCTGATCGCCCTGGTGGTTCTGGTGAGGGTTCGGTGCCCCCTCCTTGAGGGGGGGGTACTGTTGTGAAATTGGATTCTGGGCTCCCCCGGTGGCCACTTGTGGAATTGTACTTGTGTGCATCATCCCCTCTGTTCACCTGCTCCTATCAGGATGTGGGAGTCGCTATATAACCTTGCTCCTCTGTCAGTTTCATGCCGGTCAACAATGTAATCAGAAGCCTTTCTGTGCATGTTCCTGCTACTAGACAACTCCCAGCTAAGTTGGACTTTTGTCCTTGTGTGTTTTTGCATTTTGTTCCTGTTCACAGCTGCTGTTTCGTTACTGTGTCTGGAAAGCTCTTGTGAGCGGAAATTGCCACTCTGGTGTTATGAGTTAATGCTAGAGTCTTAAAGTAATTTCTGGATGGTGTTTTGATAGGGTTTTCTGCTGACCATGAAAGTGCCCTTTCTGTCTTCTTTCTATCTAGTAAGCGGACCTCGATTTTTGCTAAACCTATTTTCATACTACGTTTGTCATTTCATCTAAAATCACCGCCAATATATGTGGGGGCCTCTGTCTGCCTTTTGGGAAAATTTCTCTAGAGGTGAGCCAGGACTGTCTTTTCCTCTGCTAGGATTAGGTAGTTCTCCGGCTGGCGCTGGGCATCTAGGGATAAAAAAACGTAGGCATGCTACCCGGCCACTTCTAGTTGTGCGGCAGGTTTAGTTCATGGTCAGTATAGTTTCCATCTTCCAAGAGCTAGTTCTCATATATGCTGGGCTATGTTCTCTCGCCATTGAGAATCATGACATATAGCAGCCAGTACAGAGGAAATGTGATTACCAGGGACCTGCTGTATGTAGTTATGTAGAAGTTGCACCATACTGTATGCTTTCCCTGTTAGTTGCAGTCGTGTTATTATTTGCCCAATACTTACCCATATCATTTGTATTCTTATAGTTTTACCACGCTCATGTTTACCAATAAACAAGTTAGACTACAGAGAACAGTTTGCTTATTTGGGAGACAGAAGTGGTTTATGACATATGTCGGATCACACACTGTATCAACGTGTATGAAGACAGAACAGTAAAATGGAAGCTAGATGCCAGTGATGACAGTAAAAGGAGGCTAGACGCCAGCGATAGCAAATACCACCTACGCAGCCGCTTGTACCACACCACACTGCCTGCAGATACCGCAGCGGCCGCCATACAGTCACAAGTACCGAGAGTGCAGCCCATCAAGCACTACACATCTCAGTCCACGCTGAAGTAATTCCTACCCGCTCTGAGACGTCCTACAGCCTGCAAATGGACACGAAATGTCTGCAAGTCGAGCATCTTCATTCGGGACGAGGTCCCAAACAAGCCGCTCTAGCAAGTCTTCCTCGAAAAGGTCTGTCACCCTCGCCCGCGCAGAAGCTGAGGCAGCGAAAGTAAGATCCTTCTTCGCTGCACAAGAGATGCAGTTAAAGTTAAGATAAGCAGAGCAATAAGCAGAAAGAGCTCGCCTGCAAGCAGATAGGGAAGCAGAAAGAGCCCGCCTGCAAGCAGAGCAAGAAGCAGAAAGAGCCTGCCTACAAGCAGAGCAAGAAGCAGAAAGAGCCGGCCTGCAAGCCGATAGAGAAGCAGATACAGCACGCCTGTGAGCGACCTTAGAAAGGCTTTCCACTGAAAAAGAAGCAGCAGCCGCAATAGCCAAAGCTGAGTTCTTAGAAGCCATGGAGTTTCCTGAATCTGAGCATGACAGCAACGTACGTGGACCAGACCTTGATCGTCAGGACCCTGCTCAACGCGTCTCAGAATATGTCCACCAACATTGCAGAATAGAAGACAACTCTGATCCGTTACACCAACCAGCCTATACAGATTACCAGAGATCCTTCCTCCAAACACCCTACTGGAAGCAGGACGGTATACTGCGAAATGACGTTGACCACCACTACCGTCTTACAGAACAGAAGGTACGGCCTCCTCCCAGACTGACAGGGACACCTTTCACTTCGGAACGGTTTTATACAGACTTTCCTAAGCCAGAAGCTTACCTACCAGGTATGAGGATGCACCACACACACCGCATGACAACAGCACACCAGCTCATGTTGGCACTGACTCAGCCACTATGAACTTTGCAAGGTTCTTTACCCGCCGGGAGCTGGTGACGAAGGGACTTGTAAAGTTCACTGATTGAGCTGAAAGCTACAGAGCATGGCGAGCCTCCTTCCAGAACGCCATCAGAGACTTGGATCTTTCCAGTAGTGAAGAGATAGATCTACTGGTAAAGTGGCTTGGGAACGAGTCAGCTGAACACGCCAAAAGAATCAGGAACATTAACATAAAGTACCCACACACAGGACTTTGTATGTTGTGGGAGAGACTCAAAGGGTGTTGTGGGTCAATAGAAGCTATAGAAAACGCTTTGTATAAAAGAATTGATGATTTCCCCAAGATAGCAAATAAGGGTTATCAAAAGCTCAGGGAACTGAGCGACTTGTTAATGGAGGTGCATGCTGCTCAGGCAGAAGGTGACCTACTAGGGTTGGTATTCCTGGACACTGCCAGAGGTGTCAACCCGATTGTCCAAAAGCTCCCTTACAACTTACAAGAAAAGTTGGTCAGTCACGGGTCCCGTTACAAACAGGCTCATAAGGTACCATTTCCTCCTTTCAGGGTGTTTGTAGACTTTGTTGCTCAGCAAGCTAAAGTTAGAAATGACCCCAGTTTCAATTTCACTATGTCATGTACCACTGCCTCTGGTGTAAAACCCAGTAAAACACCTGTGGCAGTCCACACAACTTATGTTACCTCCACAGGTTTTCCTTACAGGGCAAGTAAGTCCTCTCTAGAAGAGGACAAACCACAGGATCTCAGCAAATGCTGCCCCCTACTCAAGAAACCTCATCCTCTACTAAAATGTAGAGCCTTCAGGGAGAAGTCTCTAGAAGACCGTAAGAGTTTCCTAAAGGAAAACAAGATCTGCTTCAGATACTGTGCGACGACCTCACACTTCACCAAGAACTGTGAAACCAGTGTGAAATGCACAGAATGTAGTAGTGTGGAGCACAACACAGCCTTACACCCTGGACCACCCTCAGGGGTATCGTTGCACGTAGAAGAGTCTGCAGAAAAACAGATGGACACTGACATGGACACCCCAGTGGTCACTTCTCAGTGTACAGAGATCTGCAAGGAACTCATAGCAGGAAGATCCTGTTCGAAGATCTGTCTTGTCAGAGTATTCCCAGCGAGCCAATGGGATAAGGCAATAAAGGTAAATTCAATCTTGGACGATCAGAGCAACAGGTCTCTAGCTAAGTCCTTTTTCTTTGACACCTTCAACATTGCTGGTCCCGGCTCTCCGTACTCCTTGAAGACATGTGCAGGTACTGTCGAGACGGCAGGGAGAAAAGCGACCGGATTCAAAGTAGAGTCTATGGACGGTCAAACCTGCTTATCCTTGCCATCAATACTGGAGTGCAACCAAATTCCCGACAACAGATCGGAGATACCTACACCAGAGGTAGCAGCTCATCATACCCACTTGAAACGTATAGCTAACCTGATACCGGAACTGGACCAAGGTGCTCCTATCGTCTTACTCCTCGGAAGAGACATACTACGGGTCCACAAGGCTAGAGGACAGATTATCGGTCCCCAAAACACCCCATATGCTCAGAGACTTGACCTAGGATGGGTCATCGTGGGAGACGTCTGTTTGGGTGGAGCACACAGGCCGACATCAGTCAACAACATGCTCACCAATACTCTCGAAAATGGATGTCCGTCTCTCTTCCAGCCATGTGAGAGCAGTTTCCTGATTAAAGAATTGCCACACAATGCCCCTCCACCTTGTCCGTTAGCTGATCCTTCCTGTGAAGACCATGCATGCGACAGTGATGAAGATCATATAGGGTGCACAGTTTTCCACAGGACAAGAGAAGACAACCAGGTAGCAACGTCCATAGAGGACAGACTGTTCTTGGACATCATGGAGCGAGAGATAGTAAGAGATGAATCAAAGAGTTGGGTCGCACCTTTGCCATTCAAACCACAGAGGCATCGCTTACCCAACAACAGAGAACTTGTCTACAGTCGATTTGTCTCACTTACACGCAAACTGCAGAAGGCACCAGAAACAAGAGAACACTTCTTTACCTTCATGGAGAGAATATTCCAGAGTGGCCACGCGGAAATTGCACCTGTACTTCAAGATTCCAAGGAATGTTGGTACTTACCTATTTACCTATCATCCGAAGAAACCAGGTCAGATAAGAGTGGAATTTGACTCAAGTGCCAGATACGAAGGTGTTTCTCTAAACGACGTCTTTCTGTCTTGTCTAGACCTCAACAACAGACTTCTGGGAGTACTTCTTCGTTTCCGCAAAGATGCAGTAGAATTTATGGCCGACATACAACAGATGTTTCACTGCTTCCTTGTTAAAGAAGAACACAGAAAATACTTGAGGTTTTTCTGGTACCGCGATAATGACCCCTACAAGGACATCGTGGAATATTGTATGAAGGTACACATCTTCGGGTACAGCCCCTCCCCTGCTGTCGCTATCTATGGCCTTAGACATTCAGCCAGAGAGGGTGAAGCAAAGTATGGATCGGATGTAAGATCGTTTATGGAAAAGGATTTCTACATAGATGACTGCCTGAAATCCACACCCACAGATGAGTCGGCAGTCAGTCTCCTGAAAAGAGCACAAGAAATGCTCGCTTCATCCAATTTGAGGTTGCACAAAATTGCTTCTAACAGCCAAAAACTAATGGCAGCCTTTCCCTCTCAAGATTACTCAACCGATTTAAAAGACTTGGATTTAAGCACAGACTCCCTTCCCATGCAGCGGAGCCTGGGTTTACTCTGGGATTTGAAAAAAGATGCATTCACCTTCCAGATCAGCGAAGAAGAGAAACCCTTCACGCGTAGAGGCGTCCTGTCCGTTGTAAACAGCTTGTACGATCCTCTGGGATTCATGTTTACCAATAAACAAGTTAGACTACAGAGAACAGTTTGCTTATTTGGGAGACAGAAGTGGTTTATGCCGTTTGTCGGATCACACACCGTATCAACGTGTATGAAGACAGAACATCTGTTATGAAAGTATGTTTGAAAAATTTTCCAAAATTGTCTGACCATTCAAAACATATGTGTATAATGTGTTGTGAGGTTTGTACTTACGGTCTGAGATCCATACTGGGATTCAAAAAGGTCAGTCTATCAAAATAGATATACTTTTTCCTTTTAGGTGGTGCGCCTGACCCACTCCTGTCCCGCTGCTGCCTCTCCCTCCTGTACTGATTGCGGATGCTCCGCCATCTTCTCATAACATCATCCACTGCAACAAAAGAGAGAAAAATAATGTATTACGCCATTATGCACAGTGGTCACAATTGTCACACAGTGGTGTAATTGACTACACAGATTGTAGTGTAGCCTAGGAAGCTGCATTTTTTATTTTATTTCTTTAACAACTATAATTAACATCATAGAATGTAAGGCCACAAGGACAGAGTCCTCTCCCCTCTATCCCAGTATGTCTTTTTTCAGTTGGATGCTGTAAGGGACATCTATAATAACCCTGTATGTAACCCGTTTTTCATGTACAGCAACATGGAATTAATGTTATTAGAGAAATGAATATATGCAATACTTTAAAAGAATTTAGAAATTACTTAAAAGGAGTTAGGTACTGCTGTTTCACATAAATATCAATGTACAAACATGACTGTACTTAATTATTTGCGTCTGTGCCTCACGTGGCCGCTGATCATAATTTGGGAATAGGGACCCACATATACTTCTCCATGCTGCTTCTTTTTGGGCCCTGTTGCCATAGTTGGGATCTCTCTGGTCCCAAATTTCGGGCCTTTCCTGGACCAAAATGATGAGTATGTCAACATTTATGATGGTAGCCATGCTGATTCAGACTCCGTGGAGGCGTGCGGCAGACTTCCGGGATCTCTGTCTGGCTTTTTCAGCTAATTAGCATGTCTCAGCTTCCTGATTGAGGCCTTGGGACATCTCCTGGCACCTGCCAGAGTCTAGCGTATTTCTCGCAAGTCACACGCATGGTCCGTATTCATTCCGTATTTTGCGTGCCCCCATAGACTTGCATTGGCGTATTTTTTGCGCAATACGCTGACAAACGCAGCATGCTGAGATTTTCTATGGCCGTACAATACGGATACGTATACGTACTGCCCCATAGAGAATCATTGGGCCGTGTGCAATGCGTATTTTCTGGACGTATTTTCTGCGCTCATACGTTTGTAAATCTCGCTAGTGTGACGCCGGCCTCATACTTATTTCCAAAAGTTTATAACATTAATGAAAGCAAAAACTGTCCACATTTACTGCATACAAAATATCTATGTTTCATTGTCATTTAGTGACATAGAAATGGCAGACAAATGAAAGGTTTAGCTAAAATGACAAGGTTATTTTCCATTCCACATTATGACTAATAGTTGTGGTTCACTGTGAGGAAATTGGTTTTCTTTTGTGGATTCTAAAAGATTTTGAATATTGCTATTTACTGTATATTAGAAATAACATTTCAGAACATGTATTATTTTGCTTTAAAATAGCAGATTTTGTTTAAAATGTAAAACATTATTACATAGAAAAACATTGGAAAGCAATGCAAGTTTTAATTCTCTGTCTCTTTCTATCTCTCTCCGTAAATATATACGTATGTATTTCATGAGCAGAAAGAAGCGGCAGCACTCACCGATCTTCAAAACAGGTAACTCTTTATTGCGGTAAAATCTTCACGGCTCGGGGGTGTACACACAGCAGAGTGTATAGGTCCAAACGACAGCCATTTCGCGCCGCTCCGGCGCTTCTATGGGTTTGTGCATGGACGGACATGACGCCAGAAGAAGTATGTGCTCAAGGCACAACTCCTCCCTACCTCACCCTGCCCATCCACTGCACGAAATACTAAAAACAACTAAAAACAAATATACTACCTACACGCTGTGTTAAGCTTGTATTGAACTTGTATTAACACGATATTAATTACATTATTACTTATGAGAGACAAAATTACTTCTCCATAATACCGAATAGTATTATAACCATTACTCTTCGGTACATATCCCGATTTTCTCTGAAACCTAAGACGGACTACTATGAGAGCAGTATTCCAACACAATATTAAATGTACCCGAACAATGAAACATCGCTGAATGATTATTGTGCCCACCAACATGATAAATAACAAACACGGACAAAAAGATCTTTCCAAAAAAATCAAAAAAGAAAAACATACCTTTGTGGAACCATATTAAGTGACAACAAAACGGATCATCCCATTTATAAGAATATTGGCATGTCTACCCTGTTGTTCAAACCTATAGGACCCATAGCCCTGTCTGCAAGAGATTATGGAGATCCCATCTTCTTGTAAATGGTACCACTTTCTCAATGCCGGCAAAAGTCACCACATTGGGATTCCCCCCATGGGCTTCACGAATGTGGCTAATGAGCCTGGGTACCCCCTTGCCTGATGTAACAGATTTAAAGTGTTCCCTAAATCGTATATATAGATGCCGTATCATTTTGCCTATATAGTAACGTCCACAAGGACAAAACACTACATATGCAGCATAACCGGTTTTACAAGGTATAAATTGTGTCACTTCGAGGGTAACTGGTCCTATGTGCAAGATCCGGTCTGTGACATGGTATCTACAGTGTGAACAATGTCCACAACGATAATTACCCTTCGGGGCACCCTGCTCGAGCCAATTGTTTTTTTTCTTTCGTGATGCAATTTCATACCAAAATATCTCTTACCCTTGTACTGCGTCTGTTGGAGATCAAAGGACCCCTAGCCACTATTTCCGCTAGGTCTTTATCTTTCTCCAGGATGTGCCAGTTTTTTCTGATGGCAGCTCATATGTGTTGATCCATGGGGCCGTATTGGAAACAAAACGTAAACCTTTTTTCTTTTGTGCCTTGCATCTCTCGAGCATTATCAGTACCCCCTTCACTCATTTTCCTCACTGCATCCTGCCAAACCTTATCTGGATACCCTCTACCTTTTAGTCTTTGACCTAATACACAAGAACTTATTGTGGATTTCTGTTGATGATTATGGTTTACAGCCAATGAAAACCCAAAAGTCATTATCTCAGTAAATTAGAATACTTTATGACATCAGCTTGAAAAATGATTTTAAAATCCGAAAAGTTGGCCTACTTAAATGCATGTACAGTAAATGCACTAAATACTTGGTCGGGGATCCTTTTGCATCTGTTACTGCATCAATGTGGCGTGGCATGGAAGTGATCAACCTGTGGCACTGCTGAGGTGTTATGGAAGCCCAGGTTGCTTTGATAACAGCCTTCAGCTCATCTGCATTGCTGGGTCTGGTGTCTCTCATCTTCCTCTTGACAATAAGGTCACTCGAGTTTTCTGGCCAATCAAGCACAGTGATACTGTTGTTTTTAAACCATGTATTCGTACTTTTGGCAGTGTGGACAGGTGCCAAGTCCTGCTGGAGAATGACATTTCCATCTACAAAAAGCTTATTGGCAGAGGGAAGCATGAAGTGCTTGTAGATGGCTGTGCTGACTTTGGTCTTGATAAAACTCAGTGGACCTACACCAGCAAATGGCATGGCTTCCCAAACCATCACTGATTGTGGAAACTTTGCAATAGACCTCAAGCATCTTGGATTGTGTGCCTCTCCCCTCTTTCTCCATACACCTTGATTTCCAAATGAAATGCAAAATTTACTTTGATCTGAAAACAACACCTTGGACCACTGAGCAACAGTCTAGTTCATTTTGTCCTTGGCAAAGGTAAGATGATTCTGGCGTTATCTATTGGTCATGAGTGGCTTGACACAAGGAATGCGACACTTGAGGCCTATGTCCTGAATACATCTGTTTGTGGTGGCTCTTGAAGCAATGACTCCAGCAGCAGTCCACTCATTGTGCATCTCCCCCAATTTTTTTAATGACCTTTCCTTAACAATCCTTTCAAGGCTTCGGTTATCTCGGTTCCTTGTGCATCTTTTTCTCCACACTTTTTCCTTCCACTGAACTTTCCATTAATATGCTTGGATACAGCACTCTTTGAACAGCAAGCTTCTTTAGCAATAACCTTTTGTGGCTTACCCTCCCTGTGGAGTGCGTCAATGACTGCCTTCTGGACATCTGACAAGTCAGCAGTCTTCTCCATGACTGTGGAGCTTACTGAAACAGACTAAGGGACCTTTTTAAACTCTCAGGAACCCATTGCAGGTGTTTTTCGTTAATTATTCTGATTTACTGAGATATTGACTTTTGAGTTTTCATTGGCTGTAAGCCATAATCATCAACATTAACAGAAATAAAATAAACACTTGAAATAGATCACTCTGTAATTACTCTATATAATATAGATGGAGGCACGGTGCTATCGTATCCGGAGGGCGGTAATGTCACGATCAGGGCAGGCATGCGGCGCTATTCTTGCCTAAAGGCATCCCATGATAATCTAATGACTTTTGCATCAGGGGATTCATGTCCTTGACACCTACACTTATATGCACTGTTTTTGTCCCAGCGATGCTGTTGCTCTTCAAGAGTCTCATTTTCCCTTTGTTTTCTTTGATGTTGTGCCTTTGCTGCTTTCTTTTCATTGTCATTGGCGTACTTTTTAGGAGGAGCCTTATTGACATTGATATTTGCTTTTTAAAGGGGTTCTACCACACACAAAAGTTCATTTTAAAAATTGTCTGTGTCTAACCATGTACCAAACATACCACAGCTCCTGGGCAGGGGAGGAAGCAAAAGACAATACTGACATTACAGCAGGAGATCGCAGAAGATACATTTTGTGAGGTAAAATATTTTTTAAAAACAGTTAGTGAAATATTTTACCTCACAAAATGAATCCACTGTGATCCCCTGCTGTAATGTCAGTATTATCTTTGCTTCCTCCAATGCCCAGGAGATGTGGTATGCTCCGTACACGGTCAGACACAGACAATTTTTAAAATGAACTTTCGTTTGTGGGAAAACCCCTTTAATGTGACTGGTTTCCTCTGCCTGTAGACACGTTATGCATCTGCCGCTGGGATCAGCCGAATGATTCAATGCACCTGTGTGTAATTTTCGCAGGTGCAGTAAATCAGACGCCGCCATCTTTGTGCAGACAGATAGTCACGGTCACATTAAAACTGCACATGTGCTCCTCCTGTACAAAGATGGTGGCAGTCAGTGAATCATTCGGCTGATCCCGGCGGCGTATTCGCGAAGGTGTTCCGCTGGTGGTACCGTGCAAGAGGCTGTGAGAGTGTGAGCGTATGTGTTGCCTACAGCGTATAGCGTGTATGTGTGGTGCGATGGTTTTCCGCTGGTTTTACCGTGCAGTAGGTTGGTACCAGCAGCAGTTTCCATATTGAGACACCCATCACTTGGGTGTCCCAATATGGCAGTCTGTGAACTTCCTCCTCTTGAAATTCTAGGATACGGTGACATCTGGACAAAACAGGAAATGAAACATTACAAAGCAATTATATAAATAGATAAGTTTCACTTTTTGTATTGAAGAACTGAAATAAATTAACTTTTTGATGATAATTTTGTGAGAAGCACCTGTATAAACAATGCTGCTCACCAGTATTAACATTCATTCATTTTTTTCACAAACGGTACAATATCTTCAGAAATAAATGGAAATGTGCCAAAATTATAGCCTCAAGATTTTTTAATTAGTGGTCCAAAGTAATACAACAATAAAACATTGTTCATCAACTTACATGTTGCAATTTCAAAGGAGAAACAGAATAAACACATGTGCAGCAATAAAGGCACCCCTAATTAATACTTGGTTGTACACCCTGCAACGTTTCAAACTATAAGCTTCTTGCACTTCTCAGCTGGTATTTTCTCCAACTCTTCCTTTTCAGTTTGTTCAAGCTCTTGTTTGCAGGGTTCATTTTCCCAATGGCAGATTTCAGCTCATCCCAAAGATTTTCAATGGCATTGAGGTCAGGTCTCATTGCTGGCCATTTTAAAACAGTCCATTTTTTCTTTTTAAACTATTCCGGTGTACTATTGTATGTGTGCTTTGGGTCATTGTCTTGATGGAGGACCCATGATCATTGACTCAAGCCATGTTTTCTTACACTGGGTAGGACAATTCTCTTTACAATCTCTTGATAATTCTCTGGTTTCATAATTCCTTTGATACGGTCAAGTCCTCCAGTACCAGATGCATGAAAACCAAAGCCCACAGCATTATGGATCCCTCACCATGCTTAATTACACCATCTGTAAACAAACTGTTGCTTTGCATTGCCAAAAAAGCTCTATTTTGTTTCATCTATCCTCATAACATTTTTCCAGAAGTATTGTGGTTTGTCAGGTACTCTTTGGCAAAGATCATTTGTTCCTTTTTATGTCTTTTCATCAGCAAGGATTTCTTCCTTGGCCTTCACCCATAAAGCTCTGCTTGGTTTACTGCATGGCATATCAAGATCTCCTTCTCTACTCCCCTCTTATCTCCTCTTCCCACAATCGTATACAAGATTTCTCTCGCGTATCTCCCCTACTCTGGAACTCTCTACCGCAACATATCAGACTCTCACCTACCATCGAAACCTTCAAAAAGAACCTGAAGACCCACCTCTTCCGACAAGCCTACAACCTGCAGTAACCACCGATCGACCAAACCGCTGCATGACCAGCTCTATCCTCACCTACTGTATCCTCACACATCCCTTGTAGATTGTGAGCCTTCACGGGCAGGGTCCTCTCTCCTACTGTACCAGTTATGACTTGTATTGTTCAAGATTATTGTACTTGTTTTTATTATGTATACCCCTCCTCACTTGTAAAGCGCCATGGAATAAATGGCGCTATAACAATAAATAATAATAATAATAACAATAATAATATGGTACTTGTTTAAACCATAGCCCCAGACTGTTCCAGGTTGGGCTTCAGGTCTTTGGATATTTGACGTGGTGTTTTTTCCACCAATAGCAAAAACCTACAAAGACATCTCTTGTCAATTTTCCTTTTTCTCCCATGTCCAGGGAGGTTCTAGATGATTCCATGCTTGGCAAACTTCTTAACAACACTGCACACTCTTGAAACTGGCATATCAAGGTCTTTGGAGATGGCTTTATACCCTTTGGAAGTCTTGTGTTTACTAATAGTAGCAGTTCTGATGTCCTCAAACAGCTCTTTTGTCTTCTCCAATGTGACAATGGAACATGGCCTACCATGTGGCTTTTTAAAACACTGAAGTCATCATTCATTGGCTAATTCATATTGCATGGACACCGACAATTAATCACAGGTGATTCTCATTTGTCATTTATCACAGGCGAGTCAAAATGTGTTCCATATTAATTTAATGTAAACGGTGCCAATACCAGTGTCACAGCAAGCTTTAGTTTTTTTTTTGTTTTAAGTTATTGTTTATCATGTGCTCTTTTATATTTAACACGAGTGCTCTAGACAAAAAAACTGTTTCACTTGATTGATTTTTTTCAGGAGACATCCTACAGTTTGCACTTAAACTTCATGGGTGTCAATGACGAGGAGCATGACTATATATATATATATATATATATATATATATATATATATACATATATATATATATACAGTACAGACCAAAAGTTTGGACACACCTTCTCATTTAAAGATTTTTCTGTATTTTCATGACTATGAAAATTGTATATTCACACTGAAGGCATTAAAACTATGAATTAACACATGTGGAATTATATACTTAACAAAAAAGTGTGAAACAACTGAAATTATGTCTTATATTCTAGGTTCTTCAAAGTAGCCACTTTTTGCTTTGTTGACTGCTTTTCACTATCTTGGCATTCTCTTGATGAGCTTCAAGAGGTAGTCACCGGGAATGGTTTTCACTTCACAGGTGTGCCCTGTCAGGTTTAATACATAAGATTTCTTGCCTTATAAATGGTGTTGGGACCATCAGTTGTGTTGTCCAGAAGTCTGGTGGATACCCAGCTGATAGTCCTACTGAATAGACTGTTAGAATTTGTATTATGGCAAGAAAAAAGCAGCTAAGTAAAGAAAAACGAGTGACCGTCATTACTTTAATAAATGAATGTCAGTCAGTCTGAAAAATTGGGAAAACTTTGAAAGTGTTCCCAAATGCAGTGGCAAAAACTATCAAGCGCTACAAAGAAACTGGCTCACATGAGGACCGCCCCAGGAAAGGAAGACCAAGAGTCACCTCTGCTTCTGAGGATAACTTTATCCGAGTCACCAGACTCAGAAATCACAGGTTAACAGCTCAAATTAGACACCAGGTCAATGCCACATAGAGCTCTAGCAGCAGACACATCTCTACAACAACTGTTAAGAGGAAACTTTGTGCAGCAGGCCATCATGTTAAAATAGCTGCTAGGAAACCACTGCTAAGGACAGGCAACAAGCAGAAGAGACTTGTTTGGACTAAAGAACACAATGAATGGATATTAGACCAGTGGAAATTTGTGCTTTGGTCTGATGAGTCCAAATTTGAGATCTTTGGTTCCAACCTCCGTGTCTTTGTGCGATGCAGAAAAGGTGAACGGATGGACTCTACATGCCTGGTTCCCACCGTGAAGCATGGAGGAGGAGTTGTGATGGTGTGGGGGTGCTTTGCTGGTGAAACTGTTGGGGATTTATTCAAAATTGAAGGCATACTGAACCAGCATGGCTACTACAGCATATTGCAGCGGCATGCTATTCCATCCGGTTTGCGTTTAGTTGGACCATCATTTATTTTTCAACAGGACAATGACCCCAAACACACCTCCAGGCTGTGTAAGGGCTATTTGACCAAGAAGGAGAGTGATGGGGTGCTACGCCAGATGACCTGGCCTCCACAGTCACCAGACCTGAACCTAATCGAGATGGTTTGGGGTGAGCTGGACCGCAGAGTGAAGGCAAAAGGGCCAACCAGTGCTAAGCATCTATGGGAACTCCTTCAAGATTGTTGGAAGACCATTCCCGGTGACTACGCTCTTAAGCTCAGATTTAACAGTAATGAATAATTTGTTTTCTTACGCGCTTTTTGTGACAACACAATCTTTGAGTCTTTTGTATGAGGAAAAAAGTTTAGGTTTCACAAATTGTTTATCTTTACATTGCATGCATGTCAGTAATAAGTGTTTATCTTTCAAATATTGGTAGATTAAGCTAATTGATATAAAACCAACTTGTTTTGTACATTGATTTATGTACTGTAGTTATTTTATTTCATTTACAACTACTGCTATGATGCACTCTTTTGCTTTGGTCTTTTTCCTTTTTTTCAAGGCCGAAAAATACATATTTTTTTGCTATCATGGAACAAAGCATTATTTTGCCTCAGACAAACAGAATATAAAATTGAATTAATATTTTATACTTTTATGTATCAAGGAGAATACTGAAGTCACTGAACTACTTTTTGTGTAGAAATAACTTGCAGGACAATCACTTCCACTTACACCCGCAGGCCCTCAATCTGACCTTATGCTTTTTTTTTTTTTACAGTAGTGTCTACACGGTTTCTGTTGTTTACTCTACATGAATACTATTTTGACATATGCTGGTCTAGTAAATCCATTAAAGAACAAGAATGTTGCCCAATGCTTTGTTAAAGCCCATCCTTTCTGACCATAGTCTCATAATATATTAGCATTAATACTTTAGAAAGTATATTTTCTTTTGTATATTAGGAAATTACAAACTCAATAATTTTCTATACACTTTTATATTATTACTGTTATCTTTTACAGACAGAAGTGACCAAATAGTGGTGCACAGTATCATCAGGCCCATGTATTCACTTTGGGAGATGTTGTATTTCTCTTATGTATCTTTTCTAGCTTCGTATTGCTTTCATACTGTAATATGAAAATCATTGTGCTGCTACAGACAAGGGTGTAGCTATATATGATGCAATTGTTACAGTACTTTGACTATGTTATTTGAATAAAGGTGATAGTACCTGCTCTGTGCCCATACATGATAATAGTACCCTACAAATGGTAGCAGTGCCAGTACATGTTAAATGCGTTTCCTCTTTGCCCTGACACATATTAAAAGTCTCTACATTGCGACCTCAACACGTCTGACTAACCTTACACATAGTAATAATACTCCCACAGTGTGCCATGGTATGTGGCCACCACACTGTGCCCCCTAAATAAAGAAATTACCTTACAGTTGCTAAGATCCAATAAGAAGTACCCATCCCAGGACAGTTTTCCTATATCCGGGTCTCCTTAGAAGGTGGGAGGAGATTGTTTCCTAACTGAATTCTGACTCCTTACTTAAATAAGGATGACACTGGCTACACACTGCTCAGTATAGTGCGTAGGACAGGCAGAATCTAGCTTCACATTCAAGTTATGTGATGCTAAAAGTAGGCGTCCCAGCACAGGAAATATTATCACATAAAAGTATTATCCTTATGACAGCTCTGTAGTTTTCTTCTCCACTGTGTTATTCTATCCAAGTGACATTATGCAGCCAATGCAATAAGCAGATAACATATACCGTAATAACTAAGCTGTCTCTTTTTGCTTACGAAGGAGAACCTTTTGGGGCAAATCTTCTCTCCAATTCGGCTAACTGGCTGTGATATCAACAGCCAGTTCAAGGCAAACTGAGGAGAACAGACAGAATCCCACCCCTGGGCTGTAGTGCAGCCCATAACAAATTCTGAAAATAGCTCATTTTAGGATCCACCACTGATAACAAAAGGAACATGAGATAAAGTACCTACTGACTGTTTTTGCACTGTGGCTCTATATTATTTATTATTATTATTATTATTATTATTGATCTATGCTCTAGAGATGTATCAATGTTCAATATTTTTTTATTTACTTATGTTAATTATATAGCACCATCATATTCCCCAGATAATGTCACTGATGTCCCCATAGGGGCACACAATCTAAATTCCATATCAGTATGTCTTTTGAGTGTGGGAGGAAACCAAAGTACATGGAGGAAACTAACACAAACATGGGGAAAACATATAAACTCATTGCACATGTTGTCTTGGGTGGGATTTGAACCAATGACTTCAGTGCTGCAAAGCAACAATGCTAACCACTGAGCCACCATACTGCCCTCTTGAAAAGTGCGTAGAATAGCATATTACATAGTTATATAGACTGAAAAAACATTGGTCTAACCAGGGACGGTTCCAGGTTTTCGTGGGTCCCGGGTGACAAAGTCTCAGTGGGCCCCTTTAACACATACCACTATTCATGATGCACAAATAGGGCAGATAAATATAGGTATAGTACAATGCCAAAGATTTCACTTACTTTTTACATTACGTGAGTGATATCTATTGTACATTCTACAAAAGCTCAGAAATCGGACAGTATATTTCTCCATACAGTATTATTAGTCCCATATATTTCTCCATACAGAATAATCAGCCCCATATATTGACCCATAGAGTGTAATCAGCTCCATACAGTTTGAGCCCAATTAAATGCTCCATATAATGAGTATAATGAGCCCCATAAATTGCTCCACACAGAATGGGCCCCATATAATGCTCCAGTATATGATAAGCCCCATGTATTGCTCCATACAGTATAATGAGGCCCATATAATGCTCCATACAGTATAATGAGGGGCTCATGGTACAGGAATATAGGGTGCATAAAGATATTTGGGGGTGCGCACGGGCACAAGATTAGCATATAGGGGTGTATTTAGATATATGCATTTAGATATATGGGAGTGCACACAAACACATAGGACAGGAGTATAGTGGTGCATAAAGATATATAGGGTGCACACAGACACATAGGACAGGCGTATGGGGGTGTATATAGATATATGGGGGTGCGAACAGACATGACAGGCATAAAGGAGTGTATATAGATATATAGGAGTTCGGAGTGCACACAGACACATAGGACAGGCATAGAGGGGTACATATAGCTATATGGGGTGCCCCAAGACACATGACAGGCATATAGGGGTGCATAGATATATAGGGGTGCACACAGACACATAGGACAGGCATTGTGTGCATATAGATATATAGGGGTGCACACAGACACATAGGACAGGCATATAGGGGTGCATGTAGATATATGGGAGTGCACACAGACACATAGGACAGGCATATAGGGGTGCATATAGATATATAGGGGTGCACACAGACACAGGACAGGCATTGGGTGCATATAGCTATATGGGGGTGCACACAGACAGGCATTTAGGGGTACATAAAGATATATAGGGGTTCTCACTATACCATGTCTGCTCCCACTTACAGGATAACACACGATACAGGGGTGCAGACAATTGGGGGTCGCAGCACATATATGGCACTGTTTGGGGTCACTATTTACAGCAGCTATCAGTGACAACAGCGGCAGCACAAGTTAGTAAGTGCTGGGTACAGATAGCTGTTATGACCCCAATGGCAGAGGGTCTCAGAAATAATTACTAAGTCTGCAAACACAAAAAAACAGCTCATAGGGCAGTGGTAACTGAGCTGACCATATATCTAATCCTAGCACCACAAATAGCAGCAGCCGGGGAACGTGCCTATGTTGGTTCTAGACGTCTCGCGCCAGCCGGAGAACTAACTAACCCTAGAAGGGAAAAGAAAGACCTTTCTTGCCTCCAGAGAAAAGACCCCAAAAGTTGGATACAAGCCCCCAACAAATAATAACGGTGAGGTAAGAGGAAAAGACAAATGTAAGAATGAGCTAGGTATTTAGCAAAGAGAGGCCCACTAGCTAATAGCAGAATATAGTAAGATGACTTATATGGTCAGCAAAAACCCTATCAAAATATCCACGCTGGATATTCAAGAACCCCCGAACCGTCTAACGGCCCGGGGGGAGAACACCAGCCCCCTAGAGCTTCCAGCAAGATCAGGAATCACATTTAGTACAAGCTGGACAAAAATGAGAGCAAGCAAATAACCAAAAAACAAAGAAGCAGGACTTAGCTTAATTTTGCACGAACCCGGACCAGCAGACAGGAGCAAACAGAAAGGATCTGATTACAACGATGCCAGGCACTGGACTAAGGATCCAGGAAGCTTATATAGCAACACCCCTGGACTAACGACCCAGGTGGGTGCCAAACTGAGGAAAGACAATCCCAGAGTCATATCACTAGTAACCACAAGAGGGAGCCAAAAAGTCTAATTCACAACAGTACCCCCCCCCCTTAAGGAGGGGTCACCGAACCCTCACCAAGACCACCAGGGCGATCAGGATGAGCAGCGTGAAAGGCACGAACTAAATCGGCCGCATGCACATCAGTGGCAACCACCCAGGAATTATCCTCCTGACCATAGCCCTTCCACTTGACCAGATACTGAAGCCTCCGTCTGGAGAGACGAGAATCCAAGATCTTCTCCACCACGTACTCCAACTCGCCCTCAACCAACACCGGAGCAGGAGGCTCAACAGAAGGAACCACAGGTACAACGTACCGCCGCAAAAAAGACCTATGGAACACGTTGTGAATGGCAAACGACACCGGAAGATCCAAGCGAAAGGATACAGGATTAAGGATTTCCAATATCTTGTAAGGACCGATGAAGCGAGGCTTAAATTTAGGAGAGGAGACCTTCATCGGAACAAATCGAGAAGACAGCCATACCAAATCCCCAACACGAAGTCGGGGACCCACACCGCGGCGGCGGTTCGCAAAACGCTGAGCCTTCTCCTGTGACAACTTTAAGTTGTCCACCACATGATTCCAGATCTGCTGCAACCTATCCACCACAGAATCTACCCCAGGACAGTCAGAAGGCTCCACATGTCCCGAGGAAAAACGAGGGTGGAAACCAGAGTTGCAGAAAAATGGCGAAACCAAAGTAGCGGAACTAGCCCGATTATTAAGGGAAAACTCAGCCAACGGCAAGAAGGTCACCCAATCATCCTGATCTGCCGAAACAAAACACCTCAAATAAGCCTCCAGAGTCTGATTAGTTCGCTCCGTTTGTCCATTAGTCTGAGGATGAAAGGCAGACGAAAACGACAAATCAATGCCCATCCTAGCACAAAAGGATCGCCAGAACCTGGAAACAAACTGGGATCCTCTGTCAGACACAATATTCTCAGGAATGCCGTCTAAACGAACCACATTCTGAAAGAACACAGGAACCAGATCGGAAGAGGAAGGCAGCTTAGGCAAAGGCACCAAATGGACCATTTTAGAAAAGCGATCACATACCACCCAGATGACAGACATGCCCTGAGACACCGGGAGATCTGAAATGAAATCCATGGAAATGTGTGTCCAAGGCCTCTTCGGGACAGGCAAGGGCAAGAGCAACCCGCTGGCACGAGAACAGCAAGGCTTAGCTCGAGCACAAGTCCCACAGGACTGCACAAATGACCGCACATCCCGTGACAAGGAAGGCCACCAAAAGGACCTAGCCACCAGATCTCTGGTGCCAAAAATTCCCGGATGCCCTGCCAACACCGAGGAATGAACCTCGGAAATGACTCTGCTAGTCCACTTATCAGGAACAAACAGTCTGTCAGGTGGACAAGAGTCAGGTCTACCAGCCTGAAATCTCTGCAACACACGTTGCAAATCAGGAGAAATGGCTGACAAGATAACTCCCTCTTTAAGAATACCAACTGGTTCTGCGACTCCAGGAGAGTCAGGCACAAAGCTCCTTGAAAGAGCATCAGCCTTCACATTCTTTGAACCTGGTAAATACGAGACCACAAAGTCAAAACGGGAGAAAAACAATGACCAGCGGGCATGTCTAGGATTCAGGCGTTTAGCAGACTCGAGATACATCAAATTTTTGTGATCAGTCAAGACCACCACACGATGCTTAGCACCCTCGAGCCAATGACGCCACTCCTCAAATGCCCACTTCATGGCCAGCAACTCCCGATTGCCAACATCATAATTCCGTTCAGCAGGCGAAAACTTCCTAGAGAAGAAAGCACATGGTCTCATTACCGAGCAACCAGGGCCTCTCTGCGACAAAACGGCCCCTGCCCCAATCTCAGAAGCGTCCACTTCGACCTGAAAGGGAAGTGAGACATCAGGCTGGCACAAAACAGGCGCCGAAGTAAACCGGCGCTTCAACTCTTGGAACGCCTCCACGGCTGCAGGAGCCCAGTTAGCAACATCAGAACCTTTCTTGGTCATATCCGTCAAAGGTTTAACAACGCTAGAGAAATTAGCGATAAAACGACGGTAGAAGTTAGCAAAACCCAAGAACTTCTGAAGACTCTTAAATGACGTGGGTTGAGTCCAATCATGAATAGCTCGGACCTTGACTGGGTCCATCTCCACAGCAGAAGGGGAAAAAATAAACCCCAAAAAGGGAACCTTCTGTACTCCAAAGAGACACTTTGAGCCCTTATCAAACAAAGCATTCTCACGCAAAACCTGAAACACCATCCTGACCTGCTCCACATGTGAGTCCCAATCTTCAGAGAAAACCAGAATATCATCCAGATAAACAATCATAAATTTATCCAGATACTTCCGGAAAATATCATGCATAAAGGACTGAAACACTGAGGGAGCATTAGAGAGCCCAAAAGGCATCACCAAGTACTCAAAATGACCTTCGGGCGTATTAAATGCAGTCTTCCATTCATCTCCTTGCTTAATGCGCACAGGGTTGTACGCACCACGAAGATCTATCTTGGTGAACCACTTGGCACCTTTAATCCGGGCAAACAAGTCCGACAACAGAGGCAAAGGATACTGAAATTTAACAGTGATTTTATTCAGAAGCCGATAGTCAATACAAGGTCTCAAAGATCCGTCCTTCTTGGCCACAAAAAAGAATCCCGCACCAAGAGGGGAAGAGGATGGACGGATATGCCCCTTCTCCAGAGACTCCTTGATATACGAACGCATTGCGGCATGCTCAGGTACAGACAGATTAAATAGTCTTCCCTTAGGAAATTTACTACCTGGAATCAAATCTATGGTGCAGTCACAGTCCCTATGAGGAGGCAGAGCACTGGACCTGGACTCGCTGAATACATCCTGATAATCAGACAAATACTCAGGAACTTCCGAAGGAGTAGAGGAAGCAATAGACACCGGCGGAGAATCAGCATGAATTCCCTGACAGCCCCAACTTGACACAGACATTGCCTTCCAATCCAAGACTGGATTGTGGGTCTGTAACCATGGCAGACCCAAAACGACCAAATCATGCATTTTATGCAGAACAAGAAAATGAATCACCTCCCGATGTTCAGGAGTCATGCACATGGTTACCTGCGTCCAAAACTGTGGTTTATTTTCCGCCAATGGCATAGCATCAATACCTCTAAGAGGAATAGGATTTACCAACGGTTCAAGAACAAAACCACAGCGCTTGGCAAATGACAGATCCATAAGACTCAGGGCAGTGCCTGAATCCACAAACGCCATAACAGGGTAAGAAGACAATGAGCAAATTAAAGTCACAGACAAAATAAATTTAGGTTGCAAATTACCAATGGCGACAGGACTAACAACCCTTGTTAGGCGTTTAGAGCATGCTGATATAACATGTGTAGAATCACCACAGTAAAAACACAACCCATTCTGACGTCTATGATTTTTCCACTCATTTCTAGTCTGAATACTATCACATTGCATTAAATCAGGTGTTTGTTCAGACAACACCACCAGAGGATTAGCGGTTTTGCGCTCCCGCACACGCCGGTCAATTTGAATAGCCAGCGCCATGGAATCGTTCAGACTTGTAGGAATGGGGAAACCCACCATCACATTCTTAATGGCTTCAGAAAGGCCATTTCTGAATTTTGCGGCCAGAGCACACTCATTCCACTGAGTAAGCACGGACCATTTCCGAAATTTTTGGCAATACACTTCAGCTTCATCCTGGCCCTGAGAAATAGCCAGCAAGGCTTTTTCTGCCTGAACTTCAAGATTGGGTTCCTCGTAAAGCAATCCGAGCGCCAGAAAAAACGCATCAACATTTGCCAATGCCGGATCTCCTGGCGCTAGCGAGAAAGCCCAATCCTGAGGGTCGCCCCGTAAAAAAGAGATAACAATTTTAACTTGCTGAGCTGAATCTCCAGATGAACGGGGTCTCAGAGATAGAAACAATTTACAATTATTCCTGAAATTCCTAAACTTAAATCGGTCTCCAGAAAACAGTTCAGGAATAGGTATTTTAGGTTCAGACATTGGACTACTGGTAACAAAATCTTGTATGCCCTGCACACGAGCAGCAAGCTGGTCTACACTTGTAATCAAGGTCTGGACATTCATGTCTGCAGCAAGCACAAGCCACTCAGAGGTAAAGGGGAGGAAGAGAGGAAAAAAAAAAATAAAAAACTCTGAATTTCCTTTCATATTATCCCACTTCTGCAATACATTAAACATTCAATGTTGGCCTGGCATACTGTTATGACCCCAATGGCAGAGGGTCTCAGAAATAATTACTAAGTCTGCAAACACAAAAAACAGCTCATAGGGCAGTGGTAACTGAGCTGACCATATATCTAATCCTAGCACCACAAATAGCAGCAGCCGGGGAACGTGCCTACGTTGGTTCTAGACGTCTCGCGCCAGCCGGAGAACTAACTAACCCTAGAAGGGAAAAGAAAGACCTTTCTTGCCTCCAGAGAAAAGACCCCAAAAGTTGGATACAAGCCCCCAACAAATAATAACGGTGAGGTAAGAGGAAAAGACAAACGTAAGAATGAGCTAGGTATTTAGCAAAGAGAGGCCCACTAGCTAGTAGCAGAATATAGTAAGATGACTTATATGGTCAGCAAAAACCCTATCAAAATATCCACGCTGGATATTCAAGAACCCCCGAACCGTCTAACGGCCCGGGGGGAGAACACCAGCCCCCTAGAGCTTCCAGCAAGATCAGGAATCACATTTAGTACAAGCTGGACAAAAATGAGAGCAAGCAAATAACCAAAAAACAAAGAAGCAGGACTTAGCTTAATTTTGCACGAACCCGGACCAGCAGACAGGAGCAAACAGAAAGGATCTGATTACAATGATGCCAGGCACTGGACTAAGGATCCAGGAAGCTTATATAGCAACACCCCTGGACTAACGACCCAGGTGGGTGCCAAACTGAGGAAAGACAATCCCAGAGTCATATCACTAGTAACCACAAGAGGGAGCCAAAAAGTCTAATTCACAACAGATAGCGCCCTAGTGCCAGGTGCAAAAGGGGCAACAGCAGGGCGCTGAGCCCGGGGCAGCTCAACACTCCCATGCCGACCCCGGTACCTCCATCTGCTTCACACGCCGGAGTGCAGACTAGGCATCCCCGGAGCCCTGCATTGCTGCAGGCGCATTCCTTGTAAGAAGCCCCCAGTCGCCAGGTGAGAAGAGCGTCGGCGCCGAGTGTATGACCCTGAGCTCTGCGGCTCCGTCCTTACTGTCTGTAGCAGCCACAGCCTAGCA
This sequence comes from Ranitomeya variabilis, assembly GCF_051348905.1. Lineage (NCBI taxonomy): Eukaryota > Metazoa > Chordata > Amphibia > Anura > Dendrobatidae > Ranitomeya > Ranitomeya variabilis. The sequence goes on along the minus strand of NC_135232.1, from coordinate 967,112,404 downwards.
TCAACTGCTCCTCCAGCCACTGTCAGCCCCTCTGCCATCTTACGGGGCGCTCAGTGCCCTATATTCATCATTCAGACTCCGTCTCATGAAGCGCACAGTCCCACTCGTGTCTGTGCCGTCTCATGGAGAGCTCAGAGCCTGATCTCCGTCTCATTGAGCATCCACTGCGCACACTGTTGACCATGACAGCGAGTGGGCCCCTCGCCTGCTCAGGGACCCGGCACATGCCCAGGTGCGCTGGGTGCTGACGCCGGCCCTGGGTCTAACCTTCCTTGACCATTTGTACAAGATAAGAAAAACATCTTGCCTGTTTTGACATCCTGTCATGATTCACACCATGATGTTATAATGCACATTACCCGTGTCCTTGAGTACCTCGGGTGACACACTTCCTGATGTCATAATGCACATAGTGGTGCCACTATGTACTTATTGACATCTTGCTGTCCTGATATCTTAGGCATAAGAGACCACAGAAGATGAAAATGAAGTATTTCTCCCAGAAAATTATTGCAATTACATGCTTTATTATACACATCTTTATTTCCTTTTTGTGTAAAAACTAGGAAAATTGGACATTATTTCACATAAAACTGGCATCTTTACAAAATTGTGCATAAACAACTTTATTTCAAGCATGTGATGCTTGCTCAAACTCACCTGTGGCAAGTAACAGGTGTGAGCAATATGAAAATTCACAACTAAAATCAAATAAAAATAGGAGAAGGTGACTCAATCTTTGCATTGTGTGTCTGTGTGTGTCACACTAATCAGGGAGAACAGGAAGAGAAGAGAACTGTCTGAGGACCTGAGAACCAAAATTATCAGGCATAGAAGAGACCTGAGTAGTCTTGAAAGCTTGCAATTTGTTACGATCTTTTCAGTTAGTCATTAAAAGGTATCAACCAGAGGACTCTCAAATCTTAATATTTTTGAAAAATATCAGCAATCTCAAGGTTACATGTCCATCTCCAGATTTCTTGATGTTCCTTTGTCCATGGTGTGCAAAATACCATGAAGAAGTTTACAACCCATGGCACTGTAACTAATCTACTTGGATGTGGACAGCAAAAAAAAATTGAAAGGTTGCAATGCAGGACAGTTCAGATGAGGGATAAGCAGCCCCAATCACATTCCAAAGAATTTCAAACTGTCCTGCAGGCTCAGAGTGCATCAGTGTCAGCACGAATAATCCATTGACATTTGAATGAAATGAAACACCATGGCGTGAGATACAGGAGGTTCCCACTGCTGGCATAGAGATGTAAAAAGTTAGACTGCAGGTTGCCAAAATGTTCATGAGTAAGCCAAAATCCTTCTGGGAAAGCATCTTGTGGACAGATGGGACAATGGTCGAGCTTTTCGGTAAAGCACATTGTTAGGGCTAGCGGAACGCACCGAGTAAATATAGATGTTTATTATTATTGATGCGTTCGCAGCCCGGGGTCCACCATGCAGGGGAACCTGCTGCTGGTAAATGGTAGCACTATTTGGCAGTATAGACTAGCTCTGTTACCTCACAGAGTAGCCAAGAAAGGAAAGCTCTGTGCCCTGTTAGACTTCACAGGAGCACAGGTTAACTGCCCATCAGAGAGCAGTCAGTGGTCATGCAAACATACAATCTCCTCACCGGAGGAGCCGGTATTCTAGGGGCTTATTTCAGCTGGGGCCCTAAATCCATGCACACAATCTCCTCGCCGGAGGTGCCGGGCTTATTTCAGCCTGAGTCCCTGAACACACATAAATGACCACACTGGCGCATGCACGTAACAGATTCAATACTAGCGCATGGCCGTACGGTCATGAGAACCTTAAATAGCTGCAGCAAGTACAGGACCTTCCTAGAAGGACCAATGAGAGGCTGCTACAGAGCCTGAGCACCTTCAGGACCTTTCTGGAGGACCAATGGATTTAGCTGCAGTATCTGAACATGTGACCCTCGATCTCCACTGAGAGATCTTACTCAGGGCATGCTCAGAATGAGAAAAGCAGGACTTATTCCCAGAAGCATCTGCTCACGGCTGCCCAGCACTGACTTCAATGGCAGAAGCAGGAAAAGCAGCAGTAACTCTTTGTACAGAGTGGGAGTGAGCAAGAGGCTGGGACCGATGTCTCCGCTGAGCAAGCTCCACTGCGGCAGGAGAAGAATGGGAGACCGCAGCGGAGATGGCCCGAGATTCCCCCTGTGCAGAGGCGGGAACTCGACCCCTAACATGGCCCCCCTCCTTGGACCTCTCTACGCTCGAAGGCGGCAATGAGCTGCGGAGCCCGAATGTGCTCAGCAGGCTCCCACGAACTGTCCTCAGGACCATAACCCTTCCAATCCACCAAATAAAATGTTTTGCCACGTACCACCTTGCACCCCAAAATAGCGTTCACCTCGTAATCGTCCGTAGACGAACCCGATGTCCCAGCAGAAAACCGGGACATGTATACGGGTTTCAAGAGGGACACATGAAAGGTGTCGGTGATACCCAGGCGTGGTGGAAGGGCCAAACGATAGACCACAGGATTAACCTGTTCGAGGACCTTGAAGGGACCCAAGTAGTGAGGTGCAAATTTAGTGGACTCAACTCGCAGCCTGATGTTACGGGCGGAGAGCCACACCAAGTCGCCAGGAGCAAAGGTCGGAGCAGGGCGCCGATGTGCATCAGCGGAGGACCTCATTCTCTCCTTGGAGGCCCGAATGGCAACCTGAGTGCGGTCCCAAATATCCCGACCCTCCACAGCCCAGTCTGCCACCCTGAAGTCGGCGGAAGACACGGGCATAGGCACAGGTACCCGCGGATGCTGACCATAATTGAGGAGGAATGGGGTTTGTCCAGTGGAGTCGGCTACGGCGTTGTTCAGTGCAAACTCTGCCCACGATAGCAAGGATGCCCAGTCATCCTGCCTGGCTGAGACAAATGTCGCAGATATGTGACCAAGGTCTGGTTGGCCCTCTCTACCAACCCATTTGTCTCGGGATGATATACGGAAGAGAGATTTAACTCAATGCTGAGAAGACGACAAAGCTCTCTCCAGAACCAAGACGCGAACTGGGGACCCCAGTCACTGACAATTTTGTCTGGCATACCGTGTAGGCGGAAGATGTGTTTTACGAACAACGCTGCCAAGGCCCGTGCAGAAGGTAACCGTGGTAGCGGCACCAAATGCACCATTTTCGAGAAATGATCAGTGATGACTAGTGTTGAGCATTCCGATACTGCAAGTATCGGGTATCGGCCGATATTTGCTGTATCGGGTATCGGGTATCGCAACAACATTAATGTAATAATGTGTAAAAGAGAGAATTAAAATAAAAAATATTGCTATACTCACCTCTCCGACGCAGCCTGGACCTCAGCGAGGGAACCGGCAGCGTTGTTTGTTTAAAATTTGCGCGTTTACTTGGTTACGTGCGCGCGTGTCCAGCCTCCAGTGACGTCCCGGACATGTTGCCGGGATGCGGACCAATCACAGCAAGCCGTGACGAAATTTCGTCACGGCTTGCTGTGATTGGTCCGCGTCCCGGCAACATGGCCGCCGTGACCAATCACAAGCCGGGACTTCACGTAACCAAGTAAACGCGCGAATTTTAAACAAACAACGCTGCCGGTTCCCTCGCTGAGGTCCAGGCTGCGTCGGAGAGGTGAGTATAGCAATATTTTTTATTTTAATTCTTTATTTTACACATTTATATGGATCCCAGGGCCTGAAGGAGAGTTTCCTCTCCTTCAGACCCTGGGAACCATCAGGAATACCGTCCGATACTTGAGTCCCATTGACTTGTATTGGTATCGGGTATCGGTATCGGATTGGATCCGATACTTTGCCGGTATCGGCCGATAGTTTCCGATACCGATACTTTCAAGTATCGGACGGTATCGCTCAACACTAGTGATGACCCAAATGATGGTACAGCTGCGAGACTTGGGTAAACCCACAACAAAGTCCATCCCGACCATCTCCCAGGGCCAGTCTGCCACTGGCAAGGGATAGAGTAACCCAGCTGGCCATTGACGAGGAGATTTATTTTTGGCACAGGAGACAAACGCCTGAATATAATCTCTGACATCCTGGACCATATGTGGCCACCAGTACGTCCTCGCCAGCAGCTCAGATGTCCTCTTTGTCCCAAAGTGTCCACCCACCCTGGACGAATGAGCCCAAGAGAGAACCTCCGGTCGCAAATTAATGGGCACAAAAGTCTTGCCCGGAGGCACAGACTCTAGCGAAACCGGCGCTACGGTTCTCAGGCTCTCTGAAGGGACAATAAGCCGAGGCTCCCCTTCCTCCTCCTCAGATGACACAACAGAGCGAGAGAGCGCGTCAGCATGAATGTTCTTCTCCCCAGCGAGATAATGAAGAGTGAAGTGGAACCGGGAGAAGAACAAGGACCATCTGGCCTGGCGAGAATTTAGCCGCTGGGCTGTTTGCAGATATAACAAATTTTTGTGGTCCGTGAACACTTGAAAGGGAAAACGAGCCCCTCCAAGAGATGTCTCCATTCCGAGAAAGCCAGCTTCATCGCTAGCAACTACCTGTCCCCAATGGAATTCCTCTCCGCAGGTGTGAAGGTCTTGGAGAAGAAGAAGCATGGATGCTTCCGACCTTGAGCATCCTTTTGGAAGAGGACTGCTCCTGCACCAACGGAAGAGGCATCCACCTCCATTATGAACGGCTTATCAACATCGGGATGATGTAGGATGGGAGAATGAACTGGCGGTAATAATTAATGAACCCCATAAAGCGCTGCACCGCTTTAAGAGAATGGGGTTCTTGCCAGTCCATCACAGCCTGTAGTTTGGCAGGATCCATAGCCAATCCCTGGGCGGAGATGATATAGCCCAGGAAAGGTAAAGACTCCTGCTCAAACATACACTTCTCCAACTTTGCATAGAGAGAATTTGCCTGTAAGAGGTCGAAGACTCTGCCAACATCTCTCCGGTGGGAGTCAATATCTGGAGAAAAGATGAGAATATCATCCAGATAGACTACGACCGAGGTAGAAAGCATATCCCGGAAGATGTCGTTGACAAAGTCTTGGAAAACGGCTGGGGCATTACAGAGCCCGAAGGGCATCACCAGATACTCATAGTGCCCATCTCTGGTGTTAAACGCCGTCTTCCATTCGTCCCCCTCACGGATGCGAATCAGGTTATAAGCACCCCGCAGATCTAATTTTGTAAATACCTTAGCTCCCCGTAGCCTATCAAAATCCTCAGAAATCAGGGGCAGCGGGTACTTATTCTTAACGGTGATGGCGTTAAGACCCCTGTAATCTATGCAAGGACGTAATTCTCCATTCTTCTTCTGCATGAAGAAGAACCCTGCCCCTGCTGTTGACACTGACTTCCTCATGAACCCTCTTGCCAAATTCTCCTGGATGTATTGGGACATGGCCTCCATTTCCAGAAGAGAGGGGATAGACACATCCCTGAGGAGGTTCTGCTCCAGGCAAGAGATCTATAGGACAGTCATAGGGACGGTGAGGCTGAAGGATCTCTGCAGCCTTTTTAGAGAAGACGTCTGCATAGGACCAATAGTATTTGGGAAAAGAAGAGAGATCTGCGGGTATCTCAGTGGTGGAAACGTGAACGCACTCTTTCACACATCTGCCCTTACAGGATTCACACCAACCCAATATCCTCCCAGAGGTCCACTCAATATGTGGGGAGTGGAAACGGAGCCAGGGTATTCCCAGCAGAATCTCATCCATTCCCTCGGGAAGGACAAGAAGGGAAATTATCTCCTGGTGGGATGGGGACATAGCTAACGTGAAAGGGACAGTCTGGTGTGTGATCTGAGATGGAAGTGTTGACCCGTTCACTACTCTAACAGTCACCGGTTTGGCGAGCATCGCCAGAGGTATTGCATGGCGCAGAGCAAAAACCGAGGACATGAAATTCCCCTCTGCTCCAGAGTCCACACAAAGCTCGACTGTTAGAGAGTAAGAGCCTAATATGATTGTCCCCTTGAAGGACAGCTTGGAGGAAAATGCCGCTGTGTCTAGAGAACCCCCTCCAATGGTTACTAGAGGCGATCGTTTACCCAACCGCCGTGGACATTTATTGGCATAATGTCCTTCTTGTTGGCAATTTCTGCAAACCACGGGTACTCGAGCGGTCCGAGACTTAGGTCCCGCTCGAGAAACCTCCATGGCCTCATGGGAGTCGGACGCCTGAACCGAAGATTCTAGAGGTCTGGCAAAGGTGGGAGCCAGCCGAAACCTCTGCCTACAATGGACCGCTCCAACCTCCGCTCGTTAAAAGGAGGTTGATGCGGGTACATATAGAAATAAGCTCCTCCAGTGTGGCAGGAATCTCCCTGATGGCCAAGGCGTCCTTCACATGGTCTGCCAGTCCTCTCCAGAACACCGGAATAAGGACTTTATCCAGCCACTCCAGCTCTGAGACCAGAATCCGGAATTGGACGGCGAACTGGCTGACCATGGACGAACCCTGGGTTGTTGCCAACAATTGGAGCGCGGTATCGTGGGTGACACGAGGTCCCAAAAAGACCTGTTTCAGAGCATCCAGGAAGAGAAGAGCACTCTGCACCACACGATCATTGTGCTCCCATAGCGGCGTTTCCCACTCCAACGCCCTGCCCGACAAAAGTGATAAAACAAATCCCACTTTCGCCCGTTCCATGAGAAAACGTGCAGCCAGAAGCTCAAGATGTATGGAGCACTGACTCACGAATCCCCGACATTGCTTACTGTCACCAGCAAACTTGTCTGGAAGCGGGAGATGGGATAAAGTCGGAGCAGGGGTGGCAGAGGACAAACTGGCTGCAGCTACACTTGCAGCCTGAACAGCGACTGCGGTAACATCCACAGCTGAGGTTGTGCGCTCGAGAGCCGCCAACCTACCCTCCAGCTGCTGGATGTACCGCTGTAACCGCTGATCGTCCGCCATTTACTAGCCAGACCCAGACGCTAGTATACTGTTAGGGCTAGCGGAACGCACCGAGTAAATAGAGATGTTTATTATAATGGGTGCGTTCGCAGCCCGGGGTTCACCGTGCAGGAGGAACCTGCTGCTAGCGAATGGCGGCACTGTTTGGCGGTATAGACTAGCTCTGTTACTCCACAGAGTAGCCGTGAAAGGGGAAGCACTGCGCCCTGTTAGCCTCACAGGAGCACAAGCTTACTGCCAAGCTGATAGCAGTCAGTGGTTATGCAACATGCAATCTCCTCACCGGAGAAGCCGGTATTCTAGGGGCTTATTTCAGCCGGGTCCCTGAACACACTCATACAATCTCCTCACCGGAGGTGCCAGTATTCTAGGGGCTTATTTCAGCCGGGTCCCTGAACACACTCATGCATAACCACACTGGCACAAAGCACATATATGAATTGATACTAGCGCATGGCCATGCGGCCATGCGAGCCTTATATAGCTGCAGCAAGAAAAAGACCTTCCTAGAAGGACCAATGAGAGACTGCCATACCTGAGCATGTGACCCTAAATCTCCACTGAGAGATCTTGCCCTGGGCATGCTCAGTGTGTGCAAAGCAGGACTTAGTCCTAGCACCTACAGGACCTTCCTGAAGGGACCAATGGACTTAGCTGCAGTATCTGACCATGTGACCCTCGATCTCCACTGATAGATCTTACTCAGGGCATGCTCAGAACGAGAAAAGCAGGACTTAGTCCCAGAAGCGTCTGCTCGCCGCTGCCCAGCACTGACTTCAATGGCAGAAGCAGGAAAAGCAGCAGTAACTCTTTGTACAGATTGGGACTGAGCAAGACGATGGGACCGACGTCTCCGCTGAGCAGGCTCCACTGCAGCAGGAGAAGAATGGGAGACCGCAGCGGAGATGGCCCGAGGTTCCCCCTGTGCAGAGGTGGGAACTTGACCCCTAACACACAGTTACATAGTTATTAAGGTTGAAGGAAGACTTTAAGTCCATCTAGTTCAACCCATAGCCTAACATGTTGATCCAGGGGAAGGCAAAAAAAACCCATGTGGCAAGAGTAAGCTCCATCATGGGGGAAAAAAATTCCTTCAGTGGCCCATGTGGCCTCCATAATTCTTAAATGGAAGAAGTTTGGGACCACCAGAAGTCTTCCTAGACCTGGCTGTCCAGCCGAACTTAGCAATTGTAGGAGAACAGCCTTGGTGAGAGAGGTAAAGAAGAACCCCAAGATCACAGTGGCTGAGATCCTGAGATGCAGTAGTGAGATGGGAGAAAGTTCCACAAAGTCAACTATCACTGTAACCCTCCACCAGTCAGGCCTTTATGGCAGAGAGCCCTGACAGAAGCCTCTCCTCAGGGCAAGGCATATGAAAGCCCACATAGAATTTGTTAAAAAACACATGAAGGACTCCCAGGTTATGAGAAATAAGATCCTCTGGTCTGATGAGATGAAGATAGACCTTTTTGGTGATAATTCTAAGTAGTATGTGTGGAGAAAACGAGGCACTGTTCATCACCTGCCCAATACAATCACAACAGTGAAACAAGGTGGTGGAATCTGTTGTGATTTTGCTTTTTGCTCCCTCTAGTGGTCATTAGTGATTTGACTCTGGAGCGTCTGTCTTTTCCTATATCCTCACCTGGGCCGTTAGTTCAGGGGCGTTGCTATATAAGCTCCCTGGACCTTCAGTTCAATGCCTGGCATCGTTGAAATCAGAGCTAATCTGTTGTGCTCTTGTCCTCTGATCCTGGTTCCTGTTTTTCAAGCTAAGTCTGCTTCTTTGCTTTTTGCTTTTGTTTTGTTTGGTATTTTTGTCCAGCTTGTTCCTATCTGTATCCTGACCTTTGCTGGAAGCTCTAGGGGGCTGGTGTTCTCCCCCCGGACCGTTAGACGGTTCGGGGGTTCTTGAATCTCCAGCGTGGATTTTTATAGGGTTTTTGTTGACCAGATAAGTTATCTTGCTATATTCTGCTATTAGTAAGCTGGCCTCTCTTTGCTGAACCTGGTTCATTTCTGTGTTTGTCATTTCCTCTTACCTCACCGTTATTATTTGTGGGGGGCTTGTATCTTGCTTTGGGGTCCCTTTCTCTGGAGGCAAGAGAGGTCTTTGTTTTCTTCTCCTAGGGGTAGTTAGATTCTCCGGCTGGCGCGAGTCATCTAGCGATCACCGTAGGCATGATCCCCGGCTACTTCTAGTGTTGGCGTTAGGAGTAGCTATTTGGTCAACCCAGTTACCACAGCCCTATGAGCTGGATTTTTGTATCTTGCAGACTTACACGTTCCTCTGAGACCCTGTCCACTGGGGTCATAACAGTATGCCAGGCCAGTATTAAATGTTTAATGCATTGCAGAAGTGGGATTATAAGAAAGAAAATTTTGAGTTTTTTTTTTCCCTCTCTCATTTTTTTTTTTCTTTTCCCCTTTACCTCAGAGTGGCTTAAGCTTGCTGCAGACATGAATGTCCAGACCTTGATTACAAGTGTGGACCAGCTTGCCGCTCGTGTGCAGGGTATACAAGATTATGTTACCAGAAATCCTAGGTCTGAACCCAAGATTCCGATTCCTGAACTGTTTTCAGGAGACCGATTTAAGTTTAGGAATTTCAGGAATAATTGTAAATTATTGTTTGTTTTTTGTTATTTCATTCTTACGGGGTGACCCTCAGGATTGGGCTTTTTCGTTGGCGCCAGGAGATCCGGCATTGGCTGATATTGATGCGTTTTTTCTGGCGCTCGGTTTACTTTATGAGGAACCCAATCTTGAGATTCAGGCAGAGAAAGCCTTGCTGGCTATGTCTCAGGGCCAGGACGAGGCTGAGGTGTATTGCCAAAAATTTCGGAAATGGTCCGTGCTGACACATTGGAACGAGTGTGCACTGGCCGCTAATTTTAGAAATGGCCTTTCTGAGGCCATTAAGAATGTTATGGTGGGTTTTCCCATTCCCACAGGTCTGAATGATACCATGTCCCTGGCTATTCAAATTGACCGGCGGTTGCGGGAGCGCAAAACCGCAAATTCCCTCATGTTGTTGTCTGAACAGACACCTGATGTGATGCAATGTGATAGAAAAACCGCAAATTCCCTCATGGTGTTGTCTGAACGGACACCTGATTTGATGCAATGTGATAGAATCCTGACTAGAAATGAGAGGAAAATTCATAGACGCCGGAATGGCTTGTGCTACTACTGTGGTGATTCTACACATGTTATCTCAGCATGCTCTAAACGTATATCTAAGGTTGTTAGTCCTGTCACCGTTGGTAATTTGCATCCTAAGTTTATTCTGTCTGTAACTTTGATTTGCTCACTGTCATCTTATCCTGTCATGGCGTTTGTAGATTCGGGTGCTGCCCTGAGTCTTATGGATCTCTCATTTGCTAAGCGCTGTGGTTTTATTCTTGAACCATTAGAAAATCCTATCCCTCTTAGGGGTATTGATGCTACGCCATTGGCAGAAAATAAGCCGCAGTATTGGACACAGGTTACCATGTGCATGACTCCTGAACACCGCGAGGTGATACGTTTTCTCGTTCTACATAAAATGCATGATTTGGTTGTTTTGGGGCTGCCATGGTTACAGACCCATAATCCAGTCCTTGACTGGAAGGCTATGTCAGTGTGTAGTTGGGGCTGTCGTGGTATTCATGAGGATTCCCTGCCTGTGTCTATTGCTTCTTCTACGCCTTCGGAAGTTCCGGAGTATTTGTCTGATTATCAGGATGTCTTTAGCGAGTCCAGGTCCAGTGCATTGCCTCCTCATAGGGAATGTGACTGTGCAATAGATTTGATTCCAGGCAGTAAATTTCCTAAGGGAAGACTGTTTAATCTGTCGATACCTGAACATACCGCTATGCGTTCATATATCAAGGAGTCTCTGGAGAAAGGACACATCCGTCCGTCTTCTTCCCCTCTTGGTGCGGGATTCTTTTTTGTGGCTAAAAAGGACGGATCTTTGAGGCCTTGTATTGACTATCGGCTTTTAAATAAGATCACTGTCAAATTTCAGTATCCTTTGCCGCTGTTGTCTGACTTGTTTGCCCGGATTAAAGGTGCCAAGTGGTTTACCAAGATAGACCTTCGTGGTGCGTACAACCTTGTGCGCATTAAGCAAGGGGATGAATGGAAAACCGCATTCAATACGCCCGAAGGTCATTTTGAGTACTTGGTGATGCCTTTTGGGCTCTCTAATGCCCCTTCAGTTTTTCAGTCCTTTATGCATGACATTTTCCGGAACTATCTGGATAAATTTCTGATCGTTTATCTGGATGATATTCTGGTTTTTTCTGATAATTGGGACTCGCATGTGGAGCAGGTCAGGATGGTCTTTAAAATTTTGCGTGAAAATTCTTTGTTTGTCAAGGGCTCAAAGTGTCTTTTTGGTGTACAGAAGGTTCCCTTTTTGGGGTTCATTTTTTCCCCTTCTGCTGTGGAGATGGACCCAGTCAAGGTCCGAGCTATTCTTGATTGGACTCAGCCCTCGTCAGTTAAGAGTCTTCAGAAGTTCTTGGGTTTCGCTAACTTCTACCGTCGTTTTATCGCTAACTTTTCTAGCATTGTGAAACCTTTGACGGATATGACCAAGAAGGGCTCCGATGTGGTTAATTGGGCTCCTGCTGCCGTGGAGGCTTTCCAGGAGTTGAAACGTCGGTTTACTTCGGCGCCTGTTTTGTGCCAGCCTGATGTCTCGCTTCCCTTTCAAGTTGAGGTGGATGCTTCAGAGATTGGAGCAGGGGCCGTTTTGTCGCAGAGAGGCCCTGGTTGCTCTGTTATGAGACCTTGCGCCTTTTTCTCTAGGAAGTTTTCGCCTGCGGAGCGAAATTATGATGTGGGCAATTGGGAGTTGTTGGCCATGAAATGGGCATTTGAGGAGTGGCGTCATTGGCTCGAGGGTGCTAAGCATCGTGTGGTGGTCTTGACTGATCACAAAAATCTGATGTATCTCGAGTCTGCTAAACGCCTGAATCCTAGACAGGCCCGCTGGTCATTGTTTTTCTCCCGATTTGACTTTGTTGTCTCGTATTTACCAGGTTCAAAGAATGTGAAGGCCGATGCTCTTTCCAGGAGCTTTGTGCCTGATGCTCCTGGAGTCGCTGAACCTGTTGGTATTCTTAAGGATGGTATTATCTTGTCAGCTATTTCTCCTGATCTGCGACGTGTGTTGCAGAGATTTCAGGCTGATAGGCCTGATTCTTGTCCACCTGACAGACTGTTTGTGCCTGATAAGTGGACCAGCAGAGTCATTTCCGAGGTTCATTCCTCGGTGTTGGCAGGTCACCCAGGAATTTTTGGCACTAGAGATCTGGTGGCCAGATCCTTTTGGTGGCCTTCCTTGTCTAGGGATGTGCGGTCATTTGTACAGTCCTGTGGGACTTGTGCTCGAGCTAAGCCTTGCTGTTCTCGTGCCAGTGGGTTGCTCTTGCCCTTGCCTGTCCCTAAGAGACCTTGGACACATATCTCCATGGATTTCATTTCTGATCTTCCGGTGTCTCAGGGCATGTCTGTTATCTGGGTGATATGTGATCGCTTCTCCAAGATGGTCCATTTGGTTCCTTTGCCTAAACTGCCTTCCTCTTCCGATCTGGTTCCTGTGTTTTTCCAGAACGTGGTTCGTTTGCACGGCATCCCTGAGAATATTGTGTCAGACAGAGGATCCCAGTTCGTTTCCAGATTCTGGCGATCCTTTTGTAGTAGGATGGGCATTGACTTGTCGTTTTCGTCTGCTTTCCATCCTCAGACTAATGGAAAGACGGAGCGAACTAATCAGACTTTGGAGGCTTATTTGAGGTGTTTTGTCTCTGCGGATCAGGACGATTGGGTGACCTTCTTGCCGTTAGCTGAGTTTGCCCTTAATAATCGGGCTAGTTCCGCCACCTTGGTTTCGCCGTTTTTCTGCAACTCTGGTTTCCACCCTCGTTTTTCTTCGGGTCATGTGGAACCTTCTGACTGCCCTGGGGTGGATTCTGTGGTGGATAGGTTGCAGCGGATCTGGAATCTTGTGGTGGACAACTTGAAGTTGTCACAGGAGAGGGCTCAGCGCTTTGCCAACCGCCGCCGCGGTGTGGGTCCCCGACTACGTGTTGGGGATTTGGTGTGGCTTTCTTCCCGCTTTGTTCCTATGAAGGTTTCCTCTCCCAAATTTAAACCTCGTTTTATTGGTCCTTACAAGATATTGGAAATTCTTAATCCTGTATCCTTTCGCCTGGATCTACCTGTGTCGTTTGCTATCCACAACGTGTTTCATAGGTCCTTGTTGCGGCGGTACGTTGTGCCTGTGGTTCCTTCTGCTGAGCCTCCTGCTCCGGTGTTGGTTGAGGGCGAGTTGGAGTACGTGGTGGAGAAGATCTTGGATTCTCGTCTCTCCAGGCGGAGGCTTCAGTACCTGGTCAAGTGGAAGGGCTATGGTCAGGAAGATAATTCCTGGGTGGTCGCCTCTGATGTTCATGCGGCCGATTTAGTTCGTGCCTTTCACGCCGCTCATCCTGATCGCCCTGGTGGTCGTGGTGAGGGTTCGGTGACCCCTCACTAAGGGGGGGGTACTGTTGTGATTTTGCTTTTTGCTCCCTCTAGTGGTCATTAGTGATTTGACTCTGGAGCGTCTGTCTTTTCCTATATCCTCACCTGGGCCGTTAGTTCAGGGGCGTTGCTATATAAGCTCCCTGGACCTTCAGTTCAATGCCTGGCATCGTTGAAATCAGAGCTAATCTGTTGTGCTCTTGTCCTCTGATCCTGGTTCCTGTTTTTCAAGCTAAGTCTGCTTCTTTGCTTTTTGCTTTTGTTTTGTTTGGTATTTTTGTCCAGCTTGTTCCTATCTGTATCCTGACCTTTGCTGGAAGCTCTAGGGGGCTGGTGTTCTCCCCCCGGACCGTTAGACGGTTCGGGGGTTCTTGAATCTCCAGCGTGGATTTTTATAGGGTTTTTGTTGACCAGATAAGTTATCTTGCTATATTCTGCTATTAGTAAGCTGGCCTCTCTTTGCTGAACCTGGTTCATTTCTGTGTTTGTCATTTCCTCTTACCTCACCGTTATTATTTGTGGGGGGCTTGTATCTTGCTTTGGGGTCCCTTTCTCTGGAGGCAAGAGAGGTCTTTGTTTTCTTCTCCTAGGGGTAGTTAGATTCTCCGGCTGGCGCGAGTCATCTAGCGATCACCGTAGGCATGATCCCCGGCTACTTCTAGTGTTTGCGTTAGGAGTAGCTATTTGGTCAACCCAGTTACCACAGCCCTATGAGCTGGATTTTTGTATCTTGCAGACTTACACGTTCCTCTGAGACCCTGTCCACTGGGGTCATAACAGGAATCATGCTATGGGGGTGTTTTTTAGATGCAGGGACAGGAAGACTGGTTGTCATTGAAGGAAACATAAATGCGGCCAAGTACAGAGATATCCTGGATGAAAACCTCTTCCAGAGTGCTGTGGATCTCAGACTTGGCCGAAAGTTTACCTTCCAACAATACAATAACCCTAAGCACACAGCTAAAATAGCAAAGGAGTGGCTACAGAACAACTCTGTGACCATTCTTGACTGGCCCAGCCAGAGCCCTGACCTAAACCCAATTGAGCATCTCTGGAGAGACCTGAAAATGGCCGTCCACCAACGTTCACTATCCAACCTGACAGAACTGGAGAGGATCTCCAAGGAAGAATGGCAGAGGATCCCCAAATCTAGGTGTGAAAAACTTGCATCATTCCCAAGAAGACACATGGCTGTACTAGCTCAAAAGGGTGCTTCTATTCAATACTGAGCAAAGGGTCTGAATACTTATGACCATGTGATATTTCAGTTTTCCTTTTCTAATAAATGTGCAAAAATAACTACATTTCTGTTTTTTTCAGTGAAGATGGGGTGCAGAGTGTAAATAAATGAGAAAAAAAAATGTTTTTTTTTTTAATTCACCAAATGGCTGCAATGAAACAAAGAGTGAAAAATTTAAAGAGGTCTGAATACTTTCCGTACCCACTGTATATGACTTCTGTACAGATTATATTCTCCCAGTATTTCACAGGCTTGTCAAATGTTGTTGAGCAATCTTTAAACGTGGTTGAACAGGCTGAACATGCTTTTTGCTCAGCAATGGAGTCTTTCGTGGTGAGAGTGCATACAGGCCATGGAGGTTGAGTGCATTACTTATTGGGGTTTTTTCAAAACAATTTTACTGATTCCAAGTCTTTTCATAGCTCTCCATAGGCGGTCCTTGGCTCTTGGAACAACTCTTCTGATAATTATTTTCAATCTACTGACTGAAGTCTTATGGAGAGCACCTGGTTGTAGCCGGTATATGGAAAAAAAGATGTTCTTAAAACTTCACAATTATGGCCCCAACAGTGTTCACTGGAATTTTCAGAAGTTTGGAAAGTCTTTTGTATTCAATTCTATCAGTAAGTTCTCCAACAATAAGGTTGAAAAGTTCTTGAGACAGCTCACTGGTTTTACTTATCATATGCTAGTCGTCCATTACATAGCATATTCTCTTGATATTTTGGTTATTCAAAATCCCCTCTATTTATTTCATAACATCCTCCTTTGTCAGATATAAAATAATAACTGACAATTGAACATGGATTGGTATTCTGGTCAGATGCTGCTTCATCAGCAGTCATTTTACTTTATATCTAACAAGGGAAAATATATTATATATATATATATATATATATATATATATATATATATATATATATATATTAAACATAGGGCGGTATGGATAACAGAAATATTAAGAGAATATGCGACTTGATAAGGGTCAGTGCTATAATAAAGGACGTCGCCATACATAGCTAGAGAGTGTGCAGTGTAATCAGAAGTAAGGCTATCCTATATACTAAGAAATTACCCTATATGATTGTCCAGTCCAATCTAAATTGATAAGAATTCAGACTTATGAATCTCCCCAGTTCGTGATGTATCCTTTATGCATACTCCTGGCCAGGGTCCTTCTAGTGGCCATACACTTTTATTGAATGAGGCAGCCCCTCGTCTAAGGACACGGCCTCACTCCATGGAAGTATATGGAGCGAGGCACCACCTACTAGACGGGCTCTAGGTGGGCGT
This sequence comes from Ranitomeya variabilis, assembly GCF_051348905.1. NCBI lineage: Eukaryota > Metazoa > Chordata > Amphibia > Anura > Dendrobatidae > Ranitomeya > Ranitomeya variabilis. The sequence continues at coordinate 967,096,450 of NC_135232.1, read as the reverse complement.
ATGCATAACACTTACAGTACAGAGAATGCCAAGAGTGTGCAAAGCAGTCATCAAATCAAAAGGTGGCTACTTTGAAGAACCTAGAATATAAGACATAATTTCAGTTGTTACACACTTTTTTGTAAAGTATATAATTCCACATGTGTTAATTCATAGTTTTGATGCCTTCAGTGTGAGTATAAAATTTTCATGTCATGAAAATACAGAAAAATCTTTAACCCCTTAGTGACAGAGCCAATTTGGTACTTAATGACCGAGCCAATTTTTACAATTCTGACCACTGTCACTTTAAGAGGTTATAACTCTGGAACGCTTTATCGGATCCCGCTGATTCTGAGAATGTTCTTTCGTGACATATTGTACTTCAAGTTAGTGGTAACAATTCTTCGATATTACTTGCGATTATTTATGAAAAAAATTGAAATATGTCGAAAATTTTTAAAATTTTGCAATTTTCAAACTTTGTATTTTTATGCCCTTTAATCAGAGAGATATGTCACGAAAAATAGTTTATAAATAACATTTCCCACATGTCTACTTTACATCAGCACAATTTTGGAAACAAAATTTTTTTTGTTAGGGAGTTATAAGGGTTAAAAGTTGACCAGCAATTTCTCATTTTTACAACACCATCTTTTTTTTAGGGACCACATCACCTTTGAAGTCATTTTGAGGGGTCTATATGATAGAAAATAACCAAGTGTGACACCATTCTAAAAACTGCACCCCTCAAGCTGCTCAAAACCACATTCAAGAAGTTTATTAACCCTTTACGTACTTCACAGGAACTAAAACAATGTGGAAGAAAAAAAATGAACATTTTACTTTTTTTTGCAAACATTTTACTTCAGAACCATTTTTTTTAATTTTCTCAAGTGTAAAAACAGAAATTTAACCACAAATTTTGTTGTGCAATTTCTCCTGAGTACGCCGATACCCCATATGTGGAGGTAAACCACTGTTTGGGCGCACCGCAGAGCTTGGAAGTGAAGGAGCACCGTTTGACTTTTTCAATGCAGAATTGGCTGGAATTGAGATCGGACGCCATGTCGCGTTTGGAGAGCCCCTGATGTGCCTAAACAGTGGAAACCCCCCACAAGTGACACCATTTTGGAAACTAGACCCCTTAAGGAACTTATCTAGATGTGTGGTGAGCACTTTGAACCCCCAAGTGATTCACAGAAGTTTATAACGTAGAGCCATGAAAATAAAAAATCGCATTTGTTTACACAAAAATGATCTTTTCGCCCACAAATTCTTATTTTTACAAGGGTAACAGGAGAAATTAGACCACAAAAGTTGTTGTGCAATTTCTCCTGAGTATTTTGATACCCCATATGTGGGGGTAAATCACTGTTTGGGTGCACCGCAGAGCTTGGAAGAGAAGGAGTGTCGTTTTACTTTTTCAATGTAGAATTGGCTGGAATTGAGATCGGACACCATGTCACGTTTGGAGAGCCCCTGATGTGCCTAAACAGTGGAAACCCCTCACAAGTGACACCATTTTGGAAACTAGACCCCTTAAGGAACTTATCTAGATGTGTGGTGAGCACTTTAAACCCCCAGGTGCTTCACAAAAGTTTATAACGTAGAGCCGTGAAAATAAAAAAATCGCATTTTTTCTACAAAAATGATCTTTTTGCCTCCAAATTTTTATTTTACCAAGGTTAACAGGAGAAAATGGACCCCAGAAGTTGTTGTACAATTTGTCCTGAGTACGCCGACACCCCATATGTGGGGGTAAACCACTGTTTGGGCGCATGGCTGAGCTTGGAAGCAAAGGAGCGCCATTTGACTTTTCAATGCAAAATTGACTGGAATTGAGATCGGATGCCATGTCGCGTTTGGAGAGCCCCTGATGTGCCTAAACAGTAGAAACTCCCCACAAGTAACCCCATTTTGGAAACTAGACCCCCCATGGAACTTATCTAGATGTGTGGTGAGAACTTTGAATGCCCATGTGCTTCACAGAAGTTTATAATGCAGAGTCGTGAAAATAAAAAATATTTTTTTTTCCACAAAAAAGATTTTTAGCCCCCAAGTTTTTATTTTCACAAGGGTAACAAGAGAAATTGGACCCCAAACGTTGTTGTCCAATTTGTCCTGAGTATGCTGGTACCCCATATGTGGGGGTAAACCACTGTTTGGGCGCATGGCTGAGCTCGGAAGGGAAGGAGCGCCTCTTTGGAATGCAGACTTTGATAGAATTGTCTGCGGGCGTTATGTTGCGTTTGCAGACCCCTAATGTACCTAAACAGTAGAAACCCCCCACAAGTGACCCCATTTTGGAAAATAGACCCCCCAAGGAACTTATCTAGATATGTGGTGAGAACTTTGAATGCCCATGTGCTTCACAGAAGTTTATAATGCAGAGTAGTGAAAATAAAAAATATATTTTTTCCCCACAAAAAAGATTTTTTACCCCCAAATTTTTATTTTCACAAGGGTAACAGGAGAAATTGGACCCCACAAGTTGTTGTCCAATTTATCCCGAGTACGCTGATGCCCCATATGTGGGGGTAAACCACTGTTTGGGCGCACGGTAGAGCTCAGAAGGGAGGGAGCACCATTTTGGAATGCAGACTTTGATAGAATTGTCTGTGCGTGTTATGTTGCATTTGCAGAGCCCCTGATGTACCTAAACAGTAGAAACCCCCCACAAGTGACCAAATTTTGGAAACTAGACCCCCTAAGGAACTTATCTAGATATGTGGTAAGAACTTTGAATGCTCAAGTGCTTCACAGAAGTTTATAATGCAGAGTAGTGAAAATAAAAAATATTTTTTTTCCACAAAAAAGATTTTTAGCCCCCAAGTTTTTATTTTCACAAGGGTAACAGGAGAAATTGGACCCCACAAGTTGTTGTCCAATTTATCCCGAGTACGCTGATGCCCCATATGTGGGGGTAAACCACTGTTTGGGCGCACGGTAGAGCTCAGAAGGGAGGGAGCACCATTTGACTTTTTTAGCGCAAAATTGGCTGTCATGTTTGGAGACCCCCTGATGTACCTAAACAGTGGAAACCCCCCAATTCTAACTCCAACCCTAACCCCAACACACCCCTAAACCTAATCTCAACCCGATCCATAATCCTAATCACAACCCTAACAATAATCACAACCCTAACCCCAAAACAGCCCTAATCTCAACCCTAACCATAACCCTAATCAAAACCCTAAATCCAACACACCCCTAATCCTAATCTCAACCCTAACCTCAAACCTAACCCTAATCCCAATACACCCCTAACCCTAATCCCAACCCTAACCTTAATCCTAATCCCAACCCTAACCTTAACCCTAATCCCAACCCTAACCCTAATCCCAACCCTAATCCCAAATGTAACCCTAATCCCAACCCTAATCCCAAACGTAACCCTAATACCAACCCTAATCCAAACCCTAATCCTAATCCCAACTCTAACCCTAACTTTAGCCCCAACCCTAACCCTAAATTTAGCCCCATCCCTAACCCTAAATTTAGCCCCAACCCTAACCCTAAATTTAGCCCTAACCCTAGCCCTAACTTTAGCCCCAACCCTAACCCTAGCCCTAAGGCTACTTTCACACTTGCGTCGTGTGGCATCCGTCGCAATCCGTTGTTTTGGACAAAAAACGGATCCAGCAAATGTGCCCACAAGATGCCTTTTTTACCCATAGACTTGTATTGCCGACGGATGGCCACACGTCGCGTCCATCGTGCACTGGATCCGTTGTGTTTTGGCGGACCGTCGTCACAAAAAAAGTTCAATGTAACCTTTTTTGTGTACGTCGCGTCCGCCATTTCTGCGAATGCGTGGCCGTAACCCTCCTCCCCAAGACATAGACTGGTGTTATGGTCTGGTGATTAAGGAGCGACATGCGACTAGCTCTGGGCAGGTGGTAACTTTACCGACCGCAGTTCCTGATCTTAACACAGACACTAGCAATAGCCGTGGGATGTTCCTGTCACTCCCTGGACACCTCGTCACAGCCGGAGATCTAGCTACCCCTAAATGTAGAAGCAGGAAAGCTATCTTGCCTCAGAGAAAATCCCCAAAGGATAGGACAGCCCCCCACAAATAATGACTGTGAGAGGAGAAGGAAATGACATACGTAGTATGAAACAAGATTTAGCAAAGGAGGCCACTACTAGCTAGAAAGAATTAGTACAGGACAGAACACTGTGCGGTCAGTAATAAAAACTAGAAAAAGTCCACCGCAGAGAAATGCAAAAATCTCCACACCTGACTAAAGGTGTGGAGGGCAAACTCTGCTGCCCAGAGCTTCCAGCTTAGCTGACTAGATACATATTGATAAGCTGGACAAATGAGCAAAACATAGAAAGTGCTAAACAACAAAGTCCACAACAAGTGAACTGCAAAAAGACAAGCAAGGACTTAGCTTTGCTGAAATGGTCAGAGTGACAGGGAAATCCTCAGAGAGCCATGACTCCAAGCTCAACAATTGACAACTGGCCTTGAATTAGGGAAAAGGCCAGACTAATATAGCAGAGCCAGAAAGACGATCAGTGAAAACAGCTGCTGATGCTAAATCCAAGAAGAAGCCATACCACTCAAAACCACAGGAGGGAGCCCAAGAGCAGAACTCACAAAAATGCTACTTATAACCACTGAAGGGAGCCCAAGAGCGGAATTCACAACAGACTGGGCAGCGGATGCGTTGAAAAACTGCATCCGCGGCCCACGTTGTGCACAATTTTCACAACGTGCGTCGGTACGTCGGGCTGACGCATTGCGACCGCCCTGTACCGACGCAAGTGTGAAAGAAGCCTTAGGCTACTTTCACACTAGCATCATACTCGGCCCGTCGCAGTGTGTCGGGCTGACGTACCGACGCTAGCGTTGTAAGCGCCGCACAACGGGTGCAGCGGATGCTGTTTTTCAACGCATCTGCTGCCCCATTGTGAGGTGCGGGGAGGCGGACACGTCGCACAAAAAAACGTTACATGTAGCGTTTTTGTGCTGATGGTCCGGCAAAGCACGACGCATCCGTCGCACGACGGATGCGACGTGTGGCAATCCATCGCAATGTGTCGCTAATGCAAGTCAATGGAGAAAAAACGCATCCTGCAAGCACTTTTGCAGGATGCTTTTTTTCTCCAAAACGGCGCATTGCGACGGAAGCCAAAAAACGCTAGTGTGTAAGTATCCTAACCCTAGCCCTAACCCTAACCCTAACCCTAGCCCTAACCCTAAATTTAGCCCCAACCCTAACCCTAAATTTAGCCCCAACCCTAACCCTAACCCTAGCCCTAGCCCTAACCCTAACCCTAATTTTAGCCCCAACTCGTCTCTCCTGCCGGCCGGCAGATGGCAGCAGATGGCGGGCGCACTGCGCATGCGCCCGCCATTTTCTTTCCCGAGGAAGAAGCCGGCCGGCAGGAGGAGACGCAGGAGGACCCAGGGACACCGGTAAGTATGATAGGGTCCCTTAATCCCCCTATTTCTCTGTCCTCTGATGGCATCAGAGGACAGAGAATTACAGATCGCTTTTTTTTTTTTTTTGCGGTCGCCGGTAAACAGTTAATTACCGGCGATCGCAAAACAGGGGTCGGTAAAAACCGACCCTGATCATGTTCTTTGGGGTCTCGGCTACCCCCGGCAGCCGAGACCCCAAAGATCTTCTGGGGGCCGGGCGGCGGGCGCACTGCGCATGCGCCCGCCATTTTTTCCCCGGAAAATGATGGCGGCGCCCATCGGGAGCCACGAGGAGCACCGAGGGAGATAGGTGAGTATTGGGGGGCTATCGGGGGCCATCGGGGACCCTATTCCTCTGTCCTCCGATGTGCGATCACATTGGAGGACAGAGAAATTAAATGGCAAATCGCGTTTTGTTTTTTTTTGTTGCGACCGCCGGTAAACGGTTAATTACCGGCGATCGCAAACTCGGGGGTCGGTAAAAACCCCCCGAATCATGTTCTCTGGGGTCTCGGCTACCCTCGGCAACTGAGACCCCAGAGAAAATCCGACTCTGGGGGGCGCTATTCACTTTTTCCACAGCGCCGTTAATTAACGGCGCTGTGGTTTAAGTACCCTTAGCGGCCGCCGTTAAAAGGCGTATCGGCGGTCGTTAAGGGGTTAAATGAGAAGGTGCGTCCAAACGTTTGCTCTGTACTGTACGTATCTGCTATTCCCAGCTTAAAAACAGGCAAATCCTCACTGTGCACAGTGCATGCACTTGGGGAGATTTAAAAGTCTGAAGTCACACGGAGTGACTGAAGAATTATCAATTCAGACAGTACAACTTCTTTCATTTTAATTTCTATGTCCCAATTAATATAAATTTATCAGTCACTATGAGTGCTCCGTATTCATTCTAAGTCTATGTCATATATCCTTTCTTACCCAAACTAATTATACATCCCCATATCGAGCTCCCCAATTAATTTTAAGTTCCTGTATAGCATCTTCCTCATATCCCACAACCTCCAATCCCCTATACATACCTTTATATAGTTTCACCCCCAAATCAATATAGGTCTGTGTATGGCATTCTTTCCATCCCCCGATTCATCGTAAATGCCTGTATATCATCCTCACCCACCCAATTCATTATAAGTCTATGATTGCGGCCTAACCCACCCTCCAATTTATTAGTCCCTGTGTACCATCCTCACCAAACACTGATTCATGATAACTCCTTAATTAACATCTTTAGCACCCTATAATTCATTATAAGTCCTTTATAATATCTTTTCTGCTCCCCAATTAATTCTAAGTCCCTGATTGCATCCTCTCCCACAATTCATTATAAATCTCTGCATCAATTCTGATCCCTGTTTTAATTTCATCTCGCTCTTTCCTTTGTGAAAAATCATTTACATCTCCAGACGACCACCAGTAGCTGTCATGATCTCAATGGCAAGAGAACATAGCATAAGCATATATAGGAACTAGCTCTTGGAAGATGGGAACTGAGCTGACCATGAACTAAACCTAACGCACAACTAGCAGTGGCCGGGTAGCATGCCTACGTTGATTCTAGATGCCCAGCACCAGCCGGAGGACTAAATAAAACTAGCAGAGGAAAATATTAGTCCTAGCTCACCTCTAGAGAAATACCCCGAAAGGAGACAGAGGCCCCCCACATGTATTGGCGGTGAGTTGAGATGAAATAACAAACGTAGTATGAAAATAGGTTTAGCAAATTTGAGGTCCACTTACTACATAGCAGAAGACAGAAAGGACACTTTCATGGTCAGCTGAAAAGCCTATCAAAAACACCATCCAGAAATTACTTTAAAACTCTGGCATTAACTCATAACACCAGAGTGGCAATTCCTGTTCACAAGAGCTTTCCAGACACAGTAACGAAACTTCAGCTGTGAACTGGAACAAAAATGCAAAAACAAACATGGACAAGAGTCCAACTTATCTAGTAGTTGTCTAGGAGCAGGAACAAGCACAGAGAGGCTTCTGATAACATTGTTGACCGGCAAGCAACTAACAGAGCAGCAAGGCTATATAGCGACTCCCACATCTTGATGGGAACAGGTGAACAGAGAAGATGAAGACACCAGTTCAATTCCACCAGTAGCCACCGGGGGAGCCCAGAATCCAAATTCACAACAGTACCCCCCCCTCAAGGAGGGGGCACCGAACCCTCACCAGAACCACCAGGGCGATCAGGATGGGCCCTATGAAAGGCACGAACCAGATCGGAGGCATGAACATCAGATGCATTCACCCAAGAATTATCCTCCTGGCCGTATCCCTTCCACTTGACCAGATACTGGAGTCTCCGTCTGGAAACACGAGAGTCCAAGACCTTCTCCACAACGTACTCCAACTCACCCTCAACCAACACCGGAGCAGGAGGCTCAACGGAAGGCACAACCGGTACCTCATACCTGCGCAATAATGACCGATGAAAAACGTTATGAATAGAAAAGGATGCAGGGAGGTCCAAACGGAAGGAAACAGGGTTAAGAATCTCCAATATCTTATACGGGCCGATAAACCGAGGCTTAAACTTAGGAGAAGAGACCCTCATAGGGACAAAACGAGAAGACAACCACACCAAATCCCCAACAGAAAGCCGAGGACCAACACGACGGTGGCGGTTGGCAAAAAGCTGAGTCTTCTCCTGGGACAACCTCAAATTGTCCACCACCTGCCCCCAGATCTGATGCAATCTCTCCACCACAGCATCCACTCCAGGACAATCCGAAGATTCCACCTGACCAGAGGAAAATCGAGGATGAAACCCCGAATTACAGAAAAACGGGGACACCAAAGTGGCAGAGCTGGCCCGATTATTGAGAGCGAACTCCGCCAATGGCAAAAAAGCAACCCAATCATCCTGGTCAGCAGACACAAAACACCTCAGATATGTCTCCAGGGTCTGATTAATCCGCTCGGTCTGGCCATTCGTCTGAGGATGGAAAGCGGACGAAAAAGAAAAATCTATGCCCATCCTAGCACAGAATGCCCGCCAAAATCTAGACACGAATTGGGTCCCTCTGTCAGAAACGATATTCTCAGGAATACCATGCAAACGAACAACATTTTGAAAAAACAGAGGAACCAACTCGGAAGAAGAAGGTAACTTGGGCAGAGGAACCAAATGGACCATCTTAGAAAAACGGTCACACACCACCCAGATGACAGACATCTTCTGAGAAACAGGCAGATCTGAAATAAAATCCATCGAGATGTGCGTCCAAGGCCTCTTAGGAATAGGCAAGGGCAACAATAATCCACTAGCCCGAGAACAACAAGGCTTGGCCCGAGCACAAACGTCACAAGACTGCACAAAGCCTCGCACATCTCGTGACAGGGAAGGCCACCAGAAGGACCTTGCCACCAAATCCCTGGTACCAAAAATGCCAGGATGACCTGCCAACGCAGAAGAATGAACCTCAGAGATGACTCTACTGGTCCAATCATCAGGAACAAACAGTTTATCAGGTGGGCAACGATCAGGTCTATCCGCCTGAAACTCCTGCAAGGCCCGCCGCAGGTCTGGAGAAACGGCTGACAATACCACTCCATCCTTAAGGATACCTGTGGGCTCAGAGTTACCAGGCGAGTCAGGCTCAAAACTCCTAGAAAGGGCATCCGCCTTAACATTCTTAGAACCCGGTAGGTACGACACCACAAAATTAAACCGAGAGAAAAATAATGACCAGCGCGCCTGTCTAGGATTCAGGCGCCTGGCGGTCTCAAGATAAATCAAATTTTTGTGGTCAGTCAATACCACCACCTGATGTCTGGCCCCCTCAAGCCAATGGCGCCACTCCTCAAAAGCCCACTTCATGGCCAAAAGCTCCCGATTCCCAACATCATAATTCCGCTCAGCGGGCGAAAATTTACGGGAAAAGAAGGCACAAGGCCTCATCACGGAGCAGTCAGAACTTTTCTGCGACAATACTGCCCCAGCTCCGATCTCAGAAGCGTCGACCTCAACCTGAAAAGGTAGAGCAACATCAGGCTGACGCAACACAGGGGCAGAGGAAAAACGGCGCTTAAGCTCCCGAAAGGCCTCCACAGCATCAGGGGACCAATCAGCAACATCAGCACCCTTCTTAGTCAAATCGGTCAATGGTTTAGCAATATCCGAAAAACCAGCAATAAATCGACGATAAAAGTTAGCAAAGCCCAAAAATTTCTGAAGACTCTTAAGAGAAGAGGGTTGCGTCCAATCACAAATAGCCTGAACCTTGACAGGATCCATCTCGATGGAAGAGGGGGAAAAAATATATCCCAAAAAGGAAATCCTCTGTACCCCAAAAACACACTTAGAACCCTTCACACACAAAGAATTAGACCGCAAAACCTGAAAAACCCTCCTGACTTGCTGGACATGAGAGTCCCAGTCATCCGAAAAAATCAGAATATCATCCAGATACACAATCATAAATTTATCCAAATAATCGCGAAAAATATCATGCATAAAGGACTGGAAAACTGACGGAGCATTAGAAAGACCAAAAGGCATCACTAAATACTCAAAGTGGCCCTCGGGCGTATTAAATGCGGTTTTCCACTCATCCCCCTGCCTGATTCGCACCAAATTATACGCCCCACGAAGGTCAATCTTAGAGAACCACTTGGCCCCCTTTATGCGAGCAAACAAATCAGTCAGCAACGGCAATGGGTATTGATATTTAACAGTGATTTTATTCAAAAGCCGATAATCAATACATGGTCTCAAAGAGCCGTCTTTTTTTGACACAAAGAAAAAACCGGCTCCTAAGGGAGATGACGATGGACGAATATGTCCCTTTTCCAAGGACTCCTTTATATATTCTCGCATAGCAGCATGTTCAGGCACAGACAGATTAAATAAACGACCCTTTGGGTATTTACTACCCGGGATTAAATCTATGGCACAATCGCACTCTCGGTGCGGAGGTAACGAACCAAGCTTGGATTCTTCAAAGACGTCACGATAGTCAGACAGGAACTCAGGAATTTCAGAGGGAATGGATGATGAAATGGAAACCACAGGTACATCCCCATGAGCCCCCTTACATCCCTGTTGTGAATTTGGATTCTGGGCTCCCCCGGTGGCTACTGGTGGAATTGAACTGGTGTCTTCATCTTCTCTGTTCACCTGTTCCCATCAAGATGTGGGAGTCGCTATATAACCTTGCTGCTCTGTTAGTTGCTTGCCGGTCAACAATGTTATCAGAAGCCTCTCTGTGCTTGTTCCTGCTCCTAGACAACTACTAGATAAGTTGGACTCTTGTCCATGTTTGTTTTTGCATTTTGTTCCAGTTCACAGCTGTAGTTTCGTTACTGTGTCTGGAAAGCTCTTGTGAACGGGAATTGCCACTCTGGTGTTATGAGTTAATGCCAGAGTTTTAAAGTAATTTCTGGATGGTGTTTTTACTGTTGTGAATTTGGATTCTGGGCTCCCCCGGTGGCTACTGGTGGAATTGAACTGGTGTCTTCATCTTCTCTGTTCACCTGTTCCCATCAAGATGTGGGAGTCGCTATATAACCTTGCTGCTCTGTTAGTTGCTTGCCGGTCAACAATGTTATCAGAAGCCTCTCTGTGCTTGTTCCTGCTCCTAGACAACTACTAGATAAGTTGGACTCTTGTCCATGTTTGTTTTTGCATTTTGTTCCAGTTCACAGCTGTAGTTTCGTTACTGTGTCTGGAAAGCTCTTGTGAACGGGAATTGCCACTCTGGTGTTATGAGTTAATGCCAGAGTTTTAAAGTAATTTCTGGATGGTGTTTTTTGATAGGGTTTTCAGCTGACCATGAAAGTGTCCTTTCTGTCTTCTGCTATGTAGTAAGTGGACCTCAAATTTGCTAAACCTATTTTCATACTACGTTTGTTATTTCATCTCAACTCACCGCCAATACATGTGGGGGGCCTCTGTCTCCTTTCGGGGTATTTCTCTAGAGGTGAGCTAGGACTAATATTTTCCTCTGCTAGCTTTATTTAGTCCTCCGGCTGGGCTGGGCATCTAGAATCAACGTAGGCATGCTACCCGGCCACTGCTAGTTGTGCGTTAGGTTTAGTTCATGGTCAGCTCAGTTCCCATCTTCCAAGAGCTAGTTCCTATATATGCTTATGCTATGTTCTCTTGCCATTGAGATCATGACAGTTTGACCGGCCCGCAAAGTGTTAATTGTTTGGGCTGAAGCAGGAGAAAAAGAAGTGTTGAAGGGAAATTTTTTTTTTTTCCCCTCAGAGTTTGGCTGCCTAGCCCTTAATTGCTGTCTAGCTGCTTCTTACCTCCTCTTAACCCTTGAATGGCTCTGTGTCCACCTGTTTGTAATGGATCTTCAGAGTGTAACTGCAGGTTTGAATAATCTCGCCACGAAGGTACAAAATTTGCAAGATTTTGTTTGTCATGCACCTGTATCTGAGCCGAGAATTCCTTTGCCGGAATTTTTCTCGGGGAATAGATCCGGGTTTCAGAATTTTCGAAATAATTGCAAATTATTTTTGTCTCTGAAATCTCGCTCTGCCGGAGACCCTGCACAGCAGGTCAGGATTGTGATTTCCTTGCTCCGGGGCGACCCTCAAGACTGGGCTTTTTCATTGACACCAGGGGATCCTGCGTTGCTCAATGTGGATGCGTTTTTTCTGGCCTTGGGGTTGCTTTATGACGAACCTCATTTGGAGCTTCAGGCAGAAAAAACTTTGATGTCCCTATCTCAGGGGCAAGATGAAGCGGAAATTTACTGCCAAAGATTCCGTAAATGGTCTGTGCTTACTCAGTGGAATGAGTGCACCCTGGCGGCGACTTTCAGAGAGGGTCTCTCTGATGCCATTAAGGATGTTATGGTGGGGTTCCCTGTGCCTGCGGGTCTGAATGAGTCCATGACAATGGCTATTCAGATCGATAGGCGTTTGCGGGAGCGCAAACCAGTGCACCATCTGGCGGTGTCCACTGAGAAGTCGCCAGAGAGTATGCAGTGTGATAGAATTCTGTCCCGAAGCGAGCGGCAGAATTTTAGACGGAAAAATGGGTTGTGTTTCTATTGTGGTGATTCTACTCATGTTATATCAGCATGCTCTAAGCGCACTAAAAAGCTTGGTAAATCTGTTTCCATTTGCACCTTACCGTCTAAATTTATTCTATCTGTGACCCTGATTTGCTCTTTGTCATCTATTACCACGGACGCCTATGTCGACTCTGGCGCCGCTTTGAGTCTTATGGATTGGTCCTTTGCCAAACGCTGTGGGTATGATTTAGAGCCTTTGGAGACTTCTATTCGTCTGAAGGGGATTGACTCCACCCCATTGGCTAATAATAAACCACAATACTGGACACAAGTAACTATGCGTATTAATCCGGATCACCAGGAGATTATTCGCTTTCTGGTGCTGTATAATCTACATGATGATTTGGTGCTAGGATTGCCTTGGCTGCAATCTCACAACCCAGTCCTCGACTGGAGAGCTATGTCTGTGTTGAGCTGGGGATGTAAGGGGGCTCATGGGGATGTACCTGTGGTTTCCATTTCATCATCCATTCCCTCTGAAATTCCTGAGTTCCTGTCTGACTATCGTGACGTCTTTGAAGAATCCAAGCTTGGTTCGTTACCTCCGCACCGAGAGTGCGATTGTGCCATAGATTTAATCCCAGGTAGTAAATACCCAAAGGGTCGTTTATTTAATCTGTCTGTGCCTGAACATGCTGCTATGCGAGAATATATAAAGGAGTCCTTGGAAAAGGGACATATTCGTCCATCGTCATCTCCCTTAGGAGCCGGTTTTTTCTTTGTGTCAAAAAAAGACGGCTCTTTGAGACCATGTATTGATTATCGGCTTTTGAATAAAATCACTGTTAAATATCAATACCCATTGCCGTTGCTGACTGATTTGTTTGCTCGCATAAAGGGGGCCAAGTGGTTCTCTAAGATTGACCTTCGTGGGGCGTATAATTTGGTGCGAATCAGGCAGGGGGATGAGTGGAAAACCGCATTTAATACGCCCGAGGGCCACTTTGAGTATTTAGTGATGCCTTTTGGTCTTTCTAATGCTCCGTCAGTTTTCCAGTCCTTTATGCATGATATTTTTCGCGATTATTTGGATAAATTTATGATTGTGTATCTGGATGATATTCTGATTTTTTCGGATGACTGGGACTCTCATGTCCAGCAAGTCAGGAGGGTTTTTCAGGTTTTGCGGTCTAATTCTTTGTGTGTGAAGGGTTCTAAGTGTGTTTTTGGGGTACAGAGGATTTCCTTTTTGGGATATATTTTTTCCCCCTCTTCCATTGAAATGGATCCTGTCAAGGTTCAAGCTATTTGTGATTGGACGCAGCCCTCTTCTCTTAAGAGTCTTCAGAAATTTTTGGGCTTTGCTAACTTTTATCGTCGATTTATTGCTGGTTTTTCGGATATTGCTAAGCCATTGACCGATTTGACTAAGAAGGGTGCTGATGTTGCTGATTGGTCCCCTGATGCTGTGGAGGCCTTTCGGGAGCTTAAGCGCCGTTTTTCCTCTGCCCCTGTGTTGCGTCAGCCTGATGTTGCTCTACCTTTTCAGGTTGAGGTCGACGCTTCTGAGATCGGAGCTGGGGCAGTGTTGTCGCAGAAAAGTTCTGACTGCTCCGTGATGAGGCCTTGTGCCTTCTTTTCCCGTAAATTTTCGCCCGCTGAGCGGAATTATGATGTTGGGAATCGGGAGCTTTTGGCCATGAAGTGGGCTTTTGAGGAGTGGCGCCATTGGCTCGAGGGGGCCAGACATCAGGTGGTGGTATTGACTGACCACAAAAATTTGATTTATCCTGAGACCGCCAGGCGCCTGAATCCTAGACAGGCGCGCTGGTCATTATTTTTCTCTCGGTTTAATTTTGTGGTGTCATACCTACCGGGTTCTAAGAATGTTAAGGCGGATGCCCTTTCTAGGAGTTTTGAGCCTGACTCGCCTGGTAACTCTGAGCCCACAGGTATCCTTAAGGATGGAGTGGTATTGTCAGCCGTTTCTCCAGACCTGCGGCGGGCCTTGCAGGAGTTTCAGACGGAGAGACCTGATCGTTGCCCACCTGATAAACTGTTTGTTCCTGATGATTGGACCAGTAGAGTCATCTCTGAGGTTCATTCTTCTGCGTTGGCAGGTCATCCTGGCATTTTTGGTACCAGGGATTTGGTGGCAAGGTCCTTCTGGTGGCCTTCCCTGTCACGAGATGTGCGAGGCTTTGTGCAGTCTTGTGACGTTTGTGCTCGGGCCAAGCCTTGTTGTTCTCGGGCTAGTGGATTATTGTTGCCCTTGCCTATTCCTAAGAGGCCTTGGACGCACATCTCGATGGATTTTATTTCAGATCTGCCTGTTTCTCAGAAGATGTCTGTCATCTGGGTGGTGTGTGACCGTTTTTCTAAGATGGTCCATTTGGTTCCTCTGCCCAAGTTACCTTCTTCTTCCGAGTTGGTTCCTCTGTTTTTTCAAAATGTTGTTCGTTTGCATGGTATTCCTGAGAATATCGTTTCTGACAGAGGGACCCAATTCGTGTCTAGATTTTGGCGGGCATTCTGTGCTAGGATGGGCATAGATTTATCTTTTTCGTCCGCTTTCCATCCTCAGATGAATGGCCAGACCGAGCGGATTAATCAGACCCTGGAGACATATCTGAGGTGTTTTGTGTCTGCTGACCAGGATGATTGGGTTGCTTTTTTGCCATTGGCGGAGTTCGCTCTCAATAATCGGGCCAGCTCTGCCACTTTGGTGTCCCCGTTTTTCTGTAATTCGGGGTTTCATCCTCGATTTTCCTCTGGTCAGGTGGAATCTTCGGATTGTCCTGGAGTGGATGCTCTGGTGGAGAGATTGCATCAGATCTGGGGGCAGGTGGTGGACAATTTGAGGTTGTCCCAGGAGAAGACTCAGCTTTTTGCCAACCGCCACCGTCGTGTTGGTCCTCGGCTTTCTGTTGGGGATTTGGTGTGGTTGTCTTCTCGTTTTGTCCCTATGAGGGTCTCTTCTCCTAAGTTTAAGCCTCGGTTTATCGGCCCGTATAAGATATTGGAGATTCTTAACCCTGTTTCCTTCCGTTTGGACCTCCCTGCATCCTTTTCTATTCATAACGTTTTTCATCGGTCATTATTGCGCAGGTATGAGGTACCGGTTGTGCCTTCCGTTGAGCCTCCTGCTCCGGTGTTGGTTGAGGGTGAGTTGGAGTACGTTGTGGAGAAAATCTTGGACTCTCGTGTTTCCAGACGGAGACTCCAGTATCTGGTCAAGTGGAAGGGATACGGCCAGGAGGATAATTCTTGGGTGAATGCATCTGATGTTCATGCCTCCGATCTGGTTCGTGCCTTTCATAGGGCCCATCCTGATCGCCCTGGTGGTTCTGGTGAGGGTTCGGTGCCCCCTCCTTGAGGGGGGGGTACTGTTGTGAATTTGGATTCTGGGCTCCCCCGGTGGCTACTGGTGGAATTGAACTGGTGTCTTCATCTTCTCTGTTCACCTGTTCCCATCAAGATGTGGGAGTCGCTATATAACCTTGCTGCTCTGTTAGTTGCTTGCCGGTCAACAATGTTATCAGAAGCCTCTCTGTGCTTGTTCCTGCTCCTAGACAACTACTAGATAAGTTGGACTCTTGTCCATGTTTGTTTTTGCATTTTGTTCCAGTTCACAGCTGTAGTTTCGTTACTGTGTCTGGAAAGCTCTTGTGAACGGGAATTGCCACTCTGGTGTTATGAGTTAATGCCAGAGTTTTAAAGTAATTTCTGGATGGTGTTTTTTGATAGGGTTTTCAGCTGACCATGAAAGTGTCCTTTCTGTCTTCTGCTATGTAGTAAGTGGACCTCAAATTTGCTAAACCTATTTTCATACTACGTTTGTTATTTCATCTCAACTCACCGCCAATACATGTGGGGGGCCTCTGTCTCCTTTCGGGGTATTTCTCTAGAGGTGAGCTAGGACTAATATTTTCCTCTGCTAGCTTTATTTAGTCCTCCGGCTGGGCTGGGCATCTAGAATCAACGTAGGCATGCTACCCGGCCACTGCTAGTTGTGCGTTAGGTTTAGTTCATGGTCAGCTCAGTTCCCATCTTCCAAGAGCTAGTTCCTATATATGCTTATGCTATGTTCTCTTGCCATTGAGATCATGACACATCCCCAGCTCAACACAGACATAGCTCTCCAGTCGAGGACTGGGTTGTGAGATTGCAGCCAAGGCAATCCTAGTACCAAATCATCATGTAGATTATACAGCACCAGAAAGCGAATAATCTCCTGGTGATCCGGATTAACACGCATAGTTACTTATGTCCAGTATTGTGGTTTATTATTAGCCAATGGGGTGGAGTCAATCCCCTTCAGAGGAATAGGAGTCTCCAAAGGCTCTAAATCATACCCACAGCGTTTGGCAAAGGACCAATCCATAAGACTCAAAGCGGCGCCAGAGTCGACATAGGCGTCCGTGGTAATAGATGACAAAGAGCAAATCAGGGTCACAGATAGAATAAATTTAGACGGTAAGGTGCAAATGGAAACAGATTTACCAAGCTTTTTAGTGCGCTTAGAGCATGCTGATATAACATGAGTAGAATCACCACAATAGAAACACAACCCATTTTTCCGTCTAAAATTCTGCCGCTCGCTTCGGGACAGAATTCTATCACACTGCATACTCTCTGGCGACTTCTCAGTGGACACCGCCAGATGGTGCACTGGTTTGCGCTCCCGCAAACGCCTATCGATCTGAATAGCCATTGTCATGGACTCATTCAGACCCGCAGGCACAGGGAACCCCACCATAACATCCTTAATGGCATCAGAGAGACCCTCTCTGAAAGTCGCCGCCAGGGCGCACTCATTCCACTGAGTAAGCACAGACCATTTACGGAATCTTTGGCAGTAAATTTCCGCTTCATCTTGCCCCTGAGATAGGGACATCAAAGTTTTTTCTGCCTGAAGCTCCAAATGAGGTTCGTCATAAAGCAACCCCAAGGCCAGAAAAAACGCATCCACATTGAGCAACGCAGGATCCCCTGGTGTCAATGAAAAAGCCCAGTCTTGAGGGTCGCCCCGGAGCAAGGAAATCACAATCCTGACCTGCTGTGCAGGGTCTCCGGCAGAGCGAGATTTCAGGGACAAAAATAATTTGCAATTATTTCGAAAATTCTGAAACCCGGATCTATTCCCCGAGAAAAATTCCGGCAAAGGAATTCTCGGCTCAGATACAGGTGCATGACAAACAAAATCTTGCAAATTTTGTACCTTCGTGGCGAGATTATTCAAACCTGCAGTTACACTCTGAAGATCCATTACAAACAGGTGGACACAGAGCCATTCAAGGGTTAAGAGGAGGTAAGAAGCAGCTAGACAGCAATTAAGGGCTAGGCAGCAAAACTCTGAGGGGGAAAAAAAAAAAAAAAAAAAAAATTTCCCTTCAACACTTCTTTTTCTCCTGCTTCAGCCCAAACAATTAACACTTTGCGGGCCGGTCAAACTGTCATGATCTCAATGGCAAGAGAACATAGCATAAGCATATATAGGAACTAGCTCTTGGAAGATGGGAACTGAGCTGACCATGAACTAAACCTAACGCACAACTAGCAGTGGCCGGGTAGCATGCCTACGTTGATTCTAGATGCCCAGCACCAGCCGGAGGACTAAATAAAACTAGCAGAGGAAAATATTAGTCCTAGCTCACCTCTAGAGAAATACCCCGAAAGGAGACAGAGGCCCCCCACATGTATTGGCGGTGAGTTGAGATGAAATAACAAACGTAGTATGAAAATAGGTTTAGCAAATTTGAGGTCCACTTACTACATAGCAGAAGACAGAAAGGACACTTTCATGGTCAGCTGAAAAGCCTATCAAAAACACCATCCAGAAATTACTTTAAAACTCTGGCATTAACTCATAACACCAGAGTGGCAATTCCTGTTCACAAGAGCTTTCCAGACACAGTAACGAAACTTCAGCTGTGAACTGGAACAAAAATGCAAAAACAAACATGGACAAGAGTCCAACTTATCTAGTAGTTGTCTAGGAGCAGGAACAAGCACAGAGAGGCTTCTGATAACATTGTTGACCGGCAAGCAACTAACAGAGCAGCAAGGCTATATAGCGACTCCCACATCTTGATGGGAACAGGTGAACAGAGAAGATGAAGACACCAGTTCAATTCCACCAGTAGCCACCGGGGGAGCCCAGAATCCAAATTCACAACAAGTAGCATTGTTTCCTTCACCTTCTGGCCGGGTGCTTTCTAATTAATGCAGGCAGCATGCTGACTTCATCGCGCCATGCACATCTGAATCAAAACTAAAGCGCTGGGCAAGAAGCTGAAGATGGATACCTTCATCTCCGCTGCTATTTTCTACCCTAGGCAGAGAAGCTTGACTGGTGCCCCACTAATGATCAGCACAATCTGACCATGGGTCCCCAAGAGCATTAAGCTCTGAGTGACAGTTCAGATTGCGCCAAATAACGTATATGCCACCTATGGCAAGGTGAATATATGTTTTTCCTATTTGAACCATGTTTTTTTGTGCTCTGGGGGGATATTTGTGAAAATGTCTAAAATTTGGCAACAATTTTTAAAATTTTGCTCCCAGGCATGGCATTTCTTCAGGCAATGTGCTAATGACAAGAGACGGATGGCAATCAAGTTGTGCCATCAGAGCCTGAAGCAAGACATAAATCTTCTGGACATGAGCACCACCTTCATAATAAGGCATCTAAATTCCTAGCAAGATGTGCAATGGAGTAGACACCTTAAAAAGCGTGACAGATATGATCCTCCTCCTGCTTCCTCTTATGCTGCGGTCTTGGCCTTGTGATAGAAATATATATATCATGTAGATCTCACTTGCATGTATACTCCTCTATAATCATATATACTCATATACTCACAGCTAATATATAAATTATAATCAATGGTTTAAAATGGCTGACATGAACTGATATAAACCAGACAGATTGTATGGGGTTTTCCATCCCAAAAGCGGAACAGTGTCAGATGTATTAAGTGCTGATCAGATGTCTCAACTCTGTCCTACATGCAGAGAGCTCAATCCTAGTTGCTTAATCAGCAGTCATATGTGCATTAATCACAATATTTCATATATGTTTAGATAACCAATGACAGAGGAGCTAGACAATATGGTAATTAACTAACCACCCCTAACAACCCCTAACCACTCCTTTCTATATGCTATCATAAAAACTATGTATGTACAATAAAGTATCAGTATTGATGGAATGTTATTGACACAATAATGTTGTGCAGTCTCATTCTTGATGAGCGCTCAAAATACTCAGTCTAATTGGGAGCGGCCACAGCACACACAGGGATAAATATATCCAACCCAAATTTCCATATCAAATGGCGCCCAACGGCGGGGCATGGATGAAACGCACGGGATCTGTTATGATCTGGTGGCCTAGGAGCAGCATGGACGAGCTCTGGAGTAGGTGGCCTCTATACTGACCGCAGACCCTGAACTTAACACCGCAACTATAAGTAGCCATGGGATGTTCCTGTCACTCCCTCGACACCTCGTCACAGCCGGAGGACTAATTACCCCTAAAGAAAGAAACAGGAAAACTATCTTGCCTCAGAGAAAATCCCGAAAGGAAAGACAGCCCCCCACAAATATTGACTGTGAGAGGAGAGGGAAATTACAAACGCAGACTGAAAACAGAATTTAGCAAAGGAGGCCACGCTACCTAAAAAGAAAAGACAGGACAGAGTACTGTGCGGTCAGTATTAAATTACTACAAAAATCCACCACAGAGAATTCAAAAATCTCCACACCTAACTAAAGGCATGGAGGGTAACTCTGCGACTCCAGAGCTTCCAACTTGGCTGAATAAATCCTTACACAGACAAAGCTGGACAAGCAAAAACATAGCAATTCACTGAACTATAAAGTCCACCGCATGTGGACTGCAAAAACAAAGCCAGGACTTATCTTTGATGATTTGGACAATCCAGCAGGAGAAACCAAGCAGAGATGTGAATCCTCCAGAAAAACAATGGACAACTGGCACTCATCAAAGGGTGAAGCCAGACTAAATAGCCCCGTCCAAAGTGGAAGCACCTGATGACTGCTGTGAAGGACAAACAGCAGCACTACCACTTATAACCACCGGAGGGAGCCCAAGAGCAGAACCCACAACAGAATTCACAACAGTACCCCCCCTTGAAGAGGGGTCACCGAACCCTCACCAGAGCCCCCAGGCCGATCCGGATGAGCCACATGGAAGGCACGAACCAAATCGTCAGCATGAACATCGGAGGCAACAACCCAAGAATTATCCTCCTGGCCATAACCCTTCCACTTGACAAGATACTGAAGCCTCCGTCTTGAAAAACGAGAATCCAAGATCTTCTCCACAACATACTCCAACTCCCCATCAATCAACACCGGGGCAGGAGGATCAACAGAGGGAACCACGGGCACCACATATTTCTGCAACAAAGATCTATGAAAAACATTATGGATGGAAAAAGAGGCTGGAAGGGCCAAACGAAAAGACACTGGATTGATAATCTCAGAAATCCTATAAGGACCAATAAACCGAGGCTTGAACTTCGGGGAAGAAACCTTCATAGGAACATGACGAGAAGACAACCAGACCAAATCCCCAACCCGTAGCCGGGAACCCACACGCCGATGACGGTTGGCAAAACTCTGAGCCTCCTCCTGAGACAACACCAAATTGTCCACAACATGAGCCCAAATCTGCTGCAACCTGTCAACCACAGAGTTCACCCCAGGACAATCAGAAGACTCAACCTGCCCTGAAGAAAAACGAGGATGAAACCCAGAATTACAAAAGAATGGTGAAACCAAGGTAGCAGAACTAGCCCGATTATTAAGGGCAAACTCGGCCAATGGCAAGAAAGCCACCCAATCATCCTGATCGGCAGACACAAAGCATCTCAAATAAGTTTCCAAAGTCTGGTTAGTTCGCTCGGTTTGGCCGTTTGTCTGAGGATGAAATGCGGAAGAAAAAGACAAATCAATGCCCAGCTTAGCACAAAAGGACCGCCAAAACCTAGAAACAAACTGGGAACCTCTATCGGACACAATATTCTCCGGAATGCCATGCAAACGAACCACATGCTGAAAAAACAACGGAACCAACTCAGAAGAGGAAGGCAATTTAGGCAAAGGTACCAAATGAACCATCTTAGAAAACCGGTGACAGACCACCCAGATAAAAGACATCCTCTGGGAAACAGGAAGATCCGAAAGAAAATCCATAGAAATATGCGTCCAAGGCCTCTCAGGGACCGGCAAAGGCAAAAGCAACCCACTGGCGCGGGAGCAGCAAGATTTGGCCCGTGCACAAGTCCCACAGGACTGCACAAAAGAACGCACATCCCGTGACAAAGAAGGCCACCAAAAGGACCTACTAACCAAATCTCTGGTACCAAAAATCCCAGGATGGCCAGCCAACACAGAACAGTGAACCTCAGAAATCACTTTACTAGTCCATCTGTCAGGAACAGTTTCCCCGCTGGACAGCGATCAGGTTTATCAGCCTGAAACTCCTGAAGAACCCGTCGCAAATCAGGGGAGATGGCAGAAAGAATCACCCCCTCCTTCAGAATACCAACCGGCTCAAGAATCCCAGGGGAATCAGGCAAAAAACTCCTAGAGAGGGCATCAGCCTTAACATTCTTAGAACCCGGAAGATACGAGACAACAAAATCAAAACGGGAGAAAAACAGGGACCATCGGACCTGTCTAGGATTCAGCCGTTTGGCAGACTCGAGGTAAATCAGATTCTTATGATCGGTCAAGACCACAATACGGTGCTTGGCCCCCTCAAGCCAATGTTGCCGCTCCTCAAATGCCCACTTCATAGCCAACAACTCACGATTGCCGACATCATAATTGCGTTCCGCAGGCGAAAACTTTCGAGAAAAGAAGGCACACGGTTTCATCAAGGAACCATCAGAATTCCTCTGAGACAAAACGGCCCCTGCCCCAATCTCAGAAGCGTCAACCCCAACCTGAAAAGGAAGAGAAACATCTGGCTGACGCAACACAGGGGCAGAAGTAAATCGGCGCTTAAGCTCCTGAAAGGCAGAAACAGCCTCAGAGGACCAATTAGCTACATCAGCGTCCTTCCTCGCCAATTCGGTCAGGGGTTTAACCACACTGGAGAAGTTGGCAATGAAACGGCGATAAAAATTAGCAAAGCCCAAAAATTTCTGAAGGCTCTTCACAGATGTGGGCTGGATCCAATCACGAATGGCCTGAACCTTAACCGGATCCATTTCTATAGATGATGGAGAAAAAATGAAGCCCAAAAAAGAAACCTTCTGTACTCCAAAGAGGCACTTAGACCCCTTCACAAACAAGGCATTATCACGAAGGACCTGAAATACCATCCTGACTTGTTTCACATGAGACTCCCAATCATCTGAAAAAATCTAAATATCATCCAAATATACATTCATGAATTTATCAAGATAATTCCGAAAAATATCATGCATGAAGGACTGAAACACAGATGGGGCATTAGAGAGTCCGAATGGCATCACAATATATTCAAAATGGCCCTCGGGCATATTAAACGCAGTTTTCCATTCGTCACCCTGCTTAATACGAACAAGATTATATGCCCCTCGAAGGTCAATCTTAGTAAACCAACTAGCCCCCTTAATCCTGGCAAACAAATCAGAAAGCAAAGGCAAAGGGTATTGGAATTTGACCGTGATCTTATTCAAGAGGCGATAATCAATACAGGGTCTCAAGGAGCCATCCTTCTTGGCAACAAAAAAAAAACCTGCTCTCAATGGAGAAGAAGATGGCCGAATATGCCCCTTCTCCAAAGACTCCTTTACATAGCTCCGCATGGCGGCATGTTCAGGCACAGACAGGTTGAAAAGTCGGCCCTTAGGAAACTTACAGCCTGGAATCAAGTCAATAGCACAATCACAGTCCCTATGCGGTGGAAGGGAACTGGACTTGGGCTCATCGAAAACATCCTGGAAATCTGACAGAAACTCAGGAATTTCAGAAGAGAGGGAGGAGGAAATTGACATCAGAGGAACGTCATCATGAACCCCCTGACAACCCCAACTAGTCACAGACATAGATTTCCAATCCAACACCGGATTATGTACCTGTAACCATGGAAACCCCAGCACAATAGCATCATGCAAATTATGCAACACCAGGAAACGACAATCTTCCTGATGGGCTGGCGCCATGCACATGGTTAACTGTGTCCAAAACTGAGGTTTATTTTTAGCCAATGGTGTAGCATCAATACCCCTCAAAGGGATAGGACTCCGCCAAGGCTGTAAGGGAAAACCACAACGTCTGGCAAATTCTAAGTCCATCAAATTTAAAGCGGCGCCTGAATCCACAAATGCCATGACAGAGAATGACGATAATGAGCAGATCAGGGTCACAGATAACAGAAATTTAGGTTGTACAGTACTGATGGTAACAGAATTAGCGATTCTCTTGGCACGCTTAGGGCAATCAGAAATAACATGAGCAGAATCGCCGCAGTAAAAGCACAACCTATTCTGATGTCTGAATCCTTGGCGTTCAGCTCTAGACACAATCCTATCACACTGCATTGGCTCAGTACTCCACTCGGAAGACAATGCCATAGTGTGCACAACTCTGCGCTCACGCAAGCGCAGATCAATTTGAATGGCCAGAGACATAGAATCACTCAGACCTGCAGGCGTGGGGAAGCCCACCATAACATCTTTAACAGATTCAGAAAGACCCTTTCTGAAAATTGCCGCCAAAGCATCCTCATTCCACTTAGTAAGCACAGACCATTTTCTAAATTTCTGGCAATATGATTCTGCCGCTTCTTGACCCTGACAAAGGGCCAACAAGGTTTTCTCAGCATGATCCACAGAATTAGGTTCATCATACAATAACCCAAGCGCCTGAAAAAAGGTGTCTACATTAAGCAAGGCCGGATTCAAAGATTCCAGGGAAAATGCCCAATCCTGCAGGTCGCCACGCAACAGAGAAATGACAATTTTTACCTGCTGGATGGGATCACCAGAGGAACGGGGCTTCAGAGCAAAAAACAGTTTACAGTTATTTTTAAAGCTCAAAAATTTGGACCTGTCCCCAAAAAACAGATCGGGGGTAGGAATTCTAGACTCTAAAACTGGAGTCTGCACGATATAATCAGAAATACCCTGTACTCTAGCAGCAAGTTGATCCACCTGAGAAGCAAGTCCCTGAACATCCATGTCAGCGCCTAACTCTTGAGCCACCCAGAGGTGAAGAGGGAAAAAAAAACACAACAGAGTACAGAAAAAAAAATGGCTCAGCACTTTCTTTCCCTTCTTTTGAGATGCGGTTAACTCATTGTTGGCCAGTTGTACTGTTATGATCTGGTGGCCTAGGAGCAGCATGGACGAGCTCTGGAGTAGGTGGCCTCTATACTGACTGCAGACCCTGAACTTAACACCGCAACTATAAGTAGCCGTGGGATGTTCCTGTCACTCCCTCGACACCTCGTCACAGCCGGAGGACTAATTACCCCTAAAGAAAGAAACAGGAAAATTATCTTGCCTCAGAGAAAATCCCGAAAGGAAAGACAGAACCCCACAAATATTGACTGTGAGAGGAGAGGGAAATTACAAATGCAGACTGAAAACAGAATTTAGCAAAGGAGGCCACGCTACCTAAAAAGAAAAGACAGGACAGAGTACTGTGCGGTCAGTATTAAATTACTACAAAAATCCACCACAGAGAATACAAAAATCTCCACACCTAACTAAAGGCATGGAGGGTAACTCTGCGACTCCAGAGCTTCCAACTTGGCTGAATAAATCCTTACACAGACAAAGCTGGACAAGCAAAAACATAGCAATTCACTGAACTATAAAGTCCACCGCATGTGGACTGCAAAAACAAAGCCAGGACTTATCTTTGATGATTTGGACAATCCAGCAGGAGAAACCAAGCAGAGATGTGAATCCTCCAGAAAAACAATGGACAACTGGCACTCACTAAAGGGTGAAGCCAGACTAAATAGCCCCGTCCAAAGTGGAAGCACCTGATGACTGCTGTGAAGGACAAACAGCAGCACTACCACTTATAACCACCGGAGGGAGCCCAAGAGCAGAACCCACAACAGAATTCACAACAGGGATCCTCCTGACCGGAGATACGGAGGTGTTAGCCACAGCCTTGGTTCACGGGATGGAGACTGCGCAGCTCCATAAGTAAGGTAAGAAAATGTTATCATCTTACCTGAAAGTCCCCTGTGCCCAGTCCGGGAACAGTGACTTTTGTTTGTGGTGGCTGGGTAACAGACAGCAGGAGGTCAAATCGCTGAATAAGCTATCACAGATTCCCGTGCAATAGGAGAGACAGGAGGTCTCGGGACAGGCAGTTCCATGATCCAGGCTCGGATGGTGATAGCTTTGAGGGCTGCCACAGATTCCCGTAGCCGGCGGCCAGTCAGGACGACCGGAGCGGAGGGTGGTAGAACCCGGCATATGCGTGCCAGTGTGATTGATAGTTGTCTGTTCCCAGAACGGCCTGCACGTGTCACAGAATTAAAAAAGGGCATCTCCCGGATTGTCTATCTGTATCTGTTTCTGTTTGGTTCGATTCATATATTGCTGCTTTAAGAACATACGATTGTAAAAGAAAGTTTTTTTTCTTTCTTTTCTCTCTCTTATGAACTTCCTCTTTTCCAGCTGCTGTAGCAGATATATGCATTGTAAATCACACTGTCACATCTGTTTTTTTTCCTGACTGTTTTCAGCTGCAATGCTGGCTATGTGTAGCTTTTTGTGAAGAAATGAAACAAATTGTATCTATAATTTTTGATGCGACATACGTGTTTTCAGATACGTGATTTTAGATACATTGGATACAATAGCATAAGAAAAGGGGAAGTGTGTGTCTCTGACTGCGTTGAGCGCAGAGAGAGGGGAGAAGAGAAATATATATATATATAGTTTTTTTTACTCTTTTGAAGGTCTTTATTCTGTTTTTTTCATATTTTTAAGGTTTTTTTAAGTTTCTTTATGTTTTTTTTTTTTCAAGTTTTTTCTTTTGTATCAAAATTTTGAGTTTTTGGTTGTGAACTAAGTTTTTGATGGTTTTATCGTTTTGGTCTTTTTTTGTAGTTTTTATATACTCATTTTTTAGAAGTTTTTTGGTGTTGTTTTCTTTTTTTTTTCCTTTTTGTGTGTTTTTCATTTTTTGCTTTTGCCATGGGGAATAAGGTGGCCAAGCAACAGGAAAGTCTTTTTATTTCCTGATGAGAAAACAGCCCCCCAGATAGTGGCAGAATTTTGGAAGGTATAAAGTATGTGAAATTCATAAGAATGGCAGACTTCAAGCTGCGGAGTGGCATGACGTAGAAAGGAAAATAAGGGAATTTAGCTGATGTTAGATTGCTGAATACTAATACATGGTATGAAGTGGCAGCAGAGCTTACATCGTTTAGGTGGTACAGAAAGTTATGTGAGCAAACCAGGAAGTGTTTTTTTGTGTGTATAAGACGGGAAATATTGGATCTGCGCAGTCTGCTTTTAGCAGAATCCATGGTATAAGTAGTTATTTTTGCACAGTATGTGGTGCACCCTGTCCCTCCCTACAGGGAGAAGGCATAATTGCTCCACTCTATTGTTCTCGTTCTTCTCTATTCTCCTTTTTCTCTGTCACTCTTTCTCTCCTCATTCTTCTCTCTCACTCTCCTTTCCTCTCCTCTTTCTCCACACTTTTCTCTTCTCTCTCCCTCTCTCTATCTCTCTCCTCTACACCTTCCATCTTCTCCTCCCTCTTCTCCTCACCCTCTCTCTCTCCTCCTTCTCCACTCCCCCACCACACCTATCTCCTCCTTCTCTTCCTTCTTCACACCCATCTCCACTCCTCTCTTCTCCTCCCTCTCTCTCTTCCACACCTCCCATCTTCTCCTCCCTCTATCTCCTCATTCTCCTTCTCCACACCTCTTTCCTCCTTCTTCACTCATCTCCACATTTCTTTCTCCCCTCCTTCTATTCCTTTTTCTCACTCATCAACCCCTCCTCCTTCTTCTTCCTCTTTCTTCCTCTTCGTTGCCGGCTGGGCCAACGCCCAATTCAAACAATGTGGTGCTTACAGCACAAGGTTCCCCTTCCATGCCCCTGGCACAGTCCAGCCATTGCCAGTTGTGATATCGGGGAACGAAGGTAAAAATCACACTACACACAATGCAGTAGGCAACCCCCAGACATATCAGGCAGCAGACAGCTCAGCCCTGGGTGCAGAGGGGGGAGGAATGATATCATCATGTATTGATAATGTACAACTTCAGCACCGGTCAGAGCTGCCTACATTCACACCAACACAGAACTATAAGCCTAATCCATCATAGCTTCAGCAAGGGGGGAGACATCTGCACATATAAAGGCAACTTCTAAGTCCAATATCAGCCAGTGTATGACCCCAGTACATGCTGTCCAGTACTAGAAAAAGAAACCCACAGGCATCACCATTACACTATGTGCACTGCACTTCAAGTCAGGTGACTATCTTCCAGACCCATGCCATTTTACCGAAGAATGTAGCAGAACCAGCGAACATATGCAGCCACCTGGAATGATCTCTGGGCCATGAATGGAAATAGAAGCAGGTGATGCACTCTGGCCAATCATGAAGGAACAATTCAAACTTCCAGCAGAATTAGATGTACAAGCTTGGGAGTCATGGCCACAGCTAATTGAACAGCTCAGAGTGGGCCAAAGGCAGATTGCAGGACAAGCCATGACATGAGCCAAGACAAGACAGAGTCTGTAAAGAAGTTTCATAGCAGAGTAATGCAAGTATTCCAAGCCTTGGGCTTCACCATTCATGACCAGATACACAGGCAAATGTTGGCACAGGCCTTTGTGCATGGACTGAGACAGCCAATCAGGAAACCACTGATAGTGGCTAGGCCTGAGAACAGGTCAATGGCAGTGGACTGACCCAGCAAAATGGTTTATGTGCGCCTAGGAGACTGTTTATTGCCGATTGTCGCCAAAACTGCCCCATTATAGCACCACAAAGAGCACGGAGAAGGAAATGGGTGCCGTGCTGCTGAGAACGCCAGAAGGGGAGCCAGAGGTGAAGACACTGCAAAGTGCCGATCAACACACCGGAAGAACCGCTGCAGACTCCAGAGAGGAGACACCGACCTCAATAAGGTTAGCAAAGGGGAGAAGCTATGTCAGAACAGAGGGAAGAAGTGATGGCAGATGCAGCCACAGCCCCTGTAATGCCCCAAGACCTTGGGTTGGATGCAGCCGCCAGTCTCATGGCACCCCCGCACCTGCAGGCCCCATCTCACCACCGCAGCTTCAATCAGCAGGCCGGACCCCGCTGCCGCTACAGTACCCATCATATTGTCCACAGTAGCCAAAGGGATTGAGTCCCACTGACCTGGAAGCGCAACCACCCTACAAAGACAGAAGAAGTGTCAAGTGTTACATATGTGGCAAGTTTGGCCATTACCAGAACCAGTGCAAAGCACCCACACCCCCGAAGAGACTGGAGCCATGCAATTCAAGAGTTGGTCCAGAGAAACAGGTCAAGGAAGAAGTGCAGAAAGCAGTGAAGTACCCCGTCCATAGGACAGAGGCAAGCAAGCCAGGTCCGCAAGACACTACGCTCCTGACATGTAAAACTTCATCTGCAAGACCAATACCTCAAATTATCCTTAAAGTGGATGGCGTTGTCAGATCCAATGTGGTGCAGCCAGAAGTGTGATAACACCTGTGGAACTCGCTGATCCCACCTGCCTATCAGAATCCTCTGTGCCTCGCATGGGCATTGACATTCTCAGCTTACAAAGTCACTGAGCGTGTTCACTCAGCCAGGACACTCTATCCTGCCCCAGTTTGTAGTGTCAAAGACCTTCCACTCAACCTGCTGGGAGCGAACCTACTGCAGAAGCTGAAGGCAACCACAGTGTTTCAGGAAGATGGGACAGTGACACTTTCTTCATCCCTGACCCAAGAAGAGTCATGCTGGCGGCCCTACAAGAACATTAAACAATCGATGAGGCCTACCCAAGGAGGCACTGGATGTAGTACAAGAAAGTCTATGGTCTAAGGGACCCCAGCACGTGAGAAAACCTCAAGTTGTCCCAGTATGGGTGTCACTCAAGCCATGTACCCCGTACCCTCGTAAGGCCTAGGCCAGGCCTAGAGTCAAGCTGCCTCTGACCAACTGAAGGTCTACCTGGAAATAGGAATCATTGTTCCTTGTACATCGCCTTGCAATCCTCTGCTTTCCCCGTCAAGAAAAAGACTGTAAAAGGAGAGCCAGCCAAGTTCAGAATGGTACATGACCTGAGAGCTGTGAATGATGTCACGGTGTTTGAAACTCCAATTATGCCAAATTCGCACACTCTGCTCTCAAATGTGCCTGCCACAGCAAAAGTGTTCACAGTGACCGACCTGGCTGATGTTTTCTTCAGTGTTCCCCTTCATCCGGAAGACCAGTTCCTGTTTGCCTTAATGCACCAGGGGGGACACCACACATGGACAGTGATGCCACAGTGGGTCCAGAACAGCCCTTCACAGTTCACCAAAGCCATGTCCACAGTCCTCACCAACTGGGTCACAGAACATGCAGAAGTAACCCTGCTACAATACGTGGACAATCTACTCCTTTGTGCAATTGACTTTGACATGTGTAAAGTCCATTCCTTGTATCTCCTACTCTACCTGGCGGAGCAGCAATGCAGGATCTCAAAGAACAAAGTCCAGTGGTGTCTGAAGCGAGTCACGTTCCAGAGACACTGTATTGCTCACCAGACGAAACACCTGACAGATGACCGGAAGACCACAGTGGAGAGATGGTTCCTCCAACAACTCCAAAGGTGCTACAGGCCTTCCTTGATCTAGTTTCGTATTGCAGAGCCTGGATCCCTGATGCCTCAGTCCTAATGCAGCCTCTGTGTGAATACGTCAGCGTGACCCCGTTCCTCCTGACAGATGCAGCCTTCAGCTCATTCAAGAAGTTAAAAGGCGCAGTAGTCTCAGCGCCAGCACTAGGCCTACCTGACTACGAGAAGCCATTCCGTCTCTACTTGATGAGAAAAGAAGGCCTTGCTACTGGAGTCCTGACGCAGCTTCAGGGGGGAAAGCAGAGACTTTTGGACTACTTTTCAGCTCGTCTGGATCCAGTTGCAAGGGGAGCCTCTTCCTCCCGCTTGAGAGCAGCAGTTGCAGCACACGCCCTCCTGGACAGGACTGCTGACATCATTGGAAAAAGCATTGGAAATCCTGGCTC
Source organism: Ranitomeya variabilis (assembly GCF_051348905.1). Lineage (NCBI taxonomy): Eukaryota > Metazoa > Chordata > Amphibia > Anura > Dendrobatidae > Ranitomeya > Ranitomeya variabilis. The sequence continues at coordinate 967,065,805 of NC_135232.1, read as the reverse complement.
CGCATGACATCTCAGCAATCCTCAACCAAACCCAGCCAAAACATCTCTCCACCGCCAGGCATCTTCGCCTCTAGTGCTCTCTACTCCTGCCCGACAATGTCACCATCTCCAGATGCACAGTCCTCAACCCGTCCACTCTACTCCCACTCCCAAGGGGGGATACAGATATGGACCCTCAGATAAAAAGTCTGCATGATACCTTCTGCAGGGATCTGGAGTTGCTCTGGACAGATGACCATGATTGCTTCAGCATCATGCAACAAGAAACAGCAGGACTACCCAAGGTGGCAGAAGAGCCACTGACCAACCCAGAGTTGATCCTCTGTGGATGGCTCCAGATTTGCAGATGATGAAGGAAGATTCCACATGGGATGTGCAGTGACCAGCAATCAAGAGATCCTGTGGTCCAGAAGTGTGCCACCCAGTCTGTCAGCCCAGGAAGCAGAACTGATAGCGCTGATGAAGGCCTACCAGATGGCAGAAGACAAGACTGAGAAAATGTATACCGATTCGAGGTACTCGCATGGCATAGCACATGACTTTGGGCCCATCTGGGCTGCAAGGGACTTCATCACAGCAAGCGGAACAACCGTGAAGCATCATGGAGCCATTAAGGTCCTGCTGAACGCACTTCAACTTCCAAAAGTGGTGGCAGTACTAAAAGTCAAGGCGCATGGAAAACTAAACACCGTAGAGGCACGAGGCAACAACATAGCGGATATGGCAGCCAAAGAAGCAGTCAAGGGAAGACAATATGGAAAAGTGGAAGAGGTCATAGAGCCGGACAGCTACTACATGACGACTGAAGACAAGAAACCTGACCAAATGACGTCCTGTGATCTGCTCAAAAAGCTGCAAGAGCAAGCCCCAAAGGACAAGAAGGAATGCTGGATGCAGAAGGGAGCAACACATGAAGAAGGAAGGGTATACTCAATGGACTACAAACCCTGTTTACCCCGAAGCATGTACCCTATGGTGGTCCGGTGGGCACATGGGCCCACACACAGATTAAAGACACAGATGAATGATCTGATTGTTGCTTACTGGTTCGCTCCAGGGATCCCCACCCTAACAGCCAAGTTCACCAGCAGCTGTCTGACCTGCGGCAAATGCAACCCTGGAAGAATGGAGAAAGTTCCCACACATCATCTTGCCAGACCACTGTACCCCTTCCAGAGGATCCAGATAGACCACATCCAGATGCTGCCAAGTGGAGGTTTCGAATATGCCCTTGTGGTCGTGGACGTGCTCTCAGGATGGCCAGAAGCTTTCCCAGTGAGGAACCAGTCAGCAAAGACTACTGCAAAGAAGCTACTCTCAGAGACAAGATATGCAGCTTTGGGGTCCCAGAAATGATAGAGAGTGACCAGGGACCCGCATTCACAGCAAACCTCACATGAGAGATCTGGTCAGCAGTAGGGTCAGACTTAGGCCTACACACTCCCAATCACACTGCTCAGTGTTAGGCACACTCCCAGAGGCCCAGAATAGCTGTCACCATATGAAATTTTGTTTGGGTCTAGACCCAGGTTAGGGGTATCCTTTCCCTCAGCAGCTGGATATGCAATATGATACTTTGTCTGCTTATGTAAATTGAACTCACCAAGAAACTTGCTAATATCCATTCTCGAGTTTTTTTTCTTCATTGCCAGATCCAGATTCAGTGTCCGGTACGCACTCCTCGAAGCCAGGAGACTGGGCGTTGGTGAAAAAGTTTGTAAGGAGATCACCACTCGATCCCAGACTTGATGGTCCTGTTCAAGTGCTGCTGATGACACCAAACTCTGTGAAACTGGAGGGAAGACCCACTTGGATCCACTCATCGCATTGCAAGAAAGCTCCCCTACCAGAAGATGACACCCAAGCCAGAATGATGTTGTGGATGCCCTGCCTGACCGAATAGATGACCTACCTGATAAAGACTACACATTGCTCACTACACATGCTATTGACTAAGAGACCGATTGCAACGAACCCCCGTTAGGGACAGATCTCCTGACCGCCCATTTGCGAAAAGTCTGTACGGAGTGGGGCACAGGCATTAGGCTTGTGTCAGTTCACCGACAGCACAAAAGAGTTGCAGCGCTTTGGGACAGGAGGCTAGGATTAGGGCAAGTGATATCTAAGGGGGGCTTGTGATAGAAATATATATATCATGTAGATCTCACTTGCATGTATACTCCTCTATAATCATATATACTCATATACTCACAGCTAATATATACATTATAATCAATGGTTTAAAATGGCTGACATGAACTGATATAAGCCAGACAGATTGTATGGGGTTTTCCATCCCAAAAGCAGAACAGTGTCAGATGTATTAAGTGCTGATCAGATGTCTCAACTCTGTCCTACATGCAGAGAGCTCAATCCTAGTTGCTTAATCAGCAGTCATATGTGCATTAATCACAATATTTCATATATGTTTAGATAACCAATGACAGAGGAGCTAGACAATATGGTAATTAACTAACCACCCCTAACAACCCCTAACCACTCCTTTCTATATGCTATCATAAAAACTATGTATGTACAATAAAGTATCAGTATTGATGGAATGTTATTGACACAATAATGTTGTGCAGTCTCATTCTTCATGAGCGCTCAAAATACTCAGTCTAATTGGGAGCGGCCACAGCACACACAGGGATAAATTTATCCAACCCAAATTTCCATAACAGCCTCTCCCTCCCACTCATTATCAACAGGGTCACGTGCCAACCCACAAAGAGAGGGTGTGACAGCAACACCACCATCAGTGTCACCAAGAATCTCCACAACATCTCATGGAAGTGTTCAGCTCTCCATCCCCCAAACCCCCGAGGGAAAGAGGAAATACTCCTTACCCATCAATGAGCCATGGTTCTAAATGATAGCATTTCAAATTTCCTGCTGCCATTCTGGCTGGTGGAGATGGACAATGTTAGAAAATTGATGGCAGTGGTGACCCTCAGTATGTTGCTCCCAGCCATCACTATGTTTCCAGGTTTGCCATCCCAGCCCTGCACACACATGTTGCAGACCAATATCTGTGTGCACTGTGCAACGTTATCAGTGGCAAGGTCCACATAGCCACTGATACATGGACCAGTAAGCACTGGCAGTGATGTTACATCTTCCTAACTGCCCACTGGGTAAATGTAGTGGCAGGAGAGGAGGAAGGCGTTCTAGCATATGTACTACCGAAGATTGCTGGACATTTATCCATGTTGCCTTCTCCTACTCCACATTCTCATCTGGTCATTGTAAGACTTGGACCACCAACTTCAGTACAGCCATGGGGAAAAGACAGTAGGCTGCTCTGAAAAGCATCTGTTTGAGAGACAAATCCCACACCATGCAGGAGCTGTGGACGGGGATCAAACAGCAGACAGATAAATAATTGGTGCCTTTGAACCTCAATCCCAGCCTGGTGGTGTGCGATAATGGGCAAAATCTCATAGAAGCTCTGGGCCTAGTCGGTTTGATGCACATCTCTTGCTTGGACAATTTGCTGAATTTCATTGTGCATAGCTTCTTTAAAAATTACCCACATATGTCAGAGGCGCTGCTGAAAGTGCTTGTAGTGTGTGCATGCTTTGGCGTTCTCAGTATGCTGCTGCTCGCATGTCTGCACTTCTGCATCTCTTCTGCCTTCCCGCTCACCGCCATGTGATGGAACTCCACCTTGTATATGCTGGAGAGACTGTGCGAGAAGCAGCAGACAATAATAGAGTTTCAGCTGCAGCACGCATGGGTGAGATGATCTACTAGCCAACACCACTTCACCACCAATCAGTGGGCTTCCATGTGAGATGTGTGTGCCGGAGAAATCACTAGTTTACCCAAATCCTTAATCCAAATGTGGTGGTACATCAGGTGCTTAGAGGAGTATAAGATAACAGGATTGATACCACAAGGTTTGCGGGTACAAATATTTCCAGCTTGGGAGCCAGATCAGGCTTTTCAATGGACATGGGAGGCTGGCCTCACCAAATGTTCATTAGTGTTAAATTGCTAATGGTTATGTTGATTGCACGTGACCAGGCTCTCCTGATCAAACTTAAGGAGGATATCAAGACTGATACCCTGGTTACACCCTAAAAGAAGCAGCTCAAAATAACTATAGACAAATTTTAAAGAGATATTATCAATGGAAAAAACACACCATTAGGGCTGGTGGAATAAAACAAATAATATTAAAGAAGATATAAGGTGTGTTCGCAGCCCAGGGTCCACCGTGTAGGGATGGAACCTGCAGCTAAGTAATGGCGGCACTCTGTGGTGGTATTATGCCTAAATACAGTTGGGTTAACATCACCCGGTGTGAACAAATGCGAATGGATCGCCCCCAGGCGCAGGGCAGTGGGGCACTCGGTACCGGGTCCCTCTGTCTCGGTTCTGGGGATGTCACGGTGGCCCGGCCCGGTCCGTGGCCCTGCTAAGGGACGCCCAATTAAAGATGTAGTTTGTCAAGTGTTCGTGACGCCATCTGTGGTGTTCGGTCAGGGTGACCGACGCTGCTAGGGGTCCGCTGGGGTGATGGAATGGCAGCTAGATGTTATACGTTCCCACAGGTGAAATATGTCCCCAGGGCTTCCCTTGAAGAGTAGGTGGTAATGGTGGATGTTGTAAGGCGTGATGAATAACGATGACACAAAAGTTGCAGTCTCTTTACCTTTTACTGAAGACTTCAGCGTCCACAGTCCAGAGTACCGTTCACAGGGCAGGCTAAGTCCGGCCGGTCCAAAGGCACATCCAGAGTTCCCTTTGCAGGTGGAAATCATTAGCCTTCCTACTAGCGCCTGTGTGATGTAGTACCTCCCTGCAGAGCACCACAGGAAAGTCCTCACAACTCTCGTGTATATTTCTGATGTTCTCTCTCTGTCCCCCAGATGGTATGGCTAGGACAACCCATATGATGGGGTAGGCCTGGAGCTATTTTATAGGGACCCTAGAGACGCCCCTCTCCCACAATTTGCCTCCGTTGTCTTCATTAGGTTAAAGGTTGGGCAGCCAACTTGGAATTAACTGTCCTGCCATGTTTCAAAGTAATGCGTAGAGCCAATTACTCCCTCGGTGTTCCGGCCACCGGCTACGTGCCTCAGAAGGATGTTGCCGGTCTTAAGGCAAGACTCCTCCCGGTATTATCTCCTTGTGCTGTGATCTCGTTTCTCACTTCTCCACAATATACTTAGCTTCTTGTCCTTTCTTAGGATGCTGCCGCAATGAGGTGCAGGCGCAGCTCCGTAACGTTCTATCTCTTGCTATGTCTCTGTCAGTAACTTCCTATCCAACCCCCAGTTTTACCCGAGTGTGAGGAGTGGCCTAAAAGATAGAACCTCTTGCTCCCCCTGGTGGCCGGAGTGTGAAGTGTTGTGTGTGACTGTGATACCTGATCAGGTGAACTCCTTTAGTACCATCAGACGCACCATCACTCCCCCTGGTGGAAGAGCGACAATACTGCAACGACCAGGACTCTGGGGCGCTGCACTCCCCCCCCTGTTAAATCCAGTACTCCCGGACTGGGAAAAGAAGAACAACAATACATGTTAGCAAAAACCATACAAAATTTTTGCAATGCTGTAAACAAGTAAATATAACAATGCTTCCCTTTATGGGAGGTAAGGACATTTGAATGTTGCAAACAAAAACATATTTACATTGTGCTTATAATTTTTAAATAACACCTATTAATTAACTAACTATAAATAACTGTTATTACCCATACGGGTATGCTATCTACTAAGTGCAAATACAAAACAGTACTTTTCCTTTAAGGGCGTGTACCCACTAAAGGCGTGCTATAAAACTCAAAAACTATAAAAGTGCAAATTAACATTTATTTTATTTCTCTCACTTTCACGTATGCAGGACTGTCTGTCTACCCCTACGGGCCTACTGCATCTTTCTTTTAGCTTTTCTCTCAGCAATTCTAATATTACTTTAACTTCGATTTTATTCAAGAACATTATAAGACATTTCTATTCCTAGCTACATACTATCACTATGTAAAACATTATCACTGTCTAACTATTTAAGGCAACATTATCATGTTTCGACTACGTGCAAGAAATGAACATCCCCTTTAAGAGGAAACCAAGTCTCTTCTGAGGTAGTGCAAACTATCAATTTGCAAGTCTGTTTAAAGCAAGAACTTCCGCGCTGTAATCAGGAACAGTCTCTTCAAAAAGCTCTTCTTTGTAAAACCAGTAGAGGGCACCTTTAAGAAGGTGCAAACTATGTACAGCAACAGTTTTTGATCATGCGCAGTTCATGATTCTGCAGTTCTTTTAAAATAAACTTTGGCAAACTGGAAACAGTAGGGATCCCGGGTCAACAAAGGGATCCCCATAACCCTGAACGGGTTTAAAGCCGCAAAACCAGGAAAACAAACAGTTAACTATTTACAGTTTCAGGTTTCCGAGGTTTATTCTCATAGTAAGCTGCAAGGCATCAGTCGGTAATGAACACTTCCTGACTGGGAAAGCTTTGGCCCCGTGTTCTCGGCTGATGCGGTGTCCATGTCATTGATTCGTCTCTCAGGTGCGGCTAAGTCACTAGGAGTCTGCATTCGTATGTCAGTTTTGGTAGCCAGTTCAGTATCGGCAATAATGCACACAGTGGTGGTAGTGTTAGGATTTGTCAGTTCAGAGTTAGTCGCAGTCAGGACAGCAGGTGGCGCTACAGTAGGTTCACATCGCTTAACGTTCCGTGCGCACCAGCCTTGTGTACCCCGATGGCGAGTGTAGGTCACCTGGTCCCCTCGGCGTAAGATGCGGTTCTGATAACCGTTGCGGAATTGAACTTCTACGTCATAGCTGGCAACAAAGACCTCAGACGGTAGTCCCGGCTCCTGTATTAAGCCCCATCCCCTTTTTGGGTGAAAGGCTAGTACGGTTCCTTGTTTCACCGAGTTCTTATTATCACGTTCGGTCTTTGGCTTTTGTACTCTTGGTGGGTCATTTTGTTCTGTCTCTTTTCTGTTTTTCCAGTGCGAAATTAGGCACTGTTTATACTGCTCCCAGGTGAGCGCAGCAATATAGGTACCTTCTTGTTTGGACCCGTCCGGTCTAGTCTTTGGAGCGTCCCATCTGAAGATCACCCCGTCGGCGCTCACGTCTAGTGGTTCTCCCATAGTTTTTAGTAACGGAGGCACTATCTTCTCCATGGTGTCAGGGGCTACCACAACGAGCTCAGCGGCGGGGGATCGGTTACTGCCGGGACGAGGAGCGGTCATGGGTGCAGAATCGGTGGGTAGAGCAGGGGCGCTTCCCATACCTGCATCGGATGTGGTTCCACCGATGTCGATCTGTTCCATTGATGAGGACGCTGGAATCGGCTGCGGCTCGGACCGCGGTTCTTCTACTGCGATCTTCCTGCACAGCTCCGACTTCCATTTCTTCACTGCTGTCGGCTCTGCGCTCGGGATAGGTTGACTGGGCTCCTCCGCCCACGGTTCCAAGTGGTCTGGATCCTCCAGCGGCGGTGGATTCGGATCCGCCTCCGGTCGACGGGGACAGTCCTGGATCACTTCGTCGTCGTTCAGGTACTCGCTGGTCGCCCTCGCTGTTTTGAGGTCTGCACCCACACATACACATGGCTCCACCATTTTCTGAGGGCGGAGCTCCTTGTCCTGGTTCCCGCCATTGCAAATCAGGGGGCGGTTCTCCTCTGCTTCGGGGCACGTCATCATCTTGCAGCAGTAGTCGGAGCGGGCGGTCGTTAGTTTTGGCGCCGCTTTGGTAGTCTCCTCCCATAGCACGCCCTCCTTCTTCTCCTGCGCTCCTCGTGGCGCTGTAATGGCAGCGGTTTTGGCAGGAATTTTTGGCGGCAAATGGCAATACACAGTCTTTAAGCAAATCACAGTTCAAGCACAATTCTGGCACAGTTCTAAGGCACACATGACCCGATTCTCAGGCTTAAGTAGATCCTGTTCGTGACGCCAAAGTTGGATCGCCCCCAGGTGCAGGGCAGTGGGGCACTCGGTACCGGGTCCCTCTGTCTCGGTTCTGGGGATGTCACGGTGGCCCGACCCAGTCCGTGGCCCTGCTAAGGGGCGCCCAATTAAAGGTGTAGTTTGTCAAGTGTTCGTGACGCCACCTGTGGTGTTGTTGTGAACTATATTTGTTGGCTCCCTCTTGTAGTCACTAGCGGTATGGCACTTGGATTATCCTTCCCCAGGTTGGTACCCACCTGGTTCGTTTGGCCTTGGGTGTTTATTACTATTTACTATTTAGACTTCCTGGAAACTCAGTCTAGTGCCTGGAATCGATGTAATCAGTCTATGTCTGTTTTCCTCCTGACTCCTGGTCCCTGAGTTTTGCAAGATAAGCTAAGTTCTGCTTTCTTATTTTTGTCCTTTTGCATTTGCTCTTATTTTGTTCCAGCTTGTTCAAAATGTGATTTCTGTTTTTGCTGGAAGCTCTAGGGGGCTGATATTCTCCCCCCACACCGTTAGTCGGTGCGGGGGTTCTTGGATCTTCAGCGTGGATATTTTTATAGGGTTTTTTGCTGACCGCATAAGTCCTCTTCCTATTTTCTGCTATTAATTAGTGGGCCTCTCTTTGCTAAATCTAGTTCATTCTTACGTTTGTTTTTTCTTCTTACCTGACCGTTATTATTTGTTGGGGGCTTGTATAATAACTTTGGGGTCTTTTCTCTGGAGGCAAGTGAGGTCTTATTTTCTCTGAAAGGGTTAGTTAGTTCTCCGGCTGGTGCGAGACGTCTAGAATCAACGTAGGTACGTTCCCCGGCTACTTCTAGTTGTTGTGCCAGGATCATATATGCGGTCAGCCAAGTTACCACTTCCCTATGAGCTGGTTTTTGTGTTTGCGGACTTAGCTGGAACTCCTGAGGTCCTCTACCACTAGGATCATAGCAGTATTCCAGGCCAAAAAGAGAATATTTAATGCATTGCTGAAGCGGGATTAAAAGAAAAAAAAAAGTTCTGAGTTTTTTTTTTTCTCCTTCCCCTTTTTCTCTGAGTGGCTTGAAGCCCTGCTGCAGACATGAATGTTCAGACTCTGATTACTAGTGTGGATCAGCTTGCTGCACGAGTGCAGGGCATTCAGGATTTTGTTACTTGTAGTCCTATGTCAGAGCCTAAGATACCTATTCCTGAGCTGTTCTCTGGAGATCGATTTAAATTTAGGAATTTTAGGAATAATTGTAAATTGTTTCTATCTTTGAGACCTCGTTCGTCTGGAGACTCAGCTCAGCAAGTTAAAATTGTTATCTCCTTCTTGCGTGGCGACCCTCAGGATTGGGCCTTCTCATTGGCGCCAGGAGATCCTGCATTGGCAAATATTGATGCGTTTTTTCTGGCGCTCGGATTGCTTTATGAGGAGCCTAATCTTGAAATTCAGGCAGAAAAAGCGTTGCTGGCTATCTCTCAGGGCCAGGATGAAGCTGAAGTGTATTGCCAAAAATTTCGGAAATGGTCCGTGCTTACTCAATGGAATGAGTGTGCTCTGGCTGCAAATTTCAGAGATGGCCTTTCTGAGGCCATTAAGAATGTGATGGTGGGGTTTCCCATCCCTACAAGTCTGAATGATTCTATGACTCTTGCCATTCAGATTGATCGGCATTTGCGGGAGCGCAAATCTGCTAATTCTCTGGCAGTATTGTCTGAACGGACACCTAACTCAATGCAATGTGATAGAATTCAGACTAAAACTGAACGACAAAATCATAGACGTCAGAATGGGTTGTGTTTTTACTGCGGTGACTCTACACATGTTATCTCAGCATGCTCTAAACGCCTAACAAAGGTTGTTAGTCCTGTCGCCATTGGTAATTTGCAGCCTAAGTTTATTTTGCCTGTGACTTTAATTTGCTCATTGTCTTCCTACCCTGTTATGGCATTTGTGGATTCTGGTGCTGCCCTGAGTCTTATGGACTTGTCGTTTGCCAAGCGCTGTGGTTTTGTCCTGGAGCCTTTGGAAAATCCTATTCCTCTTAGAGGAATTGATGCTACGCCATTGGCGGAGAATAAACCACAGTATTGGACACAAGTGACCATGTGCATGACTCCTGAACATCGGGAGGTGATTCGTTTTCTTGTTCTGCATAAAATGCATGATTTGGTCGTTTTGGGTCTGCCATGGTTACAGACCCATAATCCAGTTTTGGATTGGAAGGCTATGTCTGTGTCAAGTTGGGGTTGTCAGGGAATTCATTGCGATTCCCCGCCGGTTTCTATTGCCTCTTCTACTCCTTCTGAAGTTCCGGAGTATTTATTGGACTATCAGGATGTATTCAGTGAGTCCAGGTCCAGTGCCCTTCCTCCTCATAGGGACTGTGACTGTGCTATAGATTTGATTCCTGGTAGTAAATTTCCTAAGGGACGATTATTTAATCTATCTGTACCTGAGCATGCCGCAATGCGTTCTTATATAATGGAGTCTTTGAAGAAGGGACATATTCGTCCATCTTCTTCCCCTCTTGGTGCGGGATTCTTTTTTGTGGCCAAGAAAGACGGGTCTTTGAGACCTTGTATTGACTATCGGCTTCTGAATAATATCACTGTCAAATTTCAGTATCCTTTGCCACTATTGTCGGACTTGTTTGCTCGGATTAAGGGTGCCAGTTGGTTCACCAAGATAGATCTTTGTGGTGCGTACAACCTTGTGCGCATTCAGCAGGGAGATGAATGGAAAACTGCGTTCAATACGCCCGAAGGTCATTTTGAGTACTTGGTGATGCCTTTTGGGCTCTCTAATGCTCCTTCAGTGTTTCAGTTCTTTATGCATGACATCTTCCGGAAGTATCTAGATAAATTTATGATTGTTTATCTGGATGATATTCTGGTTTTTTCTGATGATTGGGATTCTCATGTAAAGCAGGTCAGGATGGTGTTTCAGGTTTTGCGTGATAATTAGTGTTGAGCATTCCGATACTGCAAGTATCGGGTATCGGCCGATACTTGCTGTATCGGAATTCCGATACCGAGATCCGATATTTTTGTGATATCGGGTATCGGTATCGAAACAACATTAATGTAAAAATGTGTAAAAGAGAGAATTAAAATAAAAAATATTGCTATACTCACCTCTCCGACGCAGCCTGCACCTTACCGAGGGAAGCGGCAGCGTTCTTTGTTTAAAATTCGCGCTTTTCTTTCCTTTACGTGAGTCCCGGCTTGTGATTGGTTGCGTGCCGCCCATGTGACCGGGACGCAACCAATCACAGCAAGCCGTGACGTAATTTCAGGTCCTTCAGGATTTTAAAATTACGTTCCGGCGTTGTGATTGGTTGCGTCGCAGTCACATGGGAGACACAACCAATCACAGCAAGCCGTGACGTAATTTCAGGTCCTTAAGGATTTTAAAATTACGTCCCGGCTTTGTGATTGGTCCGCGTCCCGGCAACATGGCCGCCATTAACCAATCACAAGCCGTGACGTCACGGGAGGCTGGACACGCGCGCTTTTTAAAATGGGCGCGTGTCCAGCCTCCCGTGACGTCCCGGCTTGTGATTGGTTGCGCCGCGGTCAACCAATCACAAGCCGGGAGGCTGGACACGCGCCCATTTTAAAATTTTAATTTCGACGTAATTTCGTCACGGCTTGCTGTGATTGGTCCGCGTCCCGGCAACATGGCGCCGTGACCAATCATAAGCCGGGACGTCACTGGAGGCTGGACACGCGCGCTTTTTAAAATGGGCGCGTGTCCAGCCTCCCGTGACGTCCCGGCTTGTGATTGGTTAATGGCGGCCATGTTGCCGGGACGCGGACCAATCACAGCAAGCCGTGACGTAATTTCGTCACGGCTTGCTGTGATTGGTCCGCGTCCCGGCAACATGGCCGCCCTGACCAATCACAAGCCGGGACTTCACGTAACCAAGTAAAAGCGCGAATTTTAAACAAACAACGCTGCCGGTTCCCTCGCTGAGGTCCAGGCTGCGTCGGAGAGGTGAGTATAGCGATATTTTTTATTTTAATTCTTTCTTTTACACATTTATATGGATCCCAGGGCCTGAAGGAGAGTTTCCTCTCCTTCAGACCCTGGGAACCATCAGGAATACCGTCCGATACTTGAGTCCCATTGACTTGTATTGGTATCGGGTATCGGTATCGGATTGGATCCGATACTTTGCCGGTATCGGCCGATACTTTCCGATACCGATACTTTCAAGTATCGGACGGTATCGCTCAACACTAGTGATAATGCTTTGTTTGTGAAGGGCTCAAAGTGTCTCTTTGGAGTGCAGAAGGTTTCCTTCTTGGGTTTTATTTTCTCCCCTTCTACTGTGGAGATGGACCCAGTCAAGGTCCGAGCTATTCATGATTGGACTCAACCCACGTCTGTTAAGAGTCTTCAGAAGTTCTTGGGTTTTGCTAATTTCTACCGTCGTTTTATTGCTAATTTTTCTAGCGTTGTTAAACCTTTGACGGATATGACCAAGAAAGGTTCTGATGTTGCTAATTGGGCTCCTGCAGCCGTGGAGGCTTTTCGGGAGCTGAAGCGCCGGTTTACTTTGGCGCCTGTTTTGTGCCAGCCTGATGTCTCACTTCCCTTTCAGGTTGAAGTGGATGCTTCTGAGATCGGTGCCGGAGCTGTTTTGTCGCAGAAAGGCCCTGGTTGCTCTGTGATGAGACCATGTGCTTTTTTCTCTAGGAAATTTTCGCCTGCTGAGCGGAACTATGATGTTGGTAATCGGGAGTTATTGGCCATGAAGTGGGCATTTGAGGAGTGGCGTCATTGGCTCGAGGGAGCTAAGCATCGTGTGGTGGTCTTGACTGATCACAAAAATCTGATGTATCTCGAGTCTGCTAAGTGCCTGAATCCTAGACAGGCTCGTTGGTCGTTGTTTTTCTCCCGTTTTGACTTTGTGGTCTCGTACCTGCCTGGTTCAAAGAATGTGAAAGCTGATGCTCTTTCTAGGAGCTTTTTGCCTGACTCTCCCGGCGTCTCAGAGCCAGCTGGTATTCTTAAAGAGGGAGTAATCTTGTCCGCCATTTCTCCTGATTTGCGACGTGTGTTGCAGAGATTTCAGGCTGGTAGACCTGACCCTTGCCCACCTGATAGATTGTTTGTTCCTGATAAATGGACCAGCAGAGTTATCTCTGAGGTTCATTCCTCGGTGCTGGCAGGGCATCCCGGGATTTTTGGTACCAGAGATTTGGTGGCTAGGACCTTTTGGTGGCCTTCCCTGTCGCGGGATGTGCGTTCTTTTGTGCAGTCCTGTGGGATTTGTGCTCGGGCTAAGCCTTGCTGTTCTCGTGCCAGCGGGTTGCTTTTGCCCTTGCCCGTCCCGAAGAGGCCTTGGACGCACATTTCCATGGATTTCATTTCAGATCTTCCGGTGTCTCAAGGAATGTCTGTCATCTGGGTGGTGTGTGATCGTTTTTCCAAGATGGTCCATTTAGTGCCCTTGCCCAAGTTGCCTTCCTCTTCCGATCTGGTTCCTTTGTTCTTTCAGAATGTGGTTCGTTTGCACGGCATTCCTGAGAATATCGTGTCTGACAGAGGATCCCAGTTTGTGTCCAGATTCTGGCGATCTTTTTGTGCTAAGATGGGCATTGATTTGTCAGTTTCATCTGCCTTTCATCCTCAGACTAATGGCCAAACGGAGCGAACTAATCAGACGCTGGAGGCTTATTTGAGATGTTTTGTTTCTGCGGATCAGGATGATTGGGTGACCTTCTTGCCATTGGCTGAGTTTGCCCTCAATAATCGGGCTAGTTCCGCTACTTTGGTTTCGCCATTTTTCTGCAACTCTGGTTTTCATCCGCGTTTTTCCTCGGGTCATGTTGAACCTTCTGACTGTCCTGGGCTGGATTCTGTGGTGGAAAGGTTGCAGCGGATTTGGAATCATGTGGTGGACAACTTGAAGTTGTCACAGGAGAAGGCTCAGCGTTTTGCCAACCGCCGCCGCGGTGTGGGTCCCCGACTTCGTGTTGGGGATTTGGTTTGGTTGTCTTCTCGGTTTCTCCCTCTGAGGGTTTCCTCTCCTAAGTTTAAGCCTCACTTTATTGGTCCTTATAAAATTTTGGAAGTCCTTAATCCGGTGTCTTTTCGTTTGGATCTTCCTGTGTCGTTTGCCATTCACAATGTGTTCCATAGGTCTTTGTTGCGGCGGTACGTTGTGCCTATGGTTCCTGCTGTTGAGCCTCCTGCTCCGGTGTTGGTTGAGGGCGAGTTGGAGTACGTGGTGGAGAAGATCTTAGATTCTCGTCTCTCTAGACGGAGGCTTCAGTATCTGGTCAAATGGAAGGGCTATGGTCAGGAGGATAATTCCTGGGTGGCCGCCTCTGATGTTCATGCGGCCGATTTGGTTCGTGCCTTTCACGCTGCTCATCCTGATCGCCCTGGTGAGGGTTCGGTGACCTCTCCTTAAAGGGGGGGTACTGTTGTGAACTATATTTGTTGGCTCCCTCTTGTGGTCACTAGCGGTATGGCACTTGGATTATCCTTCCCCAGGTTGGTACCCACCTGGTTCGTTAGGCCTTGGGTGTTCCTATTTAGACTTCCTGGAAACTCAGTCTAGTGCCTGGAATCGATGTAATCAGTCTATGTCTGTTTTCCTCCTGACTCCTGGTCCCTGAGTTTTGCAAGATAAGCTAAGTTCTGCTTTCTTATTTTTGTCCTTTTGCATTTGCTCTTATTTTGTTCCAGCTTGTTCAAAATGTGATTTCTGTTTTTGCTGGAAGCTCTAGGGGGCTGATATTCTCCCCCCACACCGTTAGTCGGTGCGGGGGTTCTTGGATCTTCAGCGTGGATATTTTTATAGGGTTTTTTGCTGACCGCATAAGTCCTCTTCCTATTTTCTGCTATTAATTAGTGGGCCTCTCTTTGCTAAATCTAGTTCAATCTTACGTTTGTCTTTTCTTCTTACCTCACCGTTATTGTTTGTTGGGGGCTTGTATAATAACTTTGGGGTCTTTTCTCTGGAGGCAAGTGAGGTCTTATTTTCTCTGAAAGGGTTAGTTAGTTCTCCGGCTGGTGCGAGACGTCTAGAATCAACGTAGGTACGTTCCCCGGCTACTTCTAGTTGTTGTGCCAGGATCAGATATGCGGTCAGCCAAGTTACCACTTCCCTATGAGCTGGTTTTTGTGTTTGCGGACTTAGCTGGAACTCCTGAGGTCCTCTACCACTAGGATCATAACAGGTGTTCGGTCAGGGTGACCGACGCTGCTAGGGGTCCGCTGGGGTGATGGAATGGCGGCTAGATGTTATACCTTCCCACAGGTGAAGTATGTCCCCAGGGCTTCCCTTGAAGAGTAGGTGGTAATGGTGGATGTTGTAAGGCGCGATGAATAACGAGGACACAAAGGTTGCAGTCTCTTTACCTTTTACTGAAGACTTCAGCATCCACAGTCCAGAGTACCGTTAACAGGGCAGGCTAAGTCCGGCCAGTCCGAAGGCACATCCAGAGTTCCCTTTGCAGGTGGAAATCAGTAGCCTTCCTACTAGTGCCTGTGTGTTGTAGTACTTCCCTGCTGAGCACCATGGGAAAGTCCTCACAACTCTCGTGTATATTTCTGATGTTCTCTCTCTGTCCCTCAGATGGTATGGCTAGGATGACCCGTATGACGGGGTAGGACTGGAGCTATTTTATAGGGACCCTAGAGACGCCCCTCTCCCACAATTTGCCTCCGTTGTCTTCATTAGGTTAAAGGTCGGGCAGCCAACTTGGAATTAACTGTCCTGCCATGTTTCGAAGTAATGCGTAGAGCCAATTACTCCCTCGGTGTTCTGGCCACCGGCTACACGCCTCAGAAGGATGTTGCCGGTCTTAAGGCAAGACTCCTCTCGGTATTATCTCCTTGTGCTGTGATCTCGTTTCTCACTTCTCCACAATATACTTAGCTTCTTGTCCTTTCTTAGGATGCTGCCGCAATGAGGTGCAGGCGCAGCTCCGTAACGTTCTATCTCTTGCTATGTCTCTGTCAGGATCCCACCCCTGACAGGGACCTCTGTCTGCAGCTCAGATGTTCCTCCTTTTCTCTCTCTGTCTGCCTGACAGGTCTTCTCTGGGTCTCACCCAGGCAGCTTTCTCCCTATCTTCCTATCCAACCCCCAGTTTTACCCGAGTGTGAGGAGTGGCCTAATAGATAGAACCTTTTGCTCCCCCTGGTGGCCGGAGTGTGAAGTGTAGGGTGTGACTGTGATACCTGGTCAGGTGAACTCCTTTAGTACCATCAGATGCACCATCACTCCCCCTGGTGGAAGAGCGACAATACTGCAACGACCAGGACTCTGGGGCGCTGCACGAACTCTTGCTTCACAAAGTCGCAAAGCACAATAGGAACGCTGAACCCTGTTATCTGTCACAGGGCGCAGCAGAGCAGGAGCTAGTGCGATCCCTAGCACTCACCCCCACTAAGGCTACTTTCTCACTAGTCCGTCGGTATGGGCCGTCGCAAACCGTTGGCCCGACATACCGACGGACAGTGTGTTAAAGTAGCACAACATGGGCAGCGGATGCAGTTTTACAACGCATCCGCTACCCATTGTGAGTTCCGGGGAGGAGGGGGCGGAGTTTGGGCCACGCATGCGCAGTCGAAAATGGCGGACTCGACGCACAAAAAAAGTTACATGGAACTTTTTTTGTGCTGATGGACAGCCAAAACACGTCGCATCCATCACACGACAGATGCGACGTGTGACACTGACGTCATCATTCATTGGCTAATTTATATCACATGGGCACCGACAATTACACACAGGTGAGTCAAAATGTGTTTCCATACTAATTTATTGTAAAGGGTGCCAATACCAGTGTCATAGCAAGCTTTATGTTTTCCTATTTTTCCCTTCCATTATTTTTTGTTTTAAGTTATTGTTTATCATTTGCTCTTTTGTATTTAACATGAGTGCTCTATGCAAAAAACTGTTTCACTTGATTCCTTTTTTAAGGAGATATTCCACATTATGCATTTAAACTTCATGGGTGCCAATAACGATGAACAGGACTGTATATGATCATAAAAAATAGTTTTTGGTATAAAATCCTGCTGACAGGTTTTCTTTATCACTTCTATTACAATGCACAACATCAGAGAAATTTTCTTTAACTACTGACTGATTCATGATCACTTCTAGTCTCTAACATTAATCTTTTTTTCTATTCTGTACAAGCAGTATCAAGCAGCAATGGGAAATGTTAGTCCCTCAAGAAGTATGTGTCCTAGTAATTAAGTGCATCCACTGAAATAAAACAATTTACTTTTCAGTTACTTAATCTGCCTTAATGGAACTTTGCTTTGGATAGCTCTGGATAGGAAGTTAAGCTCCTTCAAAATCAATCCTGTAAACCCTGGAGGCCATTGAAAGAAACCATAATGAAGCCTCGCATAATGCCCTCAAGTCCATGGTGCACATTCTTGCCCCCAGAAGACATCTCAGGTAACACTTTGTGGATAAATAGCAATGACTGAGCAACTAAAACTGAAGTGATATACTAGAGAAAATTTCCAAAGTACAATTATCCTATTTACCACAGTAATCATCTTTTTAACACATTATCTGTTCATTTCTGCTTGAAACCTGTGGAGTTTTAATTACCTGTCATTATTGTGGTTATAATATGTTTGTTTTTTTAATTATTGAAGCAGACATATTACTTCATAAATGATTAGAAGTTCTGAATGCAGAATTTCACAGTAACGCAACTTGAAATTAATGAGGTCTCTTGGGGGTATGGAAAAATAAAAAGCTAGTTTAGAGTTCTAAAGACATCACTATAACAATATTAAGATACATTTCTGATATGAAACTTTTTTTCTAATTTAACTTTTACTTTTCTTATATTGAGATCTGCATTTGCAGAGCAATTTAAGTCTAGTTCTGCATCAATAATAGTAATACTCCAGAGTTTCATTTGTGTTGTTGTTTTGTATTAAAAGCTATTTACACGGATATAAAAGAAGACTGAGAACATTGAGCTCCACGTTTCGTCTAGCTGAACCACATATAGATGTGTCCTTCCTTTTTCAATACTATTGAACCTTTTTCACCTTTCACCAACCTCAGATGACATTACTTATAGACTCATTTTTTCTCAAACACCGCTTTTTTTTTTTTTTTTAAAGATCAGACATGTGCTTTGTACGTCATATTTATTAACTACTTATTATTTTTTTAACAAACCCTTTTCAAAATTTGTTCTCTCCACTGTCACCAACCAATAATAGAGTCCCTACATTAGGAATCATAACAAGGCCATGACTGGGAAACTCTAAAAAATTGCCATATATTGATTTCAAAGACTGTATCATCCATTGTCAACTAATTAGATGCATTTCTGTCAGTCCAATATCAAAGGAAAGGAGAGATAGTATGCATGTGTGTCCACTGTTCCATTTTAATAGTGGTGAAGAGCATGGTCAATGGTGGCCCCAGCAGTGATACACAGAGATCATATATTTATTATCTATCCTGTTATTAGATGACAAATGTATTTCATTTTCAAGCTTCTTTAATTTGATACATTTCTTAGATTCAGTAATCAATCATGTGTACTAGATAATAATACAAATAAATGTAATGTTACCAAGGCTTTATAGATTCATATACAGTGGAAATTTCTTAAAATTTCTACATTTGGGTTGTAGGCTTAAGAAATGCATTCTGGCTGCCTGCAATCAGAAATAGAGGGAACATTGGAACTTACAGCAAACTGTTTATATATGAAACATAGAAATATAAAAGAATTAATTAAAATAAATGATAAAAATAGAAAGTTAGCAGTAAGCTTTTAGCTTAGTTTTATCTGCAAACAGACAAAATGTTATCTTATAAAGAGGCTGGGTAACAAGGGCCATATAATGTATGGTTGAGTATATGGAAGTTGCATCTTGACAGAGCCTTGTTCAAGGAGACAACTCATATACTGTATATCAGTGGAGTCCCGCTAGTTGTTCAATGCCTCGGTCTGGCACAACTGATAACATGTTAGTGAACTATTCACACTGGCGCATTGTTCATTGACAGAAATGCTACATGCAGTGTATTTTTGTGGTGCAGTTTGAGCATCCAGCATCACAACTCCCATAGGAGAGCAGGAGATAAGTGTTGAAATAGGTTTTCCTCTTTATTCCTGCACCTAGACAGATGGAATTGAAATTGATGCATGAAGGTCTATTTCAGAAAAAACGGAGATTCAATTGCAATAATTATATTTTTAGAAAAAAATCAGCAAAAAAATGTTGATTGTAGATTAAAAAAGGAGTACAGTGGGGAAAAAAAGTATTTAGTCAGTCACCAATTGTGCAAGTTCTCCCACTTAAAAAGATGAGAGAGGCCTGTAATTGACATCATAGTTAGACCAGAACTATGAGAGTCAAAATGAGAAAACAAATCCAGAAAATCACCTTGATTTGGCAAGATTTATTTAGTAAATTATTGTGGAAAGTAAGTATTAGGTCACCTAAAAACATGCAAGATTTCTGGCTCTCACAGAGTTGTAACTTCTTATTTAACAGTCTCCTCTGTCCTTCAATTGTTACCTGTAGTAATGGCACCTGTTTGAACTTGTTACCAGTATAAAAGACACCTGTCCACAACCTCAAACAGTCACACTCCAAACTCCACTATGGTGAAGACCAAAGAGCTGTCGAAGGACATCAGAAACAAAATTGCAGCCCTGCACCAGGCTGGGAAGACTGAATCTGTAATAGGCTAGCAGCTTGGTGTGATGAAATCAACTGTGGGAGCATAATAAGAAAATGGAAGACATACAAGACCACTGATAATCTCCCTCAATCTGGGGCTCCACGCAAAATCTTACCCCATGGGGTCAAAATGATCCCAAGAACGGTGAGAAAAAATCCCAGAACCTCACAGGGGACCTAGTGAATGACTTGAATAGAGCTGGGACCACCGTAACAAAGGCTACCATCAGTAACACATTAAGCCGCCGGGGACTCAGATCCTGCAGTGCTAGACGTGTCCCCCTGCTTAAGCCAGTACATGTCCAGGCCCATCTGAAGTTAGAGCATTTGGATTATCCAGAAGAGTATTGGGAGAATGTCATATGGTCTGTTGAAGCCAAAGTAGAACTGTTTGGTAGAAACAAAACTCGTCGTGTTTGGAGGAGACAGAATTCTGAGTTCCAAAGAACACCATACCTACTGTGAAGCATGGGGGTGGCAATCATCATGCTTTGGGGCTGTTTCTCTGCAAAGAGACCAGGACGACTGATCCGTGTATATGAAAGAATGAATTGGGCCATGTATCATGAGATTTTGAGTGCAAAACTTCCATCAGCACGGGCATTAAAGATGAAACGTGGATGGGTCTTTCAGCATGATAATGATCCCAAGCACACTGCCAGGGCAACAAAGGAGTGGCTTTGTAAGAAGCATATGAAGGTCTTGGAGTGGCCTAGCCAGTCTCCAGATCTCTACCCCATAGAAAACCTCTGGAGGGAGTTGAAAGTCCATGTTGCCCAGCGGCAGACCCAAAACATCATTGCTCTAGAGGAGATTTGCATGGAGGAATGGGCCAACATACCACCAACAGTGTGTGCCAACCTTGTGAAGACTTACAGAATACGTTTGACCTCTGTCATTGCCAACAAAGGATATATAACAAAATATTGAGATGAACTTTTGTTAATGACCAAATACTTATTTTCCACCATACTTTGCAAAATAAATCTTGTCAAATCAGGCAAGGTGATTTTCTGGATTTTTCTCATCTTTTTAAGTGTTAGAACTTGTGCACAATTGGTGGCTGACTAAATATTTTTTTTCCCCCACTGTAAATTCAATTTATGCATTTTATGCAATTTATGTGCTAGCGGGGATCTCAACAAGACTTTATTCTTGCTGTTTCTTTATTTACAATACAACTATAGGATTATTAATGGATATGTGTCTTATAGATGCTTCTCCATTACTAATCCGTGGGCTTGATGTGACCAGACAATACAAAGGTGATATCAACCTCACAAATTTTAACCCCACTTGCCACTGCTACAGGGCAAGTGAGAAAAGCCAGGCAAAGCACCAAATGGCTATGATCAGAGGTAACATTTTTACCTCCAATCACAGCTGCAGGCTCACGCTGTCATTTGACAGTGTAGGAACCACCTAGACAGCTATATACTCATATACTTGACGTGTTTCCCCTCTTTTGGAGGTTCATCAGGTGTGAAATATTGGTATAAACATTATACACTTAGTTGACAATAGGGCCAGCAGGGTGAACCGTCAATGAGCGGGGGCATCATTGCGCAGGATCTAGGGTGCCAACCTCCACAGGCAGGTAGTGGCATGTTTCAGTGTATTACAGGCATAGGCACATCCCTTGGTAATTCTGATCAATTATCTATATGATACTTTGGTGGTGATATGTGTTTATGTCACTATATTAGTAATTTTTTTCACTACAATTTATTAAAAGTTATATTTTAATGTACTTTTAAATACTGTAGCTTACTTTACTGTGAACCAATAATTCAATATACTCCTACAATTACCTTTTCTTCTGTGAGAATAAATGTACTACAGTATGCTACTACTCCCCTCTTCCCTTGGTGAGGGAAGGGTACAGACTGAGAGAGGATTCAGGAGCTAAGGCAAGGTACGTGGCTCCAGCATCTTCACCTTCAGAAGTAACTCAGGGAACAGGGCGAGCTACGGTGTGCCTAATGTTAGGGACAGGGTCTTGACAAGGCTAGTTAGCATTACTTCTATACCAGGAAAGATCTTTGAACAAATGACTAAATAACATGTATGTAGGCACTTGGATTACAATACAGTAATTAACAAGAGCCAGCAAGGGTTTGTAGCAAACAAGTGATGCCAGACTAATTTAAATTCATTTTATGATAGAAGCACTAAATAGGTGGATCAAGAAAATGCGGTAGATATAGTATATCTAAACTTCAACAATTTGATCTCATACTATCCTAATTGAAAAAACAACCAAGCATGGAAATGACAAGGCTACAGTTGGGTGGATTTATAAATGGCTCAGTGATCGTGCTTAAAGAGAGTTAAAAAATGGTTGCAGATGCAATTGGAAAAGTGTTTCAAGTAAGGTATTACAAGGCTCTTTCCTGGCCCCAGTGTTGTTTATAATTGTTGTAAGATAAGGGAAATTAAGATAAACTAATCAAATTTGTAGACAATGCTAAGCTAGGAGGGATAGCTAAGGGTACTGTCACACAGTGCCATTTTGATCGCTACGACGGTACGATTCGTGACGTTCTAGCGATATCACTACGATATCGCAGTGTCTGACACGCAGCAGCGATCAGGGACCCTGCTGAGAATCGTACGTCGTAGCAGATCGTTTGGAACTTTCTTTCGTCGCTTGATCACCCGCTGACATCGCTGGATCGTTGTGTGTGACACCAATCCAGCGATGTGTTCGCTTGTAACCAGGGTAAACATCGGGTAACTAAGCGCAGGGCCGCGCTTAGTAACCTGATGTTTACCCTGGTTACCAGCGTAAACGTAAAAAAAACAAACAGTACATACTCACATTCCGGTGTCTGTCCTCCGGCGTCTCAGCTTCTCTGCACTGTGAGCGCCTGCCGGCCGGAAAGCGAGCACAGCGGTGACGCGGTGACGTCACCGCTCTGCTTTCCGGCTATGGTGCTTACACAGTGGAGAGAAGTAGAACGCCGGGGGACAGACACCGGAATTTAAGTATGTACTGTTTGTTTTTTTTTACGTTTACGCTGGTAACCAGGGTAAACATCGGGTTACTAAGCGCGGCCCTGCGCTTAGTAACCCGATGTTTACCCTGGTTACCCGGGGACTTCGGCATCGCTCCAGCGCCGTGATTGCAAAGTGTGACCGCAGTCTACGACGCTGGAGCGATAATTATACGACGCTGCGACGTCACGGATCGTGCCGTCGTAGCGATGAAAATGGCACTGTGTGACAGTACCCTAACACAGGAGAAAACAGAGAAAGGATTCAGAAGGATCTAGATAAGCTTGAACAGTAAGGGTATGTGCACACGTCCGGATTTCTTGCAGAAATTTCCTGAAGAAAACCGGAAATTTTCTGCAAGAAATCCGCATTTTTTTTTTTGCGGTTTTTTTCCGTTTTTTTCGCGTTTTTTTTAGCATTCTGCAAGCGTAATTAGCTTGCAGAATGCTAAAGTTTTCCTGAAAACTGACTGACAGGTTGGTCACACTTGTCAAACATAGCATTTGACAAGTGTGACCAACTTTTTACTATAGATGCTGCTTTTGCAGCATCTATAGTAAAAGATAGAATGTTT
Source organism: Ranitomeya variabilis (assembly GCF_051348905.1). Classification (NCBI taxonomy): domain Eukaryota; kingdom Metazoa; phylum Chordata; class Amphibia; order Anura; family Dendrobatidae; genus Ranitomeya; species Ranitomeya variabilis. The sequence continues at coordinate 967,042,630 of NC_135232.1, read as the reverse complement.
AAAAATAATAAAAAAAATAAAAAAAATGCTTATACTCACCCGCAGACAGCTGATCTCCTCACCGGCGTCCGTTCCGTATAGATGGTGTGTGCGCGCAGGACCTTCCATGACGTCGCGGTCACATGAGCGGTCACATGACCGGTCTCGACCAATCACAAGACGGCGACGTCATCGGCAGGTCCTTCACCGCACACCAGCTACAGGAACCGAAGCGACAGCGTGCAGTGGAGAGGCGGGAAGACATCGAAGGTGAGTATAGGACTATTTTTTATTTTAATTCCTTTTTTTTTACCAATTATATGGTGCCCAGTCCGTGGAGGAGAGTCTCCTCTCCTCCACCCTGGGTACCAACCGCACATAATCTGCTTACTTCCCGCATGGTGGGCACAGCCCCGTGCGGGAAGTAAGCAGATCAATGGACTCCTAGGTGTGCGGAATCCCCTGCAATTCCGCATTTTAATGAACATGTTGCTTTTTTTTCCGCGATGCGATTTTTTCGCGGAAAAAAAGGCTACATTTGCACAAAAAATGCGGAATACACTGAAAATAATGGGAGGCATATGTAAGCGTTTTTTTCACGTTTTTATCACGTTTTTATAGCGAAAAAAAACGTGAAAAATACTGAACATGTGCACATGGCCTAAAGGTACCTTCACACTAAGCGACGCTGCAGCGATACAGACAACGATGCCGATCGCTGCAGCGTCGCTGTTTGGTCGCTGGAGAGCTGTCACACAGACAGCTCTCCAGCTACCAAGGATGCCGAGGTCCGAGGTCTCCGGGTAACCAGGGTAAACATCGGGTTGCTAAGCGCACGGCTGCGCTTAGTAACCCGATGTTTACCCTGGTTACCAGTGTAAAATGTAAAAAAACCAAATAGTACATACTCACATTCGCGTCCCCCGGCGTCCGCTTCCCTGCACTGACTGAGTGCCGGCACTCAGTCAGTGCGGGAAGCGGACGGCGGGGGACGTGAAGGTGAGTATGTACTGTTTGTTTTTTTTACATTTTACACTGGTAACCAGGGTAAACATCGGGTTACTAAGCGCGGCCCTGCGCTTAGTAACCCGATATTTACCCTGGTTACCATTGTAAAACATCGCTGGCATCGTTGCTTTTGGTGTCAAATACGACAATACACGCCAATCTGATGACCAAATAAAGTTCTGAACTTTCAGCAATGACCAGCGATATCACAGCAGGATCCAGATCGCTGCTGCGTGTCAAACTCAACGATATCGTTAGCCAGGACGCTGCAACGCTAGCGATATCATTTAGTGTGAAGGTACCTTAAGAATGGTATTTCACAGGGATAAATGCAAGACAGTACATCTGGGCAAGAAAAACTAAAATTATATCTCCAGAATGGGAGGAACCGAACTAAGCTACAGCACGTGTGAAAAAGACTTGGGTATACTAATAGATCACAGACTGCACATGAGTGAACAGTGTGATGCAGCAGCAAAGAAGGCAAACACAGTTCTGGCATGTATTAAGAGAAGCATAGAGACTAGATCATGTGAAGCAATTATTCCCTCTAATCCTTCTTGGTCAGAACTCATCTGGAATAGAGTGTCCAGGTTTGGGCACGACATTTTAAGAAAGGTATAAAAAATGGAGCAGGTTCAGAAAAGAGCTATCAGGATGGTTAGCGGACTGCAAACTATGTCCTATGAGGAACAGCTAAAGGATCTGGGACTGTTTAGCTTGCAAAAAAGAAGGCTTAAAGCTTTTTACAAATTTATGAAGGGATATCACAGTGTAGAGGGATCATCATTATTCTCATTTTCACATGGAAACATGAGAAGCAATAAAATGAAACTGAAAGGGAGAAGATATAGATTAGATATTAGAAAAAAAACTTTTTGACAGTGAGGGTGATCAATGAGTGGAACAGGCTTCCATGATAGGTGGTTGTTAGGGTTGGCGGAATGCACCGAATATATTTATTAGATGGGATAGGTGCGTTCGCAACCCGGGATCCACCGTGCAGGAAAGAACCTGCTGCTAAGTAAGGCGGTGAAACAAAATAGAATAAACAAACTCTGTTACTTCACAGAGCCCGTAGTAAAGAGAATGCTGTGCCCAGTTTAGCTCACAGGGGACACAGCTACTGTGTAGAGCCAACAGTGGTCATGCAGTCCAACCAACACGCAGCTCCTCTCCAGTGGAGCCAAAATTCTATCGGCTATTAGCCAGCTCTGAATTCACACATAAACTCCTCGCCGGAGGTGCCAGCATTCTAGGGGCTTATTTCAGCCGGGTCCCTGACTGCATACACAAAAGTCCTCGCCGGAGGTGCCAGCATTCTAGGGGCGTATTTCAGCCGGGTCCCTGACCACACACATGACCACACTGGCGCTGAGCTCATACATATTTGACACTAGCGCATGGCCATGCGGTCATGAGATCCTTATATAGCTGCAGCACCTACAGGACCTTCCAAGAAGGACCAATGGAAGGCTGCCACAGAACTTGATCAGGTACAGGACCTTCCTGGAGGACCAATGGAAGTTGCTGCAGTACCTGAGCATGTGACCCTTGATCTCCACTGAGAGATCTTACCCTGGGCATGCTCAGTGTGTGCAAAGCAGGACTTAGTCCCAGAAAAGTCTGCTCACCGCAGATCAGTGCAGGGTACAATAGCAGAGCCTGGAGAGGCAGCAGTAACCCTTTGCAAAAGATCAGACTCAGTGAGACGCTGGGACCGACGTCTCCGCTGAGCAGGCTCCACTGAAGCCAATGCAGAATGGGAGACCGCAGCAGACATGGCTCGAGATTCCCCCTGTGCAGCAGCCGGAACTCGACTCCTAACATTACCCCCCTCCTAGGGCCCCCCTCCTTGAGCCTCGCTATGCTTAAAAGCTGCAATGAGCAGCGGAGCCCGAATGTGCTCCACAGGTTCCCAGGTTCTATCTTCTGGTCCGTGACCCTTCCAGTCCACCAGATAAAATTTCTTGCCACGTACCACCTTGCACCCCACTATAGCATTTACCTCAAACTCATCCGAGGATGAACCCGATGTCCCGGCAGATGACTCAGAAAACCGGGACAAATGAACGGGCTTTAAGAGGGAAATGTGAAAAGTGTCGGTGTTACCAAGGCGTGGAGGAATAGCCAAACGGTAGACCACAGGGTTGACCTGTTCCAGAACCTTGAACGGGCCAATGTAGCGAGGCGCAAACTTAGTGGACTCAACTCGCAGCCTGATGTTACGGGCGGAGAGCCACACTAAGTCGCCAGGAGCAAAGGTCGGAGTGGGGCGCCGGTGTGTATCAGCAGAAACCGTCATTCACTCCTTGGAGGCCCGGATGGCATCCTGTGTGCGGTCCCAGATGTCACATGCCTCCACCGCCCAGTCTGCCACCCTAGAATCGGTGGATGACACGGGCATCGGCACAGGGACACGCGGATGCTGGCCATAATTAAGGAGAAAAGGAGTCTGCCCAGTGGAATCGGCTACGGCATTGTTCAAGGCAAATTCCGCCCAAAGTAGCAAAGATGCCCAATCATCCTGCCTAGGAGAGACAAAATGTCGCAAGTATGTCACCAGAGTCTGGTTGGTCCTCTCTACCAACCCATTCATCTCGGGATGGTATGCAGAGGAGAGATTCAACTCTATGCTGAGTAAACGGCAGAGCTCTCTCCAAAACCGAGACGCGAACTGGGGACCCCGGTCGCTGACAATTTTATCAGGCATTCCATGTAGACGGAAAATGTGCTTTATGGATAACGCCGCCAAGGCCCGTGCAGAAGGTAACCGTGGAAGCGGCACCAAGTGCACCATCTTAGAGAAATGATCGGTGACAACCCAGATAACGGTGCAGCTACGCGACTTGGGTAAGCCCACCACGAAGTCCATCCCGACCATTTCCCAAGGCCTGTCTGCCACCGGTAGGGGGTAAAGCAACCCAGCAGGCCATTGTCGAGGAGACCGATTCTGGGCGCAGGAGACGCACGCCCGAATATAGTCCCCGACATCACAGGCCATATGCGGCCACCAGTACGTTCTCGCCAAAAGCTCGGATGTCCTTTTGGTCCTAAAATTCCAACCCACTCTGGACGAGTGAGCCCAAGAGAGAACCTCCGGTCGCAAATTCGCTGGCACGAAAGTCTTGCCCAGGGGAACAGACTCTAGCGAAACCGGAGCTACAGTTCTCAGGCTCTCAGAAGGGACAATAAGCCGAGGCTCCTCCTCCTCCTCCTCAGATGACACTACAGAGCGGGAGAGAGCGTCGGCGTGAATGTTCTTCTCCCCGGAGAGAAAATGAAGAGTAAAATGAAACCGGGAGAAGAACAGGGACCATCTAGCCTGGCGAGAATTCAGCCGCTGGGCTGTCTGTAGATATACCAAGTTTTTGTGGTCAGTGAAAACCTGGAAGGGAAAGCGAGCTCCCTCCAAGAGATGTCTCCACTCTGAGAAAGCCAACTTCATGGCTAGCAACTCCCTGTCCCCGATGGAATAATTCCTCTCCGCCGGTGTGAAGGTCTTGGAGAAGAAGAAGCATGGATGCTTCCGACCTTGAGCATCCTTTTGGAAAAGGACTGCTCCAGCACCAACGGATGAGGCATCCACCTCCATGATAAATGGCTTATCTACATCGGGGCGATGTAGAATGGGAGCGCTAGCAAAGTGTGACTTAACCGAGAGGAAGGCCTTGGAGACATCCTCTGACCACAACTTGGGATTTGTTCCCTTCTTGGTGAGGGCAACCAAGGGAGCTACCAAAGTTGAGAAGTGTGGGATGAACTGACGATAGTAATTAATGAACCCCATAAAGCGCTGCACCGCTTTAAGTGAATGGGGTTCCTGCCAGTCCATCACAGCCTGTAGCTTGGCAGGATCCATAGCCAAACACTAGGCAGAGATGATATAACCAAGGAAAGGCAAGGACTCCTGCTCAAACACACACTTCTCCAACTAGGCATAAAGCGAGTTTGCCCGTAAGAGGTCGAAGACTTTGCGAACATCTCTCCCATGGGAGTCAATATCTGGAGAGTAGATGAGAATATCATCCAGATAGACTACGACCGAGGTGGTGAGCATATCCCGGAAGATGTCTTTCACAAAGTCTTGGAAAATGGCTGGGGCATTACAAAGCCCGAAGGGCATCACCAGATATTCATAGTGCCCATCCCTGGTGTTAAAAGCCGTCTTCCATTCGTCCCCCTCATGGATGCGAATCAGGTTGTAAGCACCCCGCAGATCTAATTTTGTAAATACCCTTGCTCCCCATAGCCTATCAAAAAGCCTCAGATATCAGGGGTAATGGGTACTTGTTCTTAACGGTGATGGCGTTAAGACCCCTGTAGTCTATGCATGGACGTAAGTCTCCACTCTTCTTCTGTACGAAGAAGAACCCAGCCCCTGCAGGTGACACTGACTTCCTAATGAATCCTCTTGCCAGATTCTCTTGCATGTACTGAGACATTGCCTCCGTCTCTGGGAGAGATAACGGATAGACTCAACCCCGGGGAGGCTCAGCACCAGGCAAGAGGTCAATAGGACAGTCATTGGGGCGGTGAGGCGGAAGGGTCTCCGCAGCCCTTTTGGAGAACACATCCGCCTAGGCCAATAGTGCTTGGGGAGATAGGAAAGATCTGCGGGTACCTCTGTTGTAGCAACCTGAATGCACTCCCTCTGACATCTACCCTCACAGGATTTACTCCATCCCAATATTCTCCCTGAGGACCACTCTATATGAGGAGAATGATTGCGTAGCCATGGTATCCCCAACAGGACCTCATCAATTCCCTCAGGAATGACTAATAGGGAGATAATCTCCTGATGTGATGGAGACACAGAAAGAGTGAAAGGAATGGTTTGGTGGGTAATCTGTGAGGGTAGTGTCGACCCATTTACCACTTGAATGGTTACTGGTTTGGCGAGCATCACCAGGGGTATTGCGTGACGCTGGGCAAAAGCGGATGACATAAAATTACCCTCCGCCCCAGAGTCCACGCATAGCTCTTCCATAAGAGTGGATGGGCCTATGGTAATTGTCCCCTTGAAGGACAACTTAGAGGCAAACGTCGCCGTGTCTAGCGTACCTCCTCCAACTGCCACTAAACGCTGACGTTTTCCCTGACCGCTGAGGACACTTGGAGGCAAGATTTCCTGACTGCCGGCAAACATGACAGACCTTAAGTGCATGAGCAGACTGGGACTTGGATCCCGCTCGTGTCACCTCTATGGCCTCATGTGACTCGGACGCCTGGACTGGAGATTCCAAAGGTCTGGCGAAGGTGGGAGCCAGCCGAAACCTCTGCCTACACTGGGCTCGCTCCAACCTTCTATGTGAGTTAATGCAGCTATGAGCTCCTCCAGTGTGGCGGGAATCTCCCTAGTGGCCAAAGTGTCCTTCACATGGTCAGCCAGCCCCCTCCAAAAGACGGGAATGAGGGTTTTATCTGGCCATTCCAACTCAGATGCTAATGTCCGGAAGCGAACGGCAAAATGGCTGACCATGGTTGAACCCTGAGTCAAAGCCAGCAGTTGGAGCGCTGTATTGTGGGTGACTTGAGGTCCTACAAAGACCTGTTTCAGAGTGTCCAGAAACCCGAGGAACACTCCGCACCACATGATCGTTGTGCTCCCACAGCAGCGTAGCCCACTCCAACGCTCTGTCCAACAGGAGAGAGATTATGAATCCCACCTTTGCCCGCTCTGTGGGAAAACGTGCAGCCAGGAGCTCGAGGTGTATACCACACTGGCTCACGAAACCCCTACAGGACTTACTGTCCCCAGAATATCTCTCAGGCAATGGGAGGTGAGATAAAGTCAGAACAGAGGTGGCAGTGGGTAAAGCTGCTGCAGCCACGCTAGCAGCCTGAACAGCTATTGCGGTAACATGCACTGCCGAGGTGGCACGCTCAAGAGATGCCAACCGGCCCTCCAGCAGCTGGATGTACCCCTGCAGTCGCTGTTCATCCGCCATTACTTAGCCAGATCCTGCCGCTAGTGTACTGTTAGGGTTGGCGGAACGCACCGAATATATTTATTAGATGGGAAAGGTGCGTTCGCAACCCGGGATCCACCGTGCAGGAAAAAACCTGCTGCTAAGTAAGGCAGTGAAGCAAAATAGAATAAACAAACTCTGTTACTTCACAGAGCCCATAGTAAAGAGAACGCTGTGCCCTGTTTAGCTCACAGGGGACACAGCTACTGTGTAGAGCCGACAGTGGTCATGCAGTCCAACCAACATGCAGCTCCTCTCCGGTGGAGTCGGAATTCTATCGGCTATTAGCCAGCCCTGAATTCACACATAAACTCCTCGCCGAAGGTGCCAGCATTCTAGGGGCTTATTTCAGCCGGGTCCCTGACTGCATACACAAAACTCCTCGCCGGAGGTGCCAGCATTCTAGGGGCTTATTTCAGCCGGGTCCCTGACCACACACATGACCACACTGGCACTGAGCTCGTACATATTTGACACTAGCACATGGCCGTGTGGTCATGAGAACCTTATATAGCTGCAGCACCTACAGGACCTTCCAAGAAGGACCAATGGAAGGCTGCCACAGAACTTGATCAGGTGCAGGACCTTCCTGGAGGACCAATGGAAGTTGCTGCAGTACCTGAGCATGTGACCCTTGATCTCCACTGAGAGATCTTACCCTGGGCATGCTCAGTGTGTGCAAAGCAGGACTGAGTCCCAGAAAAGCCTGCTCACCGCAGATCAGTGCAGGGTACAATAGCAGAGCCTGAAGAGGCAGCAGTAACCCTTTGCACAATATCAGACTCAGTGAGATGCTGGGACCGACGTCTCCGCTGAGCAGGCTCCACTGCGGCTGATTCAGAATGGGAGACCGCAGCAGACATGGCTCAAGATTCCCCCTGTGCAGCAGCGGAAACTCAACTCCTAACAGGTGGTGAATTCTACTTTAATGGAAGTCTTCAAACAGAGGCTGGACAGCCATCTTTCAGAGATGGTTTAGTGAATCCTGAATTGAGCATGGGATTGGAAACGATGACCCTGGAGGTCCCTTCCAACTTCAATATTCTATAATTCATTAAAGGGTAGCTACTACTTTGCATTCAAATTTAAGTTACTATGTTATTTTCCCATCTATGTCTGACACGCTTGATTCCATTTTCACAAAAACCCAGAAGCAATGATAAATATCTGCTTCTTATCACATACATCTGGAAATTTGAATTTGTATTATTATGCACAGTGAGAAAAAGTCTACAGTGCAGAGGCGAGTTCACCGCAGTTCAAATTCACTGCAAAGAAATTCTCCCGGTGAACTGCGGTGAACTCACCTCTGCACTGTGAGACTTTTTCTCGCTGCATAGTAGTGATCACACTGAAGGGAAGTCACCACATATAATTGACCTGGCTAGGACCGCAGCCTCAGTGACCTGCGTTATCCTCGATGAGGTCACCACTGCTCTCTGAATCTGCACTCGCAGCAGCTCATTCATCAGTCGTTCTCAGCCTGGACGGGTACATCTTGGCACCATCCAGGTTGAAAACTATTAATCACCGGACATGGATTACGGCTTGGGACAGAACATTGGACAGGTGAGGGATATTATTGTTTTTTATTTTTGTTTTATTACTGGAGACAAGGGATTCAATGGTATGGGCATTAAGTGAGTATAACTGTGTTTGTTATTTTTAAATACAAAAATGAAAAGTGTGTTTTGTTTTTTATTCAGTAAAAGACTTTATTCTAGCTATGTCTTTTTTACAATTCAACAATAGGATTAACAATGAAGTGGCATCGTATAGATGCCTCTCCATTACTAACCCATGAGCTTGATGTCACTGGACAATACAAAGTTGACATCAACCCCATAAATATGAACCCCACTTGCCTCCACTACAGGGCAAGTGGGAAGAACTGGGTAAAGCACCAGAATTGGTGTATCTAATAGATGCACCTTTTCTAGGTGGCTGCAGGCTGCTATTTTTAGGCTGGGGGGGGGCAATATCCATGGTCCCTTATCAGACTGAGAATACCAGCCTCCAGCTATTTGCTTTAGCAAGGCTGGTTGTCCTTGATAACCAACCTTGCTAATGCTGATAGCTGAGGGTTGCATTCCCCAGCTGTGAGTTTTGCCTGGCTGGTTATCAAAAGTACAGGGGAGCCATCACCTTTTTTTATTATTTATTTGGAGCAAAGGCATGGATGATGAATACTTCCATCAGCCATGCTTGCTCTTACTGTTATTAGCGACAGCAGGTGTAGACTGATGGGAGCAGTAGACCCATCAGCCCCATGCCAGCGAACAGAGGTAAACTTTTTTCCTCTAATCACAGCTGCATGCTCACGCTGTCATTTGACAGCATGGGAGCCACGGCTGTCTGACTGGTGATAATGATTTTGCTGTCGATCAGCAACAGTATTTGCTGCACTGTCATGTGCGACAAACATCCAGTGTTCGGGTGGCTGAACCTGACCAGTAACATGGACTTCCTTGTGAAGTCAGTATTCGGTGACCATGCCCAAACAATAGGTGTTCACCATACACCAACACCATACACCAACAATAGGGACACCATACTTTACTGTTCAGGTTCGCCCATCTCTAAACACAGATGCAAAATAGGAATTTAAATGTTTGGCCTTCTCAACAATATTTTTGTCCACTTCACCCTTTTCATCTTATAAAAATCCTATAGCATCTTTGACTTTTCTTTTACTTTTGAGATACCACCAAAATCCTTTCTTATTGCTTTTTGGTCTCTCTTGCAAGCCTCACTTCATTATTAGCTTTAGCTCTTCTAACGCTTGCCCTGCATACCCTGCAGACAGCATTATATTCTTCCTTAGATATGCCCTCCTCCATTTGATATACATTACTTTTGTCCTTTTTAGAAAGTGTTTAAGTTCTGTGTTCATCCATCCTGAATAAAGTGCCAAAAGTGAAAGTTATTTTGTGCTCTCTGGAGTCACAACAAATCAGTAGTAAAGTAAAAATGTAGGTTTATTGTAGACCCTTTTCATAATCTACCTACTTCTTCTTCAGGACACCATGCAAAAACAACAAGGTTGTTTATGTATGGTTTATATATGGGTGTCCTGAAGAGGAAGTCAGTGGACTCGGAAATGCATCGACAATTTAAATCTACATTTTTCCCTTCATACTGGTTTGTCGTGATTCCAGAGAGTATAGAATAACTTCCACTTCTGGCACTTATGACATATATCAAGGAAGCTTCAGCTTCTAGATTTCAGTCTAATTAGATGTTGTGTCTTGCACAACCCTATAAGATGAGCTGTTCTACTATTCCTTTACAAAGTAGTTACCTTTATAAGACCCTATTGCACTCTTGCATTTTTTACAGTTCATCCATCCTGATCTGTTTAAATACTTCCAATTCTTCTTTCTTTTTGAAATTGTTACTGACTGTGCACTGAGAATTTCATATAGCAAAATCTCCCATCTTTTTGGACATTTCTGTCCTTTAGAACCACCAACCATTGGACCTTTTCTACCCTCTTTCTGAGTTCATTAAAGCCCAACCTTAAAGTCTGAGTCCACACAGATCCTCCTTCTCTTGTAATCCAGAATTTGAGGACAGCATGAACTCTGTCTCCTAAATTCCAACTTTTACTTCCTTGACCATTTCCTACTTATTGATAAAAATTAGGTTGAAGATGGCAGATCATTTTGTTCTCTCCTACCTTTTGAAAGATTATAAGCAAGAGTAGGGCCCATTACTTTTGCCTTAGAGAGATTACAAGTATCTACACAGTTCAAATCTCACATGATTACTATGATGTTTTTATTTGACAACAAAGACATCTCATGTAAAAAGAGTTCATCCATATCTTCAGTCTGTCCAGGTGGCCTATAGTAAACACCTAAAATAGTGGTTTTTTTCCTTGCATTCTTACAAAAACATTTACTTCTGAATTACTATTCTCTGAAGCTTGGATCTCTGTGGTGATATATATTACTCTTTCCTAGTATACAATGCAACATCTCCTCCCCTCTCGATTATCCTGTTTCTTATAAATAAGTTGTAGCCTTTACAGTTTGCATTCCAATCATATGTTCATCCCACCAACTTTCTGTGATGCCTGTGACATCATATCTCCCTTTCCATGTTAGTAGCTCCAAATCTCTTTTTTTGTTTCCCATGCTCTTTGCATTTGCATAGACACATTTTAATGTGTAGTCGGTTTCTCTTGCTCCTCGATTTTCATTCAGAATTTGTTATTTATTTCAACTTATAATACAAGGGTTCTCAACAGAATTTATCAGCTGGACCTAAATTTCGCATCCCATATTGCTCTATCGTGGTCCAAAATACAATTTAATTTTCATCCTAAATCCCCATCTATTCGATGCCATAATCTAAACTATTTTCTAATATATTTGAATTCAAAATTATCTATTCTTCCCTAACTACACTATCTGTTTTATTTTTACAACTTCTTTTATGATGACGCTTCATTTGAGAATCCCAGTGCATGCTGGAATACTCAAATGAATCGTCTTTTTTAACACTCAAAATCTGAAAATATTACAGATTTAGTAATAAATCTAGTAATCATGCAGGAAAACATTTTTTTTATTGAAAAATATTGTCTAACTTCATATCAAACATAGGTTAAATAAACATAATTTTAGTATAGGTGTATTGTGCTAGTTTTCTATTTTAGTTATGAATTAATTATGCATTTGAATTAAAATTATAAAGAAGATTTCAGTTAGTGATTTATCAAAAGTGGAAAGTAAGTAAAACATACATTTGTCCCAGTTGCAAGCATCTATTTTTCTAAGCACCTGTTATCTTTTGAAACTTCAGAAGCTAAAAGTCAAAAGAATATTGTTGCAGGGGAAAAATGAAGCAGCATTCTTTCATGTCTATTTCGAAGCTTTTCACCACTTGTTAACAAGCATTCATTTATTGTTCCCTAGTTCGGCATTGCTCTTGATCTGTGATACCTAAGGCTATCAGTCCAAGCTCATTCTACTCAGGTAAACTGATGAGCAGCTGTTTAAAACAGGCAGAAGAAAGGAGGTTTGCACTCTGGTTAGTAAAAAGATAACACCTTTTTGCATTTGCATTTTTAAGAACTTTTTTAAGAGAAATATCACTTGAAAATGAAAGAAACTTTTCAGTTTCACGTTGAGTACCCTTGAAAAGCATCAAATTAATCAACACCTTTCTGAGACCTAAACTGTATGTTGACTCTATCGGCGTATGACTGTCGCATTGGAATTAAAGTGATGAAACAGATTTCAATTTTGATTTGGATAATAGTATGTTCAGAAAATGTGATAACGATTCTTCTTTCTGTAATAGCAATAGCGAAATAACTTTTTTTAACAAATGCTCATTTACACTGTTTTGAACTAAGGAACAGATAAAACTAGATGAAATGTAAAAGTGAAGTTATCAAGATAGAGAAATGAAAAATGAATGTAACAGAATACAGATAATGACAAGACAGGGAAGGACCACAGATGGGTCGCATTACGCTTCTTTCCAAGCTGTAGCGTAAATGGCGTTAATGTAAAGCTCCACTGTTATAAATATTTGTACAATAGAGTTCAAAAAACATATTTTTTCAATTATCATTGCATTTTGCACTTATATCTTTATAGACAAAGACTGACCAGAACATATCTGATGTCAAGGTGGATTACACCTGTTTGATTAAAATAAGGCAAAAACTATGTAAAAGAAGATTAGTGCTACTGCCAATATATTTTGCAGCTCTTTTATATATCTTTTGAAGTGTGTGCTAAATATAATGTACCCGGAGTAAAAACACACAAACCCCTTAGCAAAGTGCATGCAGATAGGCCTTTCTTCGGATTTGAACCAAGGACCCCAAAGCTGCAAAGCAGCAGTGATTTCATATAAACATTTATCATACATGTATAATCAATTTAACCAACATTAATTAGTATATGACCTGGAATGAAGGTTATAAAGGTAAGCCTTTCTTTTATTTGGTTCATGACATCTCTCATACCTGTCTGTTTTTCTTGTTGTATGGCTGTCTATAAATTCGATAATCCTTTAGATCTCAATACATGCAGGTAAGCATATATTGACTAAAAGCTGAATACAACTCAGCATTTACAAAAAATGTAGTAGTGAGCATGGTTTGACAAAAAAAAAGTGTTTTCATATAATTCAGATCATGCTACAACATATAGTATTCAGTACAGCTTTTAACCATTTTTGGCCTGAACAAGCCTTATTGACAGCGCCATTAAATTTGAATTTGATTTTGCCATTTCAGTACTATACAATTTCTTTGCTACTTTTATAATTGTTTTAACCCACACACACAACACTAAAAAAAGGACATACACTACTCAATAAAGAGAACACTAAAATACCATATCCAAAATATCACCCAATAGAAAATTCCAGTTGCAAGTCTTAATTCATTACATAGTGGAAAGCCATGAGAACAATAAAACATAAAAATAATCAATGTAAATCAAAATTAATATCCCATCTAGAATGATACACAAAATCAAAGTATAAAATCAAATTACAGACTGATCCAACTTCAGTGGAAATGCTTCAAAACAAGGAAATGATGGCCAGTAGTGTGTGGCCTCCACGTACCTGTATGACCTCCCTACAACATCTGGGCATGGCCCTGATGAGGCGACGGATTTTCTCCTGAGGGATCTCTCCCCAGACCTGGATTAACGCATCAGTAAATTCCTGGCCAGTCTGTAGAGCAACGTGGCATTGTTGAATGGAACGAGACATGATGTCCAAGATGTGTTCTGTTGGATTCAGGTCTGTGGACCTGGGCAGGCCAGTCCATAGCATCAATGACTCCATAATGCAGGAACTGCTGACACACTTCAACCACATGAGGCCTAGCATTGTCATGCATCAGTGGGAACCCAGGGCCTAGTGCACCAGCATATGGTTTTACAGTGGGTCTAATGATTTCATCCCAGTATCTAATGGCAGTCAGGGTACCTCTGGCTGGCACATGGAGGTCTATGCAGCCCTCCAAAGAAATGCCTCCTTACAGCATTACTGACCCACTGCCAAACCGATCATGCTGGAGGATGTTGCAGGCAGCATAACATTCTCCACAAAGTCTCCAGACATGGTCACATGTGTTTAGTGTGAACCTGTTCTCATCCATGAAGAGGACAGGGTGCCAATGTCGAATCTGCCAATCTTGGTGTTCTCTGACAAATGCCAATTGCACCCACTTGAGGATGTTGGGTACTCATACCATCCTCATGGAGTTTGTTTCTGACAGTTTTAGCATACACATGGATGTTAGTGGCCTGCTGGAGGTCCTTTTGCAGGGCTCTGGCACTGTTCCTCAGGTTCCGTCCTGTACAAAGGTGAAGGTAGCAGTCCTGCTGCTGGGTTGTTGCCCTTCTATGGCCCCTGCACGTCTCCTGGTGTTCTGACCTGTCTACTGGTATCTGCTTCATGCACTGGACATTGTGCTGAAAGAAACAGCTACCATTCTTGATACAGCTCGCATTAATGTGACATCTTGGGTGAGATACACTACCTGAGCAACATCTGTGGGTTGCAGACTTATGCTACTGTACCTCTAGGGGTGAGAGCAATGGCAAAGTACAAAAGTGAACAAAACAACAGCCAAAAAGGATGAAAACAGAGTAATGGTCTGTAGTCACAAACTGCAGAACCACTCCTTATAGGGGTTGCTAATTCCTTATTATTTCTACCTGTTGTCTGTTCCGTTTCCACAATAGCAGGAAAAATTGATTCACAAAAATTCAGAGTTGCTTCATAACTGGACAGGTTAATTTCACAGAAGAGTGATTGACTTTGAGTTATATTGTGTTAAGTTTTCCATTTATTGTTTGAGCAGTGTATATTATCAGTAGAGAAAAAGGTTAAATAAACTACAAAGAAACATATATTCATTGCAATTAGTTAAACAAATTTGTTTGATTAAACATTATAAAAATATTTGGCATAAGCATGGATGTAGTAAAAACAGATTGGGAGCCACATGGTACGCGTTATAAGGCTAAAACAGATAAGGGGCAAAAATAACACTATGACAGTACAGTGAGTAAACAAATCCAGTAAATCACATTGTCTGATTTGGCGAGATTAATTTTGCAAATTATGGTGGAAAATAAGTATTTGGTCATTACAAAAGTTCATCTCAATATTTTGTTATTTGTCATTTGTTGACAATGACAAAGGTCAAAAGTTTTCTGTAAGTCTTCAGAAGTTTGGCACACACTGTTGGTGGTATGTTGGCCCATTCCTCCATGCAGATCTCCTCTAGAGCAGTGATGTTTTGGGCCTGCCGCTGGGCAACACGGACTTTCAACTCCCTCCAGAGGTTTTCTATGGAGTTGAGATCTGGAGACTGGCTAGGCCAGTCTTACGAAGCCACTCCTTTATTGCCCTGGTGGTGTGCTTGGGATCATTATCATGCTGAAAGACCAATCCACATTTCATCTTCAATGCACTCAACATCTCAAGATACATGGCCCACTCATTCTTTCATGTACAAGGATCAGTAGTCCTGGTCCCTTTGCAGAGAAACAGCCCCAAAGCATGATGTTGCCATCCCCATGCTTCACAGTAGGTATGGTGTTCTTTGGATGCAACTCAGCATTCTGTCTCCTCCAAACACGACAAGTTTAGTTTCTACCAAACAGTTCTACTTTGGTTTATCAGACCATATGACATTCTCCCAATACTCTTCTGGATAATTCAAAAGCTCTCTAACAATCTTCAGACGGGCCTGGACATGTACTGGCTTAAGCGGGGGGACACGTCTGGCACTGCAGAGTCCCTGTCGGCATGGTGTGTTACTGATGGTAGCCTTTGTTACAGTGGTCCCAGCTCTATGGTAATGGGATTTTTGCTCACCATTCTTGTGATCATTTTGACCCCACGGGGTGAGATGTTGCTTGGATCCCCAGATCGAGGGAGATTATCAGTGGTCTTGTATGTCTTCCATTTTCTTATTATTGCTCCCACAGTTGATTTCCTCACACCAAGTTGATTGCCTATTGCAGATTCAGTCTTTCCAGCCTGGTGCAGGGCAATAATTTTGTTTCTGGTGTCCTTTGACAACTCTTTGGTCTTCAGCATAGTGGAGTTTGGAGTGTGACTGAGGTTGTGAACAGGTGTCTTTTATACTGATAACCTGTTCAAGCACATGCCATTACTACAGGTAATGAGTGGAAGACAGAGGAGCTCTCAAAGAAGAAGTTACAGGTCTGTGAGAGCCAGAACTCTTGCATGTTTTTATGTGACCAAATACTTATTTTCCACCATAATTTGCAAAATAAATCTTGCCAAATCAGACAAGCTGATTTTCTGGATTTGTGTTCTCATTTTGACTCTCATAGTTGTGGTCTACCTATGATGTCAATAACAGTTCTCTCTCATCTTTTTAAGTGGGAGAACTTGCACAATTGGTGGCTGACTAAATACTTTTTGCCCACTGTATGTCAAAATATATATATTTGTATGCGTGATGAAGTTGTAAAGCTATACAAATAAATGTAATCAAGGTGTTCACTTTTAGATACAGTAAAAAAGCTGTAGGGAAACAAAAGCACACAAGACCATCGAGTGATACCCTTTTAGCTGCAAAGGAAAGTAAAAGGAAGGTGCTCACCTAAGCAGGTTGTGTGCAGGCACAACTCCTATGAACTTTAAACCAACAACATAGGAGCATTTGTTGTAACCTAATAAAAATATCATACTATATAAAGTTCTAGTGGGTAAAAAAATACTATTGAACCAAGAAAAATCACATGAGTAAGAAAAACACAAATACCAAGGTAATTAAAGAGAAATGCATAAATAATAGATATAAATAACCTTTTATTGAAGACACCAAACATAGCACGTAAAACTAAAAAGAAAACATGATGGACAGACAATTTAAAATATTTTTTTTAAAAAGCAGGGGAAGCAGTCCATCACACACATTTTTTGTAACGTGATCTAGGAGTATGACAATAAAGGGGTATAAATAATAAATATTCTCAAATTCATAGAGTATACGGTCAGATTGTCAAAAATAATTTGTGCTGAATAAAGTGCAGAGCATATACGTGTAATATTATTCATCCATTAAAAGGTGCTTTCATTTGTAATGTTGGATGTGAAAAATCTCCATATAGGTAAAAAAGATCCATATACTAACCAGGATCCATGCTGCGTATGTTGACACCGCTGCCCCACACTCCAACGCGTGTTTCACACGTTGCTTCCTTAATCCCGGACGAATGCCCATGCCATTGTACGTGTGCTTATAGATAAGTGTTACTACTACATGGATAACAACAGCAGTAATTATCAATAAGGATAGTTGAAGAGAAAATTTACCATCATAATAAACATGATAAGTTATACTTAAAGGGAATTTGTTAGCAGGTTTTTGCTATGTAATCTAAAGACATCATGAGGTAGGGGTTAAAACACATTTCAGCGATGCCTCTTTTATTACGTTCCATGCTTTTGTTTGCTTAGAATGGTTGTTTTTGCACCAGTAGCTCATTTCTGTGACTAGCTGGTCCTGAGAACCTAAGTCCCCCATGTCCCCTCCTGTGATGAGCAGCTCACAGTCTATGAATGTTGTCCATTGAAAGATTGGTGTGGGTGGGGGCAGTGAAACAGACTGGGTGGTGAAACCATTGTGCTGTAATCCAAGGAGACTCTAAAGGGGCATTCCTAGGAGGCTCACCAATTCGGACTTCGTGTGCATGGCTGCAGACAATACCAAGATCCAAGGAGGGACCAAGGTGTTATTCCAGGACTGACCTAGGGTGGGTGGCAGCTGACCCCAAGGGACAGGAGGCAGGAATGGTAGACTTGGCAAGCACTGGCTGGCACAGCTGATATATTGACTGGCAAGACAGACGCACAGGCAGGCACTGGTGGGCAAGACTGGTATTTTGACAGACAGATGCAGTCGGGCATGGCTGATAGACATGCAGGCGGGCACGGCTGATAGGCTGGCGTTCACAGCTGATAGATAGGCCAGCGGGCACTGCAGGCAGATATACTGAGATACCACCACTGGGACCTGAGAACTAGCAAGCATGTTTTAGAAACAGACTAACAACGTTGTACAGGCACCTTAAATAATAAGTGTCTCTGGGCCATTGGCCGGGGGCACTTTAGGATGGCGTGCTGTAAGCACAGTGCCCAGAGTTCGGTGAGCCATGCTCAAACCCTTGGCAGCAGCAGGAGATGGAGGAGAGATTGCAGGGCCGCTGCAGTGAGTGAGTCAGTTTTCTTGCTGTAGAAGGGGGGGTTTCATGCAGGGACGCCAACACTACAGGGAACTTTTCAGCTGTACTTCATGCTAAATCTAAAAGCTATGATTGTGTCAGAATGGTTGCTCCCAGTAATCTAAGTGATACATCGTTGGATTCAGTTCATCTTTGTCTAAATCAGGCTGCTCACAGGTTAGGTAGCAAATACCTGCTGATAGATTCCTTTTAATAAGAAGAGCCCTCACCCTGTCGTACGTTTTGCACAGAGCTTTCTGAAGGAGTGATCAGTCCATGCAGTATTAAATACACTTATCTCTACGGCCTCTTTCACACTTCAGTCTTTTGGCGTCAGTCTGAAACCGGCATTTTCCTAAAATAGCGGATCCGCCATTTTTTGGGCGGATCTGCTATTTTCCCATAGACATACAATAGCAACGGATTGTGGCGGATGGTCGTCCGTTCCATCCGCCATGCGACGGATCCATCGAAATTTGGCGGACGTTGTCTAGACATTGACGGCCATTGTAACGTTTCTTGTCTGCGCCTAATTGACGGTTCGCGACGGATCCGTCCCGACCGCCATTTCATAGAATGAGTGCCTATGGGCAACGGATCCGTCGCAAACTGTCATTTGGCGGATCCGTCACCCTAATCCATTTTTTTCAATTGAGCATGCTCCAAAAAGTAGATACTTTGCCCAGACAACCCCAAAACTATATAAACAGACCTGTCCTGCCTCATTCCTCAATGTGCCATCAAGAGAGAACAAAGTGCCAGCCAGCAAGACAGACAGACCCTGCCAGCAAGATAGACCCTGCCAGCAAAACAGACCCTGCCAGCATGACAGACCCTGCCAGCAAGACAGACTCTGCCAGCAAGACAGACTCTGCCAGCAAGACAGACCCTGCTAGCAGCCAGCAAGACAGACTCTGCCAGCAGCCAGCAAGACAGACCCTGCCAGCAAGACAGACTCTGCCAGCAGCCAGCAAGACAGATCCTGCCAGCAGCCAGCAAGACCCTGCCAGAGACTGCAATGTGAGTACTGCCATCCAGCATGAGTTCTGCCAGTGTGTGTGTGTGTGTGTGTGTGTGTGCCCGCCTTGCATGTTTTTATTTTTCATACTGTGCTGGTATTTTGAATGGCTGTGCTGTGACATGTGTGTGGTGTGTGTATAAATGCCGTGTGATGTGTGTATGCCCGACCGCCCGCCTTGCATGTTTTTATTTTTCATACTGTGCTGGTATTTTGAATGGCTGTGCTGTGACATGTGTGTGGTGTGTGTATAAATGCTGTGTGATGTGTGTGTGCCGACCGCCCGCCTTGCATGTTTTTATTTTTCATACTGTGCTGGTATTTTGAATGGCTGTGCTGTGATATGTATGTGGTGTGTGTATAAATTCCGTGTGATGTGTGTGTGCCCGACCGCCCACCTTGCATATTTTTATTTTCCATACTGTGCTGGTATTTTGAATGGCTGTGCTGTGACATGTGTGTGGTGTGTGTATAAATGCCGTGTGATGTGTGTATGCCCGACCGCCCGCCTTGCATGTTTTTATTTTTCATACTGTGCTGGTATTTTGAATGGCTGTGCTGTGACATGTGTGTGGTGTGTGTATAAATGCCGTGTGATTTGTGTGTCCTGCATTTTGGTTATTTTTCATACATTAACATACTGTACTGGTATTTAAAATAAAGAGCAGTGTAGCTCCTACTTTCCAACAAGAAAAAAAAAAAAAATTGTAATAAAAATTCCACAAAATTGTCCGTAGTATGATTTCAAGATAAATTTAAAACTGGGTCTACATTCAATAAAGGTGTTTGAGGTTCTATATACAAATGCGGAATGCAAACCTTTGGTATAGAAAATGTTATCTGGTTTTAGAAAATAGTAACTGTAGGGTAACCATAATTAACATTTTTGGGTATTGGTATTTTAACTTTGAATGAGGGAAATTTTTTATAAGGTTGAAACTGTGTCTGGAGGAGGGGGTGGGGTAGGTTTACCAACATGCGCATGGCGCATATCAAGTTTGAAGTAGTTTTGGTGTTGCTTTCAAGGAATTTTTTTGGGAAACAGGAGGTGGAGGGTTTTGCAGCTTGCGCATCAAGCATATCAAGTTTGAAGGTAACAGTTAACACTATTTTTTTTGGTGTAATAATTTTTTTGGGGGGAATCAAAATGTATGTTGGCATACCAATATATAATCATTCTAATTAAAACTGTGTTTAAATTGGAAGATTCTTAGAGGAACCAAGCAAGGGACCCAAGAGAATCGCAGCAAGGACCCAAGAGAGACGCAGCCAGGCCCCCCAAGTTTGGAAAACAGATGTAAGTATAAAGTCCCGAAAGCTGTATCTATCCTTTTGTATAGTAGCTTAGAACTCTCTTTATACTTGCAGATTCTTAGGGACCCAAGAGAAACGCAGCAAGGACCCAAGACAGACGCAGCCAGGCCCCCAAGTTTGGAAAACAGATGTAAGTATAAAGTCCCGAAAGCTGTATCTATCCTTTTGTATAGTAGCTTAGAACTCTCTTTATACTTGCAGATTCTTAGGGACCCAAGAGAAACGCAGCAAGTACCCAAGACAGACGCATCCAGGCCCCCCAAGTTTGGAAAACAGATGTAAGTATAAAGTCCCGAAAGCTGTATCTATCCTTTTGCATAGTAGCTTAGAACTCTCTTTATACTTGCAGATTCTTAGGGACCCAAGAGAAACGCAGCAAGGACCCAAGACAGATGCAGCTAGGCCCCCCAAGTTTGGAAAACAGATGTAAGTATAAAGTCCAGAAAGCTGTATCTATCCTTTTGTATAGTAGCTTAGAACTCTCTTTATACTTGCAGATTCTTAGGGACCCAAGAGAAACGCAGCAAGGACTCAAGACAGACACTGGAAAACAAGACCATAATGTCTACTTCTGGGAGCCCCCCCCCCCCCCCTCACATCGTCAGCCACCTGAGGTGATTTTTTTTTTTCTTCATAAATTTTTTTGGGTACACCCATATGTTTTTGAACCCTATATGTATTTACTGTTTTCACAGGAAGCTGAAGCAGAGGGGCTTCCAGAAGGAGACGGGCAGGGTGGAGAAATGCAAGGAGCGGGAGCGCATAGTGTAAGTTTTGCAGAGACAGATCCTCACATAAAACACACTACACCCAACACAAACATTCAGCACAGCACACACACAGTTCATATGCCTCCATCCAAGCACATAATTTATTTTTTTATTTTTTTATTTTTTTTATTAGTCTTCACAATCCGGGGCTTGACCTAGAGTTCCTCAAAGCACCTCCCATAGTCGTCGGAATGCCAATCGCTGCAGTCGCCGAACAGTAAGTTCCTTTTTGGTTTGGTGTTTAGTAAACTGTAAAATTCATGTGTTATAATCTTTCCCTTTATAATTTTTTTTTTTTAAGGCTTCACAGCGTGCTCCCGAACAGGCTGAGGAAGAGGAGGGGATAGATGTTGACACCCTCATCCAAGAGGTTCAAAACCGGGAGCCGCTGTGGAACATGGCGGACCGCCGCCATGCTGACCAGTTCGTCACCCGACGGCTATGGAAGGAAGTATGCAGTGCTCTTCTGGAGAACTGGGATGAACTCAACGCTGGGGCCCAGGATCTAGCGCATAAGTATTCACACTTCATTACCTTATGTTAGCATGATTTAATGTGTTGTATAGTAGCCAATTTTTGCTTTATCTTTCCAGGTAACAGGGTTATCGTTCGGTGGCGGTCAATCAGGGATCGCTTCAAGAGGGAGTTTAACAAGGAGATGCAGGCCCCGAGTGGATCTAGAGGACGCAGGAGCAGGTATAAATATGCCAGAGCCCTGTCGTTCCTCCGGTCGATGCTGCTGAGCAGAAGGTAAATATTCAACACCACATGTTTTCAGTCAAACTGTTAAAATGTGTAACCTTCAATTTTTGGGGGCAGCAAGGGCAATTGTAATATCAAGATACTAATTTTTTTTTTTCTTCTTTAACAGCACTGTCTGCAGCACTCGGGAGCCTGCATCAGAGTTGCACCCCTCTGGAGCGATCTCTCAGGAGTCCGCCACCGGGGACCACGTCGACCCCTCTGTATCTGTACTGTCATGATCTCTGCAGGCAGAGATCATAGCAAGCCTATAGAGGGACAAGCTCTCGGAAGATGGAACTATACTGACCATGAACTAAGCCTGCCGCGCAACTAGAAATAGCCAGGTAGCATTTCCTATTTATCGCTAGATGCCCAGCTCTGGCCTAAGACCTAAATAGCTAGCAGAGGGAAATATAAGACCTGGCTCACCTCTAGAGAAATATTCCAAAGAAGACAGTAGCCCCCCACATATAATGACGGTGAGTTCAGATGAAACAACAAACGCAGCAGGAAAATAGTCTTAGCAAATTTGAGGTCCGCTTACTAGATAGCAGAAGACAGATAGTATACTTTCATGGTCAGCAGAAAAACACTAACAAAACACCATCCAGAGATTACCTTAAACTCTGGCATTAACTCATAACGCCAGAGTAGCAATCCCTGATCAACGAGAGCTTTCCAGACACAGTAACAAAACTTCAGCTGTGAACTGGAACAAATAGGCAAAACAAAACAAGGACAAAAGTCCAACTTATCTAGTAGTAGTCTAGAAGCAGGAACAAGCACTGAGAGGCATCAGATAACATTGTTGACCGGCAAGAAACCACCAGAGAAATGAGCTTAAATAGCGACACCCACTACTGATGGAACCAGGTGAAACAGGAAAGAGGATGACAAGTCCAATTCCACAAGCGGCCACCGGGGGAGCCCAGAATCCAAATTCACAACAGTACCCCCCCCTCAAGGAGGGGGCACCGAACCCTCACCAGATCCACCAGGGCGACCAGGATGAGCCCTATGGAAGGCACGAACAAGATCAGAAGCATGAACATCAGATGCATTGACCCAAGAATTATCCTCCTGGCCGTAACCCTTCCAGTTAACCAGATACTGGAGTTTCCGTCTGGAAACACGAGAGTCCAAAATTTTCTCCACAACGTACTCCAACTCACCCTCAACCAACACCGGAGCAGGAGGCTCAACTGAAGGTACAACAGGTACCTCATACCTGCGCAATAACGACCGATGAAAAACGTTATGAATGGAAAAGGACGCAGGGAGGTCCAAACGGAAAGAAACAGGATTAAGAATCTCCAATATTCTATAAGGGCCGATGAACCGAGGTTTAAACTTAGGAGAAGAGACCCTCATAGGGACAAAACGAGAAGACAACCACACTAAATCTCCAACACAAAGCCGAGAACCAACACGACGATGACGGTTGGCAAAACGCTGAGTCTTCTCCTGGGACAACTTCAAATTGTCCATAACCTGCCCCCAGATGTGATGCAATCTCTCCACCACCGCATCCACTCCAGGACAATCCGAGGATTCCACCTGACCGGAGGAAAATCGAGGGTGAAACCCCGAATTACAGAAAAACGGGGACACCAAGGTGGAAGAACTGGCCCGATTATTGAGGGCGAACTCTGCCAATGGCAAAAAAGCAACCCAATCATCCTGGTCAGCAGAGACAAAACACCTCAGATATGTCTCAAGGGTCTGATTAGTCCGCTCGGTCTGGCCATTAGTCTGAGGGTGAAAAGCAGATGAAAAAGACAAATCTATGCCCATCCTAGCACAGAATGCCCGCCAAAATCTAGACACAAATTGGGTACCTCTGTCAGAAACAATATTCTCAGGAATACCGTGCAATCGGACAACATTCTGAAAAAACAGAGGAACCAACTCAGAAGAAGAAGGCAACTTGGGCAGAGGAACCAAATGGACCATTTTAGAGAAACGGTCACAGACCACCCAGATGACAGACATCTTCTGGGAAACAGGCAGATCTGAAATAAAATCCATCGAGATGTGTGTCCAAGGCCTCTTAGGAATAGGCAAGGGCAACAGCAGTCCGCTAGCCCGAGAACTACAAGACTTGGCCCGAGCACAAACGTCACATGACTGCACAAAGACTCGCACATCTCGTGACAGGGAAGGCCACCAGAAGGATCTTGCCACCAAATCCCTGGTACCAAAAATTCCGGGATGACCTGCCAATGCAGAAGAATGTACCTCAGAGATGACTCTGCTGGTCCAATCATCCGGAACAAACAGTCTATCAGGCGGACAACGATCCGGTCTATCCGCCTGAAACTCTTGCAAGGACCGCCGCAGATCAGGAGAAACGGCCGACAAAATTACTCCCTCCCTAAGGATACCTGTGGGTTCAGAATTACCAGGAGAGTCCGGGTCAAAACTCCTAGAAAGGGCATCTGCCTTAACATTCTTAGAACCCGGTAGGTATGACACCACAAAATTAAAGCGAGAAAAAAATAAAGACCAGCGCGCCTGTCTAGGATTCAGGCGTCTGGCAGTCTCAAGATAAATCAAATTTTTGTGGTCAGTCAATACCACCACCTGATGCCTAGCCCCCTCGAGCCAATGGCGCCACTCCTCAAACGCCCACTTCATGGCCAAAAGCTCCCGATTCCCAACATCATAATTCCGCTCTGCGGGCGAAAATTTGCGAGAAAAGAAGGCACAAGGCCTAATGACGGAGCAGTCGGAACCTTTCTGCGACAACACTGCCCCAGCTCCGATCTCCGAAGCGTCAACCTCAACCTGAAAAGGCAGATTCACATCAGGCTGACGCAACACAGGGGCAGAGGCAAAACGGCGCTTAAGCTCCTGAAAGGCCTCTACAGCATGAGGGGACCAATTAGCAACATCAGCGCCTTGTCTGGTCAAATCAGTCAGTGGTTTAACGACATCCGAAAAACCAGCAATAAATCGGCGGTAAAAGTTGGCAAAGCCCAAAAATCTCTGAAGACCCTTAAGAGAGGGGGGCTGAGTCCAGTCACAAATAGCTTGCACCTTGACGGGATCCATCTCAATGGAAGAGGGAGAAAAAATATACCCCAAAAAGGAAATTTTCTGAACCCCAAAAACGCACTTAGACCCCTTCACACATAAAGAATTAGACCGCAGAACCTGAAAAACTCTCCTGACCTGCTGGACATGAGAGTCCCAGTCATCAGAAAAAATCAGAATATCATCCAGATATATTATCATAAATTTATCCAGAAAATCGCGGAAAATATCATGCATAAAAGACTGGAAAACTGAAGGGGCATTAGAAAGACCAAAAGGCATGACCAAATACTCAAAGTGGCCCTCGGGCGTATTAAATGCGGTCTTCCACTCATCCCCCTGCCTGATCCGCACCAAATTATACGCCCCACGAAGATCAATTTTAGAGAACCACTTAGCACCCTCTATACGAGCAAACAAATCAGTAAGCAATGGCAATGGGTATTGATACTTAACAGTGATCTTATTCAGAAGCCGATAATCAATACATGGTCTCAAAGAGCCGTCTTTTTTTGAGACAAAGAAAAACCCAGCTCCCAAGGGAGAAGAAGATGGACGAATATGTCCCTTTTCCAAAGACTCCTTTATATATTCCCGCATAGCAGCATGTTCCGGCACAGACAAATTAAACAAACGACCCTTTGGATATTTACAACCCGGTATCAAATCTATGGCACAATCGCACTCACGGTGCGGAGGTAACGACCCAAGCTTGGGTTCGTCAAAGACGTCTTGATAATCAGAGAGGAACTCAGGGACTTCAGAGGGAATGGACGACGAAATAGAAACCAAAGGTACGTCCCCATGAATACCCTTACATCCCCAGCTCAACACAGACATTGCTCTCCAGTCCAAGACTGGGTTGTGAGACTGCAACCATGGCAATCCCAGTACCAAATCGTCATGTAAATTATACAGCACCAGGAAACGAATAATCTCCTGGTGATCCGGATTGATACGCATGGTTACTTGTGTCCAGTATTGTGGTTTATTATTAGCCAATGGGGTGGAGTCAATCCCCTTCAGAGGAATAAGAGTCTCCAAAGGCTCTAAATCAAAACCACAACGATTGGCAAAGGACCAATCCATAAGACTCAGAGCGGCGCCAGAGTCAACATAGGCGTCCGTGGCAATGGATGACAAAGAGCAAATCAGGGTTACAGACAAAATAAACTTAGACTGAATGGTGCCAATGGAAACAGACTTATCAAGCTTCTTTGTACGCCTAGAGCATGCCGATATAACATGAGTAGAATCCCCACAATAGAAACACAATCCATTCTTCCGTCTAAAATTCTGTCGCTCGCTCCTGGACAGAATTCTATCACACTGCATACTTTCTGGCGTCTTTTCCATAGACACCGCCAGATGGTGCACCGGTTTGCGCTCCCGCAGACGCCTATCAATCTGAATAGCCATTGTCATGGACTCATTCAGACCTGCAGGCAAAGGGAACCCCACCATAACATCCTTAATGGCATCAGAGAGACCTTCTCTGAAAGTTGCCGCCAAGGCGCACTCATTCCACTGAGTAAGCACAGACCATTTACGGAATTTTTGGCAGAAAACTTCAGCTTCGTCTTGCCCCTGAGATAGTGCCATCAAAGTTTTTTCTGCCTGAAGTTCCAAATGAGGTTCCTCATAAAGCAAGCCCAAGGCCAGAAAAAACGCATCCACATCGCGTAACGCAGGATCCCCTGCTGGCAATGAGAAGGCCCAATCTTGAGGGTCACCCCTGAGCAAGGAAATCACAATCCTAACCTGCTGAGCAGGGTCTCCAGCTGAACGAGACTTCAGGGACAAATAAAGCTTACAATTATTTCGGAAATTCTGGAAGCTAGCTCTATTCCCTGTGAAGAACTCCGGCAAAGGAATTCTCGGCTCAGATACCGGAGCATGTACCACAAAATCTTGTAAATTTTGTACTTTCGTGACGAGATTATTCAAACCCGCAGTTACACTCTGGAGATCCATTATTGTCAGGTGCACACAGAGCATACAGAGATTAGGAGGAGAGAGAGAAAAAAGACTGCAGCAAGGCAGACTGGAGGAAAAAAAAAAAAAAAAAATTCCAGCAGACTTCTTATAACTCTCCTTTCTAAACCTGGGTCTTTAACACTTTATTGGCCGGTCAAACTGTCATGATCTCTGCAGGCAGAGATCATAGCAAGCCTATAGAGGGACAAGCTCTCGGAAGATGGAACTATACTGACCATGAACTAAGCCTGCCGCGCAACTAGAAATAGCCAGGTAGCATTTCCTATTTATCGCTAGATGCCCAGCTCTGGCCTAAGACCTAAATAGCTAGCAGAGGGAAATATAAGACCTGGCTCACCTCTAGAGAAATATTCCAAAGAAGACAGTAGCCCCCCACATATAATGACGGTGAGTTCAGATGAAACAACAAACGCAGCAGGAAAATAGTCTTAGCAAATTTGAGGTCCGCTTACTAGATAGCAGAAGACAGATAGTATACTTTCATGGTCAGCAGAAAAACACTAACAAAACACCATCCAGAGATTACCTTAAACTCTGGCATTAACTCATAACGCCAGAGTAGCAATCCCTGATCAACGAGAGCTTTCCAGACACAGTAACAAAACTTCAGCTGTGAACTGGAACAAATAGGCAAAACAAAACAAGGACAAAAGTCCAACTTATCTAGTAGTAGTCTAGAAGCAGGAACAAGCACTGAGAGGCATCAGATAACATTGTTGACCGGCAAGAAACCACCAGAGAAATGAGCTTAAATAGCGACACCCACTACTGATGGAACCAGGTGAAACAGGAAAGAGGATGACAAGTCCAATTCCACAAGCGGCCACCGGGGGAGCCCAGAATCCAAATTCACAACACTGTACCTTCCCTTTTGTGTGATCCCTCGGCCCCATCCACCAGCGCTGAAGCAGCAGGGCGGACTTCGTCACTTGAAGCTGCAGGTGATGAGTTAGAGTTCCCTTTACCCCACCCCTCTGACACTGCCGCAACATCTAGACCACCTTTGGGGTCAGGACGGCAGCGCCAGAGAGGTCAGGAAAGGAGCTATGCGCCTGTGTTTTTGCATCTGAATGCAGCCTTCCAGAATGCCATCAAGCTTTTGGGTGAGCAAACATCTGCTGGGTACAATATGCTTAACAAAAGCATACTTGAACTCAGCAGTCATCTGGATAGGATGAATTCAGATGCAAACCAGTCACCAAGACACTGTTTTTTCAGTCGGTCCTCAGGCACATGGAAAATCTAACTCCTGACCTGCAGATGCATGTGATGCAAGGCTGCCACAGTGCTCTAGCACAGGCGATGTCCCAAGCCCCTCCACCTACCCTTCATGTTTCAACACCTTTCCCTTCTCAAGCCGTCGTCTATCCTCCCGTCCATCCTCCTCCCGTCCTTCCTCCTCCCGTCCATCCTCCTCCTTTCCATCCTCCTCCCGTCCATCCTACTTCTACTCCTTCACCATTCCTTTCTTCCCCCTCAGTATTTCCCAGTACCTACCTTCCCCTTTCCATTCTTCCATTTAACTTCACCGTTCCCAATCCCACCAACACCTTCACCATACCTCCCACCGACCAACCTCATGTTTTCACCACCCATTCCACTTCTGTTCCTCCCCGTGATGTCCTGTCCCCCACTATCAACGTGGTCCGCCCTGTCAGCCCCTCCGCTACTATCTCCACCCTAAATTATGAGAACCTGTAAATAAATAAAACTTTTTTTGGTTTAAAAACAATTTTATTGTATTTCCTTTTTTTAAAAAAACTGTATAAAAACCACCAAGGTTATGGTAAAAGTAACAGTAGAAAATGTGTAAAGGGGTACCAGTTCAAAACATACAATGCTGCGAGGTTAAAGTCCAAAGGTTTTGTAACAAAACAAAAAACATGGTATATTTACAAGTGTGAAAAAAATTTTTTTTTACACCATTTCATACTGCCAGTCAACTGATCCTTGAGGAGACATTAAGTAGTCTGCAAAATTGTCCCGCATTCTGGAGACTGCTACTGGACTGCGAAAACTTGTGTTGTGGTAATCCCACAAGGTGGTTTCTGACACATTATCCTCCAGGGAAACATGTTCTTTGGATAATACAAAATTGTGAAGTACCACGCAAGCCTTCACCACATCATCAACAGTGTCAGTCTGCAGTTTAATTGCAGTTAGTAAGATTCTCCATTTAGCAGTTAATATGCCAAAGGCACATTCCACAACTCTTCGTGCTCTGGTTAAGCGATAATTAAAAATTTTCTTCCTCTGGGTCAGTCCACTACTTCCATAGGGTTTAAGCAAGTGTGGTGAAAGCTGGTAGGCATCATCTCCAATGCACACAAATGGTAATGGTGGATCGGTGGTTCCAGGGAGAGGTCTAGGCGGTGGAAAGTCAAATGTCTCTCCATACAAACGACGCCCCATTGGTGAAGTTTTAAAAATCTGGGAGTCATTTGCGTGTCCATACGCACCGATATCCACAGCGATAAATTTGCAGTGTGCCTTGGCTATGGCCATCAATACAATTGAGAAGGACTTTTTGTAGTTGTAAAATTCAGATCCAGAGCCATAAGGTTTGACAATCCTTATATGCTTTCCATCGACTGCTCCAACGCAATTTGGGAACTGGCATATTTGTTCAAAATTGTGGGCAATCTCCAGCCACCTCTCCTGTGATGGCTCTGGAATGTATTCCGCTTGTAAGCAATCCCACAATGCCCGGCAGGTCTCTCTGATGATCCCCGAGATTGTGGATATCCCAAGCCTATACTGGAAATGTAGGGATGAAAACAATTCTCCAGTTGCAAGGAATCTGTTAACAAAAGGAAAAGACAATAATCTTTTATCCACAGCCTTCTCTTCCGTCGCTGCCGCAGGATGCGCAGTCTTTCTTCCTCCTTGTCTCTAGCGATGACTGTCAACCGATTTGCCTCAAAAGTGAAATCCGCACATATCTTCACAATATTCGCCAGCACCCCTTCCATCTTTGCCACTTTCTCTACAACCTTTCAAAGATGTGGTGTAAATGCACTGTATATATAGTTTTCCAGTAGTTTCCAGTAGCCAATCACATTGAGATCCTCCTTTTTTTAAAAAA
Organism: Ranitomeya variabilis; assembly: GCF_051348905.1. Lineage (NCBI taxonomy): Eukaryota > Metazoa > Chordata > Amphibia > Anura > Dendrobatidae > Ranitomeya > Ranitomeya variabilis. Next base: position 967,012,460 of record NC_135232.1, on the reverse strand, counting down.
ACGGATCCGTCAAAAAACGGTTACAACGGATGGAAAAACGGTTGCAACGGTTCTAACGGATCCGTTTTTTTGACGGATCAGTGTAACTGATCCATCAAAAAAACAGATCCGTTAGAACCGTTTTCTGAACAATTTTGACGGATCCGCCGATCCGTCACGATGTCGGAGCTAACTGACGCCAAACAACTGAAGTGTGAAAGAAGCCTAAGTAAGCACCTTTTCCATGTATATGCAAAAAATTATTATACATTGCTTAATAAAACTAATTTGTTTAACTAATTGATGTGGATATATGATTTTTTATACCTTTCTAATTGTGTTTCAATTTTGATTTGGATTTTGTCCTCACTAGAACACAAGCAACAGAAATTTTAGATTTATTAGTTCCAGAAATTAGTACGATTTAGATTTTTTCCTATGTTTGTGTAAGGGGTTGCAATGAACAGTAATGGCATCTAACCCCTTTTAACCTCTTCGCGACATGCGCCGTACTAGTACTGCGCTGGCGGCACTGCATTTGTACTAGTACGGCGCCCCGATCACCGCGGTCTCGCGCTGAGCGCCGCGGTGATCGGGTGCGGGTGTCAGCTGTATATGACAGCTGACACCCCGCAGCAATGCCCACGATCGGCGCTATTGCCGATCGCGGGCATTTAACCCCTCTGATGCCGCTGTCAATAGTGACAGCGGCATAGAGGGGGATCGCGCAGGGACGGGGGCTCCCTGCGCTCTCCGACCGGAGCAACGCGATGAGATCGCGCTGCTCCGGTGACCTGGAAGGAGTCCCCAGATCCAAGATGGCCGCGGGACTCCTTCCGGGTCATGAGATGACCCTGCTTGCCAGCGCCTGCTGAGAATTCCTCATAGCAGGCGCTGGCAAGCCTCTGGAACGTGCCTCTCAGATCGGTGATCTGACAGAGTACTGTGCACACTGTCAGATCACCGATCTGTGATGTCCCCCCCTGGGACAAAGTAAAAAAGTAAAAAAAAAAATTTTCCACATGTGTAAAAAAAAAAAGAAAAAAAAAATTTCCTAAATAAAGAAAAAAAAAAATATTCCCATAAATACATTTCTTTATCTAAATAAAAAAAAATCACACAATAAAAGTACACATATTTAGTATCGCCGCGTCCACAACGACCCCACCTATAAAACTATATCACTAGTTAACCTCTTCAGTGAACACCGTAAAAAAAAAAAAAAACGAGGCAAAAAACAACGCTTTATTCTCATACCGCCAAACAAAAAGTGGAATAACACGCGATCCAAAAAATGGATATAAATAACCATGGTACTGCTGAAAACGTCATCTTGTCCTGCAAAAAAAAAGCTGCCATACAGCATCATCAGCAGAAAAATAAAAAAGTTATAGCTCTCAGAATAAAGCGATGCAAAAACAATTATTTTTTTATATAAAATAGTTTTTATTGTGTAAAAGCGGCAAAACATAAAAAAATTACATAAATGAGGTATTGCTGTAATTGTACTGACCCGAACAATAAAACTGCTTTATCCTTTTTACCAAACGCGGAACGGTAAAAACGCCCCCCCAAAAGAATTTCAGGAATTGCTGGTTTTTGTTCATTCCGCCTCCCAAAAATCAGAATAAAAAGCGATCAAAAAATGTCATGTACCCGAAAATGGTACCAATAAAAACGTCAACTCGTCCCGCAAAAAACAAGATCTCACATGACTCTGTGGACCAAAATATGGAAAAATTATAGCTCTCAAAATGTGGTGATGCAAAAACTATTTTTTGCAATAAAAAGCGTCTTAGTGTGTGACGGCTGCCAACCATAAAAATCCGCCCAAAAAGCGCTATAAAAGTAAATCAAATCCCCCTTCATCACCCCCTTAGTTAGGGAAAAATAATACAATTTTAAAAAATATATTTATTTCCATTTTCCCGTTAGGCTACTTTCACACTAGCGTCGGTACGGGGCCGTCACGCTGCGTCGGCCCGACATACCGACGCATACTGTGCAAGCGCCGCACAACGGGGGCAGCGGATGCTGTTTTTCCACGCATCTGCTGCCCCATTGTGAGGTGCAGGGAGGTGGGGGCGGAGTTCCAGCCGCGCATGCGCGGTCGGAAATGGTGGACCGTCGGCACAAAAAAAGTTACATGTAACGTTTTTTGCTGCCGGCGGTCCGCCACAACACGACGCAACCGTCGCACGACGCTTGCGACGTGTGTCAATACGTCGCTAATGTTAGTCTATGGGGAAAAAACGCATCCTGCAGATGACTTTGCAGGATGCGTTTTTTTGCCAAAACGACGCATTGCGACGTATGCAAAAAAACGCTAGTGTAAAAGTAGCGCTAGGGTTAGGACTAGGGTTAGGGCTAGGGTTAGGGTTGGGGTTAGGGCTAGGGTTAGGGCTGGGGTTAGGGTTGGGGTTAGGGTTTCAGTTAGAATTGGGGAGTTTTCACTGTTTAGGCACATCAGGGGCTCTCCAAACGCGACATGGCGTCCGATCTCAATTCCAGCCAATTCTGCTTTGAAAAACTAAAACAGTGCTCCTTCCCTTCCGAGTTCTCCTGTGCGCCCAAACAGTGGTTCCCCCCATATATGGGGTATCAGCGTACTCAGGACAAATTGTACAACAACTTTTGTTGTCCAATTTGTCCTGTTACCCTTGGGAAAATAAAAACGTGGGGGCTAAAATATAATTTTTGTGGAAAAAAATATATTTTTTATTTTCGCGGCTCTGCGTTATAAACTGTAGTGAAACACTTGGGGGTTCAAAGTTCTCACAACACATCTAGATAAGTTCCCTGGGGGGTCTAGTTTCCAATATGGGGTCACTTGTGGGGGGTTTCTACTGTTTAGGTACATCAGGGGCTCTGCAAATGCAACATGACACATGCAGACCAATCCATCTAAGTCTGCAATTCAAACGGCGCTCCTTCCCTTCCGAGCTCTGCCGTGCGCCCAAACCGTGGTTCCCCCCATATATGGGGTATCAGCGTACCCAGGAAAAATTGTACAACAACTTTTGTTGTCCAATTTGTCCTGTTACCCTTGGGAAAATAAAAACGTGGGGGCTAAAATATAATTTTCATAGAAAAAAAAATATTTTTTATTTTCACGGCTCTGCGTGATAAACTGTAGTGAAACACTTGTTGGTTCAAAGTTCTCACAACACATCTAGATAAGTTCTGTGGGGGGTCTAGTTTCCAATATGGGGTCACTTGTGGGGGGTTTATACTGTTTAGGTACATCAGGGGCTCTGCAAATGCAACATGACACCTGCAGACCAATCCATCTAAGTCTGCATTTCAAACGGCGCTCCTTCCCTTCCGAGCTCTGCCGTGCGCCCAAACAGTGGTTCCCCCCAATGTATGAGGTATCAGCGTACTCAGGACAAATTGGACAATAACTTTTGTGGTCCAATTTCTCCTGTTACCCTTGGGAAAAAAAAAATTGTGGGCTAAAACCTCAGTTTGTGGAAAGAAAAAATGATTTTTTAATTTTCACAGCGCTACATTCTAAACTTTAGTGAAACAATTGGGGGTTAAAAGTGCTCACCACACATCTAGATAAGTTCCTTAGGGGGTGTTCTTTCCAAAATGGTGTCACTTGTGGGGGTTTCCACTGTTTAGGCACGTCAGGGGCTCTCCAAACACGACATGGGTTCCGATCTCAATTCCAGCCAATTTTGCATTGAAAAGTCAAATGGCGCTCCTTCCCTTCCGAGCTCTGCCATGCGCCCAAACAGTGGTTTATCCCCATATATGAAGTATCAGCGTACTCAGGACAAATTGCACAACAACTTTTGGGGTCCAATTTATCCTGCTACCCTTGGGAAAATAAAAAATTTGGGGCAAAAATATCATTTTTTGTGAAAATTAATATTAATTTTTTTTACGGCTCTACATTATAAACTTCTGTGAAGCACTTGGAGGTTCAAAGTGCTCACCACACATCTAGATTAGTTCCTTAGAGGGTCTACTTTCCAAAATGGTGTCACTTGTGGGGGTTTCCACTGTTTAGGCACGTCAGGGGCTCTCCAAACACGACATGGGTTCTGATCTCAATTCCAGCCAATTTTGCATTGAAAAGTCAAATGGCGCTCCTTCACTTTCGAGCTCTGCCATGTGCCCAATCAATGGTTTACCCCAACATGTGGGGTATCGGCGTACTCAGGACAAATTGTACAACGACTTTTTTGGTCCAATTTCTCCTGTTACCCTTGGTAAAATAAAACAAATTGGATCTGAAGTAAAAATTTTGTGAAAAAAAAGTTAAATGTTCAATTTTTTTTAAACATTCCAAATATTCCTGTGAAGCACCTGAAGGGTTAATAAACTTTTTGAATGTGGTTTTGAGTACCTTGAGGGGTGCAGTTTTTAGAATGGTGTCACATTTGGGCATTTTCTGTCATATAGACCCCTCAAAGTCACTTCAAGTGTGAGGTGGTCCGTAAAAAAAATGGTTTTGCAAATTTTGTTGCAAAAATGAGAAATCACTGGTCAACTTTTAACCCTTATAACTCCCTAACAAAAAAAAATTATGTTTCCAAAATTGTGCTTATGTAAAGCAGACATGTGGGAAATGTTGTTTATTAACTATATTATGAGATATAACTCTCTAATTTAAGGGCATAAAAACTAAAAGTTTGAAAATTGCTAAATTTTCATAATTTTCGACAAATTTTTGTTTTTTTCACAAATAAATGCAAGTCATATCGAAGAAGTTTTACCACTATCATGAAGTACAATATGTCACGAGAAAACAGTCTCAGAATCAGCAGGATCCGTTGAAGCGTTTTAGAGTTATGACCTCATGAAGTGACAGTGGTCAGAATTGTTAAAATTGGCCCTGTCACTTAGGTGAAAACAGGCTTTGGGGTGAAGGGGTTAAAGCACGTCCTGATACAATGTAAATATGGTTTGTTAAGATTGTATAATTATCTTTGTCTAGTGCTGTATACATATGTATAGTCTTTAGCTTCTGCAGCACAATGTTTAAAGTGTGATTATAGGGAAAGTGCAGTGCTAAATTTAGCCACTAGATGGGGCACAGAGATCATTGCACTGTATACATTATAGTAGGAATAAGGGGATTAGCATGTGAATAGTTAAGATAGGAGGGGTACGGTAGATAAGTTAGGAAGGACTCCCTGATAGAGGAATCAGTTGGGGCTAGGGCGCCAGTGCAGTTCGGTTGGGCTAGCTAGCCCAGGGCAACACCATGCCACGCAACATTGACAAGAACAAGGCCCAGCCTTCTAGTATTGGTGGCCAGGACAACATCTGAGGAAGCAGCAGCAACCATGCTAGCAGTGCAGCCTTAGTGGGAACTGCAGTTGCTAGGAAAGACTAAGCAGTACGGGCAGGTCACTCACCATGTGGCAGCTTATTGCGTGAGTTGATGCCCTCAGGACCAGCGTGAAACAGTCAAGGAAGTCCCCAAATGGAGTAAGCCTACACAGGGAGGACGCTGAAGAACCGAAAGGTATGGTCCATCCTGGAAGCGAACTTAGTGACCCAGAGGAGGACAGGGACAGAAGAAGAGTTGCATGATGTGAAAGCTGATGCTGATGTTGGAACGAATATAGATGTGCTGTGTATGATGATCAGTAAAGTTGTTTATTTGAAAGTTGATTTGGACTGTGGCTCATTTTGTGAAAAACCGGACCGAGGAGGCCTCCAGAAACGTACAGAGAGCCCTGACGGGGCAGATGATGGAGCCACAGGTATGCAGAGCTCTGGACAGTGTGTGTATGTGATGGGGGGGTCAGGGCATGCTGACGCAAATGCTCTCAGCCACGACTACTGCCCTGTACCTCCCTCACATTTATTCACATTAAGGCATAATATACTCACAAATAAATAAGTAGTGTTATTTCCAAGCTCTGTGCTTGTAGCATTGTTCTTCTTTCATCTATGAAACAGGCAGTGCACGTATGTGCAAAGTACTGGACATTCTCTGTCCTTGTAACATTCCTAACATTAAATAAAACAAAAATGAAATGCATAAAATAAAACCATTTTATATCGATATCAGCGATTACCTTGTCCTCAATATTACCATACCGTTGTACCTTATTAACTTGCTAGAAGATATGGTATGTTCTATACATTATTCTAACTGACTTGTTATATTCTACTAAAGAGAATTATTCTTCAATCTGGTTTTCCTACATCTTTGTAATAAAGAAATATTATATTGTTTATATTCGCTTTTTCCCTACCTAAGAATCACAGGACTATTCTGGTACAGAAAATTGTATATTACACTTTTACTCTGTCATTGCAGCCATATACTTTACGGAAATCAATAACATTCTCGTTTGACCTAAAAAAGTATGATTTCAGTGCTTTGTATACCATTCCAAGTTTTATTGTTTTACACTTAAAAAGATGGTAGCACTGCAAAATACATATTTTTTATGTTGGTGCTCTGAACATTCACTTAGCACATCAGACATGGTTAAATGTGTAATGGGTTACTTTTTCTGAGTGCTGTTGCATGCAATATTGTGGGTACAGGGGCAATTTATTTTATCGTAGCATTGTACAGTAGTTAAATAATTGTTTGAGGGACAAAAAATGGAACACATAAAGCAGTATCACCTGGTAAGGATAATGAAAGATGGGAATATGTGCTGCTCACCTGTTGGAATTGGGTGAAGGCACAACACCTGTAGAACTGGCGTTATTGGGTGAAGGCACAACACCTGTAGAACTGGCGTTATTGGGTGAAGGCAGAACACCTGTAGATGTCTGTAACTGCTGCTGCAGCCATGAGGCTGGAGGTGAAAAACTTCTTTCCAGAATAATAGCAGAGGAAGGCAATATCACAGGATAAATGAGAAGCCATTTATGTTTCAAAATCAGTCTTTACTGTCCTAACACGTTTCAGCGCTGGACTGGGGTCATTCTCAAGGTAAAAAAACTAGTATGCATGCTCATTCAACGTGATATCGTCCTCTTCTGCTATTGAACTGTAGTTGGTGCCTATACATAGACACAGTAGTAGGCACTTTTGTGATCACACTGAAAAGACAGGCACTAAAAATAGGCGTTATATGACAGTATTATTTGGCAAGTCCAGAACAAGATTATCATACTGTGAACTGCAAACTTGAAATGTTCAGCACAAAGGCATACTGGCTAATTTTAAAATAAAGTCTTTTAGAATTTGAAACATAGTTTATAATTTAATTTCATACAATCTTCTTTCAAACTGCGTTCCAACACTGAACAATATAATTGTGGACTTTGCAACATCCCATAAATCCTAACTACAATTAGCCTTCATTAAAGGCTTTGTATCCAAGTGGAGCTTTGCTTAAACACATAAGTTTTATAGCTCAATCACATCATATTAACATACAAATTGTCAAAGTATAGTACATTCTAAAAATAATATCAAGGTAGTGTGTTGTTTTGTTCTTAAGATCAAACATCAGATCTACAAATAACTTTAATGGAAAATATAATCTACTTATGCAATATTATCATATAGCATCATATATATAATGAAAACATACTAAAATCAGATTATTTAATTGTAGCAACATTGTTTTTGCATTCTAATGATTAACCATTATAATAAAATGTATATGAAACCTGACCTATAATTTCAGTAACTGAAAATCTCAAGCACTTGCAAGGTTTGAAGGACAAAAACATTATTATTTCATATTGGGAAAAAATAGTCAATTTTAGTTTCATGTTCTTCAAATAAATATATAAAGCCTCCCATTGTCAACTTTATTGTTCCTGTAATAGCTCCGGTGGAAAAGTAAAATCACTTTCTAGCCTAGTCTCCATGGACAGTACTTCATATTGATTTTCTTGAGTTTTGCTTCTACAAATATCTTATATACTGCATGTACAGACAAAGCAAAACAATCTATTTATGAAAAGTCGTGCCAATAAAAAACTATAGATGTTCCCAGAAATTAAATATTATTTTGGGGTCTCAAAAGGAAATTAGATTAAAATCAAAATATTTGGAAGATGAAACAGTGAGGCATTTGGAAAACTAAGACAACAGAAACTTTGATTTGTTATTCACAGTAGGGAACAACCTTTGCTGCAGGACAGAGGTTAGATTAGGTTCACATAGGGCTTCTGCTTTTTCTGTTTAGCTTTTATTTTATTTTTTTTCCCATTTCTGTGTACTACACTGATACAATGTGTGATGACACTGCTCACTGTTGTTTTTCAATAGGAGAAAACCGTGTTATTGTAATTATATTCAGCCTGTTCATTCCATACATTTTTATGCATTTTATAAAAAAACAAGGAGTGGGTACAAAAAAAAGGAGATGTGTAAGCATCAGACATATAAGTGTTGATAAATGTCATGTAAGTGTTGGGCGCATTCATTAATTGCTTTGTCTCTTGAGTTGTACACCAGAGGCACTATTGTTGTAAACAGAAGAAAATGTAACCTTGATAAACGATATTATAAGTCAATGAGTTTATTGGTCCCCATGTTGGTTTGTCAAACACAGAAAGTCACAATATCAGTGTGAGCAAAACCCAAGTCTTCTCTTCAGACTTTCTCAAAACTGATTTAATGTGTCCATATTTAATATACTGTAGATACATTCAGACCAGCTGATCCAGTCTTGTAAAGAGCACTGATTGACTTATACAGACCCATGAATGCTAATGGGAAAAACAGAACAATAACCTATACAAGTTGTCTCTCACAATACAGCATCACATTTTTGGTAGCACATTCCCTGTTTACAAGGGTTGTGGTGCTGCCGATAACAATGTTTGCCGACATATTGACACGGCATAATGGGGATCAAGTGGGACAATTATCAGACTGTCTAAGTGCATGCTGCAGGGGCAGACTTATCATTGGTGTATAGCCACAAAAGGGCCCAAGAGATAAGGTGGCCCATTGCAACTTCCAAAGAAATTGGAGTTTAGCATTATGATGAGTTATGTCTGCAAAGGGACTTTATATTGTTCTTTCACAGGGGTCCTCTTCTCCCTGTGTCCATCAGTGACTAGTTATATATACCCTATTGAAACAAACAAGGGAAAATAGGAGGAAATCACTATAGCTAAACAGAGCTGTAAGAGGCATAACAAATTGCATAAATAAAGAATTTAGAGAATTAAAGCAAGAGAATAGGGGTGAGTCATTAAATAATTATGGAGAAAAAAGAAATTGTGTATAAAGCAAATCAAAGCAGCAAAGATTGAGACCGAATGGCTTATTGTCAAAGAATGTAAAAATACTTACAGTTGAAACCAGACGTTTACATACACCATATAAAAAGACACATACGCTTGTTTTTCTCAATATCTGACATGAAATCGGAATAAACTTTTTGTGGTTTTAGGTCAATTAGGATTACCATAATTATTAATTTTTGTCAAATGCTAGAATAATAAGAGAAAGAGAGAAAGAGAATGTTTTAAGATATTATTACTTACTGCAAAGTCAAACGTTTACACACACTAAGATTTTAAAAATTCTGAACTTCCCATATGATGATGTCATGGGTTTGGAAGCTTTTGATTTATTGGCAACCTCTGAGTTAATTACAGACACACCTAATGCACTCATGAAACACACTGCTTCTTTGTGTAGCATCAAAAGTCTCAAGAAATCAGCCAGGATATCAGGAAGAGAATTATGAACTTGCACTCATTCTTGGGTACAATTTCAAGTTACCTGAAGGTACCTCGTTCATCTGTGCAAACAATTATATGCAAGCACAAACAATATGGGAATGTCCAGCCATCATACCTCTCAGGAAGGAGATGGGTTCTGTGTAGTGATGAGCGAGTGTACTTGTTGCTTGGGTTTTCCCAAGCACACTCGGGTGGTCTCTGAGTATTTGTAACTGCTTGGAGATTTACTTTTTGTTGACGCAGCTGCATGATTTACGGCTGGATGGCAGCCTGAGTACATGTGGGGGTTGCCTGGTTGCTAGGGAATCCCCACGTGTATTCCAGCTGTCTATCAGCTGTAAATCATGCAGCTGAGGCAACGAAAATTTAATCTCCAAGCACTTACAAATACACGGAGAAAACCAAAGCAACGAGTACACTCGCTCATCACTAGTTCTGTGCCCCAGAGATGAACATGCTTTGGTCCAACATGTGCATATCAACCCAAGGGCAAAACCAAAAGACCTTGTGAAGATGATGGTGGAAGCTGGTAAGATTGTGTAAATATTCACAGTGAACAAGTACTGTATCTATATGGGATGAAAGGCCTCTCTGCCAGGAAGAAGCAGTTACTCCAAACTAAAAAAATCCAGGTTAATGTTTAGAAATGCAGACAGGAACACAGAACTTAATTTTTGGAGACATGTTCTGTGGTCAGATGAAACTAAAATTTAACTTTTTGGGCATAATGACCATCATTACGTGTGGAGGGAAAAGGGAGAAGCTTGGAAGCCTAAATACACCATCCTAACTGGGAAACACAGGGGTGGCAGCATCATGTTGTGGGGTTGTTTTGCTGCAGGAGAGACAGGTGCACTTCACAAAATAAATGTCATCATGAGAAAAGAAGGTTATATGGCCATACTGAAGCAACATCTCAAGACATCAGCCAGCAAGTTAAAGCTTGGGCAGAAATGGGTCTACCAAATGGACAATGACCCAAAGCACATTGCCAAAATGGTAACAAAGTGGCTTAAGGATAACAAAGTCAATGTTTTGTTATCCTTAACAAAATCAGTCACAAAGCCCTGATCTCAATCCTGTTGAAATTTTATTTGCAGACAATGAGCATGCTAGGCTGGCTTGCCGATCACAGTAATGCCGGAGCCATCACATTACTGTGATTGGCTAGCCTTACAGCATCATAGGAGATATTTAAAGGCTGTCGGTGCCATATTGAGCACATTGCAGCCAGAAACAGCATAGGGAAAGCATAGTATGAGAGTAGGAAGAGTGATAGGAGCTTATAGGGAGCGTTATTCATTCCAGAAATCTCTTTTACGAGCTGAAGATTGTGAAGATTAGTTCTTTGTTAGGTGAGGATAGCGTAGGGAGAGATTTAATAGGAGGGAGCGTAAAAAGCAAACACCTTGGTGTTTTATCATCATTACAAGTACATGCTGCAGATCTCTGCTATTTTCCACTTGTTGTATAGTTAGTATTAGGAACAGACTGTGGCATTAGGGTGAAATAGGGATGCTATCATCCACTACCAAAATATACAAATCAGCTATTTTTAGAGGCTAATGATATTAGGTAGTGCCAGCATATACAAAACCATTTTTTTGGAGCGACATAATATTACATCGTAATTTCTATTTTTTTATCGCAAAATAATATTTCTCATTGGCAGCATAGAGTAACACCCATTTTAAAAACTAATAAATAAAGAGCATATTTTTATCTAGCTGTTGTGCGACTTGCATAATCTGTGTACAGATAAATTAAGCAAACTTCACAATTTACCAGTGGCAATAATTTTCATTACTCCGCTGTTGCAGTGTGTCTGCAAGGCAATATAAAAAAATCATAATTTTCTATTGGTTTAAAAAATAGAGTATCTTTATCTAGAAGCTGTGCAACTTGCACAATCCAGGTAGAGATAAATTAAGCAAAAGTCATAATTTACCAGTGGCAATAATTTTCATTGCTCCACTGTTGCAGTGTGTCAGCAAGGAAATATAAAAAAAATCATAATTTTCTATTGGTTTAATAAATTGCGCATCTTTATCCAGCAGTTATGCGACTTGTGCAAAGTCAGCAGAGATATGCAAACATGACTATTTACCTGTAACTTACGTCTGTCTGTTGTTGTCGTGTATAATAAATCTGAAAAACCAGTAGCCACACATTGCAAGATACAGTGAATTTGTACATAACATCTTTGTGGGGGTACTTGTGAAAAATAAAGCCAGTATTTTTTTTTTCAAATGCATAACGCATTCAATACGAGAAAGGGTGACGTTAAGGGATGTTGATGTGGTGGTGCCCGCCAAGGCCATGTGACAGATCCGAAGGTGACTATATTTCATTCTAGCTTCCTGTCAAAATTTGGTCAGTGCACTACACCACTAACGAATCCAGACCAGTGTGAGGATGTTGTGTGTTGGATAGCAGACAAAGGCTCCAGTGTTTTGGCAAGCAGCGCCATGAAGTCTTCCACATGGTCCAGTCTCAGTAGTCAAGAAGCTGGGCATCTGAATCCTCAACTTGGCCCTCCTTCCTCCCACCATCAAGATTCCCAGGAGACATATCAACATAAAACTTAGCACTCATCTTGAGATGCATGAACAGAAGAATTTATTTTGCAGTATACTCAAAACGTTTCGGTTCAACATGAACCTTCTTCAGTTACGTATACGGAATTCATGTGATGAATGAGCCCGGAAGTCAGCGGGCCAAAATAAATCTATGAAGGGGGAAACACAGCCGTGGTAAGCGGAGAGAGGTGCCTCTTCTAAAATTGAACAAGGGCTGCATTTCCTTCGACTTAGTAAGCCCTATGGATGACAGCAACATAATATAAATGCAGCCAAAAATTTTTTGGAGGGAAGTAGTTTTAACATCCATCCCTTACCATCCAAACCCATTTTGTTCAGGAAATCACCTCCTCCTCCTTCTCCTCCTGCTTCTGCAACAAGTACTTAGTGTTCATCTATATATTCCCCACATGGGAAATATTTTGTACATTTTGAAACTTTTGCACATTGTGCAATGGGGAAACTTGTTCTCCCTATATCTACCTCTTGTAATAACTGCCAAATGTATTGTGAGCTTCCCATCATGGTCTTTTTCAGCGTATATGTTACATACCCCTCGGGGTAATTTTTGGAAACTTTTGTACATTGCGCAATGGTCAAATTTCTACTCTCAATCTCTGCCTCTTCTAATAACTGCTAAATGTATTGGGAGGTCCACATCACAGCCTAATTCAGCGTGTATGATACATACCCCTTGGGGTAATTTTTGGAAACCTTTGTACATTGTGCATTGGTCAAATTTCTACTCTCAATCTCAACTCTTGTAATAACTGCTAGGTGCATTGTGCTGTCCCCATTACAGCACCTTTCAGCTGGTCTGATACAGACCCCTTGGGCAATTTCTGGAATACTTTACACATTGTACAAAGGTCAAATTTCTGCTCCCAATCTCTATATATTCTACTATTATAATTTTTCTATTGTAGTCTACCTTCACACGGTTTCTTTAAGCGTGTATCTGCTAGCCTGATTTTGATTTTTGGATCTGCACATGGACATTTTGGTACATGAATGCATTAATATGCTCCACATTATTCTTCAGGTTTCAGCCTTACACAGAATAATAATATGAGTGATGAAACATAACTACAGTATATACAGTGGGTGTGGAAAATATTCAGTCCCCTTTACATTTTTCACTCTTTGTTTCATTGCAGCCATTTGGTAAATTCATATTAATGTACACTCTGCACCCCATCTTGACTGAAGAAAAGCAGAAATGTAGAAATTTTTGCAAATTTAATCAAAAAGAACAACTCAATAACACATGGTCATAAGTATTCAGACCCTTTGCTCAGATACTCATATTTAAGTCACATGCTGTCCATTTCCTTGTGATCCTCCTTGAGATGGTTCTACTCCTTCATTATAGTCCAGCTGTGTTTAATTAAACTGATAGGACTTGATTTGGAAAGGCATATAAAAAAAAGAAGAAAAAGCAAGGCCAAATAGAATGGGGATCACCAGACAGCATGAATTAGTGCAATAAATACATCTTTATTATGGTGTAACACTGGACAAAAAACACATTTAAAAACATCTAAAAACAATTTAGAAACAACAGTGCCTATAATAAGGCATGTGCCTATAAATGAACAAGGGGAGAAATAGATGAAATATGGGTGTGCAAAACGGCAAGAAATCCTCAAGATCCTATATGGGCAGCATATTAAACATGTCAAACAATATATGTACCATATAGAAAAATCACATGGAGCCAATAAGTCATTTATTGAGAAGATAGTGGTTGTTTAGAGTGCATAGGCAGAGAGTACATGCCGTATATAAGTTACAAAAACGAGGTCTAATATCAATCCACAGTGTGTGGCAAGCAGTGAATATATATTACTGAATACCATTCAAACATGTAACAAAAACCCAAGTAATTCGGTATTCAAAAAAACACACACACCAATGCACACTCAAGATGCTGCGCTCCAAATAAGCCAGTCATCTAGATGCAAAAGTATACACACCCATAGTCTCCCCACAAGCTCAAAAGCCAAAGGGTATAATAACCCAATATTTTAGAGTAGGCACAGAAGGAATAAGCAAGTACCCGACGTGTGTCGCCACTAGCGTGGCTTCATCAGGGGTATGATTTTCGCTACCATTGCCCGTGTATAAATACCTTAAGTAACTGCATATGACTCAAGGCAGCTGTGTAGGGGGAAGCAGGCGAGCGGCATGTCCCAGTGCCCAGCTGTGCCTACTGCGCAGGCGCCGGCGTGCACATGCCGGGACCAATCAGAATCCGGTCTCAGTAAACACGTGCATCAGCACAGTAACCATGGCGGTGAGCGAGGAAATATAAACCAGGTCTGCGCAGGCGCCACTGTCTTGGCACGCCATTGGCAGACCTAAGCTTCTGCGCACACTGCGGCATGTCAGTGCCGACCGATGACCAACATAAACAGAGGGCGCATGAACACCACGCCCACACTAGAGCAGAGACGGCCCTTAATGACATCACATATGCAGTAGCTGGGCCTGCGCATGCGCCAGAGTGATAAAGCCAGAGATAGCAAGCACATACAGCACAACGCCCGCGCAGTGACGGCAGGGGGATGTGTATGCAGCGCCTAAGTAGTACATGAAGATGCTTACACACAAGATTATAGTGTGGTATCGACATGTAAGAATCAAGGAGTGGTAAAAGGAGGACTACAGTATATAGTAAACGGCTCTAATGAGCAACAGCAAACATATTTTAAGGGTAAAGGAATCCTTTATTGTGATAGCTTACCCAGTATGTTGCAAAGTTGTGCAACCAGTACAATTACAATGTGGGCAAAGTGTCAAAGAGTTTAAGTCCATATATACATATGTGTGCTCCCCAAGGGTAGGCCAGACCCAGGGGAGACACACTATGTGGGATGGGCCACCTTAAAAAAAGGGGCCGATCTATAGAATGCTCAAAGATGTACTGGTACACACTCTGCGAAGAGGGAGAAGTTAATACGCACCATATAGCAACAACACATGAGGATACGGTGCATGAATAAAAAGCCACATCCCGCCATTCCACTCGTCACACAACAATGCAACCGATGTATGAAAAAAGAAAAAAATATAAAAAATATATAATATGTCCCACATATACATGTATATATATACACAGAACATACCACATATGCTGTCCATATAGTACCACTGAGTGAGGATTACCCATAGATGACACAAACGGCTGAGTATAAATATAAAATTTAAAGGACTGTTACCCAAAAAAAAGACTGGAGTAAAGTAACTACACATGATCCCAAAGAGACCCGCAAAATCAGAGACACTTATAGAAGCCGGTAAACAGCAAGTCCTCATTAAGGCCCAGCGGGGCTACACAGTTCAGGTCGAAAATCCACTTTGATTCAAGTCTAAGTAGTTCTGAGGTGATGTTACCACCTCTAATATTTATGGGGACCTTGTCCAGGCCCAAAATCCTAGTCCCATTCCAAAGCGAGTTATGTTCCAACAGGTAATGTGAAGCAACTGACGTAAGTGTTTTTCCTTTCATTTTGTCTCTCTTCGCTGTGGTGATGTTCGAGAAATGTTGCTGGATCCTCTTCCTCAATTCTTGCGTGGTTGATTTGGAAAGGCACACACCTATGTATATAAGACCTCACAGCTCACAGTGCATGTCAGACCAAATGAGAATCATGAGGTCAAAGGAACTAGCCAAGGAGCTCAGAGACAGAATTGTGGCAAGGCGCAGATCTGGCCAAGGTTACAATAGAATTTCTGCAGTACTCAAGGTTAATAAGAGCACAGTGGCCTCCATAATGCTTAAAAGGAAGAAATTTGGGACCAACAGAAGTCTTCCTAGACCTGGTCGTCCAGCCAAACTGAGCAATCATGGGAGAAGAACCTTGGTGAAAGAGGTAAAGAAGAACCCCAAGATCACTGTGGCTGAGCTCGAGAGATGTAGTAGGGAGATGGGAGAAAGTTCAACAAAGTCAACTATCACTGCATCCCTCCACCAGTTGAGCCTTTATGGCAGAGGGGCCCAACGGAAGCCTCTCCTCAGTGCAAGACATTTGAAAGCTCGCATAGAGTTTGCTAGAAACACATGAAGGACTCCCAGACTATGAGAAATAAGATTTTCTGGTCTGATGAGACAAACATAGACCTTTTTGGTGATAATTCCAAGCAGTATGTTTGGAGAAAACCAGGCACTGCTCATTACCTGCCCAATACAATCCCAACAATGAAGCAAGGTGGTGGCAGCATCTTGCTATGGGGTGTTTTTCAGCTTCAGGGACAGGACGACTGGTTGTCATTGAAGGAAATATTAATGTGGCCAAGTTCAGAGATATCATGGATGAAAACCTCTTCCAGAGTGCTCTGAACCTCAGACTTGGCCGAAGGTTCACCTTCCATTTAATTCTAATGCTTTTGATATGTGGTAGAATCCAATTTACTGACATTCATCATACAGCTCCTCCAACTCCACTGTTATATTCACCTTACAGTGGCTTCTCCCGCTATGACAGTTGTTCCATTGGAATCCGGTGGCAAAAATGAAATGTGGAGCTTACAAAACACAGGTTTCACAGCACCGGCTGGCCCTCTGAAAATTTGAAGAGAGTGCCGCATAATGACATGGCGGTGGACATGGTACCAGTCGAAGCCCAAAATTCAAATGAGCATGTTTACATTGGCATTGTAAAGGGATGGGGAACATCTATTCCACTATCTTGATAAATATTTGACATGAGGGAGGGACCTCCAAAATATAGGAGTGAGAGCTCTCCCAAATATATGATACAGGGAAACCTGAGGGCTCTTCCCAAACTCAGTTTTCATGGCAACTGCTGGCACTCTGCAAATTGTAAGCAAGGGCGGCATAATGACATGGCGGTGGACATGGTGGTGGTGGCAGGCGAAGCCCAAAATTCAAATGGCCTTGTTTGAAGTTACATTGTAAAAGGATGGGGAATATCTATTCCACTATTTTGCTAACTATTTGGCACGAGGGGGGACCTCCCAAACGTATGAGTGAGAGCCCTCACAAATGTTAAAGGAAAAACTAAAGCCAAAACACTGTGTAAACATATGCTAAAGGAGAAGTATAATTTTTTTTCCACTCATCATGCGGTATCACCTAGTGGAGTCAGCTGAAATTCGAGGATTGATGATGTGTGCTTAGCCACACTGAAAAATACCCAGCAGACAAAATAAAGGATGTCCATTCTGCATTTCATGTGCAAAAGAATGTAGACTGCACCAGAGACACCTGATACAGCAACTGCGGGCAGGGACAATACTCAACTACTTAATAAACACGCTCTCATCCCCAACAGTCTCAGGGATAAGTATCAATTCCACATCAACCTTGTTATTTTTGCCCATGAAAGAGATTTTAAAATCCATACAGTGGACAGTCTCTTCATGGTACATGCTATTAATATAATTGTGCAATATTACATTCAGAATTATACCCTCATGAGAAAAGTGGAAGCTATGGACAGTAAAGTATCTGCTCATTTCAATCTTTCTTAAGTGGCAAAACGCAAATTCCTGGCTTTGCGAAAACTGAACCTTCTGTTTGGGCACGGACACCAATCACGGACATCACCAGTAAGTCAGTGTTACTGTTTGGGTTCAGCTTCCAGAACACCGAGTGTTTATTGCGCTTTCATGTGCATGGCAGCGTAGCAAATACTGCTTCTGATTGGCAGTGACATGATTCCCGCCGGTCAGATTGCTGCGGTTCCCATGCTGTCAAAAGAGAGGGGAGCGCTTTGCTGTGATTAGAGGTTTAAATTTTACATCCAGTCACTGGGACAACTGCTCCCATCATCCAAAACCTGCTGCCACTAATAACAGTGAGAGCAGGAGTAGCGGATGGGAGTATTCATCAGCCGCTCCTGCGCTGTAAATAGATACATTTTTTTTTTTAAACGGTGTGGGTTCCCCTGTATTTTTGTTAACCAGCCAGACAAAACCCACAGCTGGGGGTTGCAACCTTCAGCTGTAAGCTTCAGCAAGGCTAGTTATCAATAATAGAGGGGTCCCCACACCGTATTTTTTAATTATTTAAATAAATAATTTTAAAAATTGGCGTGGGGTCCCCCTCATTTTGGACAACCAACCTTGCTAAAGCAGACAGCTGGCGGCTGGTATTCTTAGGCTGGTAAGTGGCCATAGATATTGGCCCCTACTAGCCTAAAAATAGCAGCCCGCAGCTGCTCAGAAAAGGCACATCTTCTAGATGTGCCAATTATGGCACTTTGCCTAGCTCTTCCAACTTCCCACAAAAGAGAAGCAAATCAGAACCCCGCTTCACTGCAAAAGACCTTTAGAAAGATTTAGCAGAATTTGAAGTTGTGGTACATTGTTCTACTGTTCAGAGACATCTGCACAAATATGGCCTTCATGGAAGAGTCAACAGAAGAAAACCTCTTCTGCATCCTCACTATAAAATTCAGCCTCAAAATTACGCAAAATAACATCTAAATAAGCCTGATGCATTTAGGAAAAAAGTACTGTGAAAAGATGAGGTTACAATAGAACTCTTTGGCAACAATAATCAAAGGTATGTGTGGAGAAAAAAGGGCACAGAATTTCAGAAAAAGAACATGAGGGTGGATTAATCATGCTTTGGGGTTGTGTTGCAGGCAATAGCATGGAGAACATTTCACAAGTAGGTGGAAGAATGGATTCAGTGAAATTTCAACAAATTCTTGATGCAAAGATAACACCATCTATAAAAAAAAGCTGAAGTTGAAAAGAGGATAACTTCCAAAAATGGATGATGATCATAAACACACATCAAAATTCACAGTAGACTACCGAAAAAGGCACAAGCTGAAGGTTTTACAATGGCCCTCACAGTCCTCTGATGTGAATATCATTGAACAAAATCTTTGGTTATACCTCAAAATAGCAGTGCATGCAAGACGACACAGGAATCTCACAGAACTGGAAGAATTTTCCAAATAAAAATGAATGAAAATCCCTCAATCTAGAATTGAAAAACTCACCATGTTATGTATGTACAAAGTCTATTGACAGTGAGCTGCTTATCATGCGAGGGGACATGTCAGATCTGGGCTCATGTGACCAGCCAGTCACTGCAATGATAATCTACTGGTGCTAATAGGGTAGTTTATTATTCTGCTAGCGTTTCCAAAACTAGAACTCCCAAAAGCCCTCATGGCCGTGACTTGGATTGCACATGCTCAGTAACAGATTTTTCTGCCCTTTTGTGAAGCAGGGGTTTTGGAGAGATTAAAAGGTGAGCTGGTTATTGCCTTGGCTCCTCTGTTCTCATCTGTCGGTTTGTGGGGTCTGGATCATCCAAGTCTGTCCAAAAAGCAGAAAAAAACAGAGAAAAAGCTGCTCTAGGGAATTTTTAAAAAATGGAAGGTGAGATGGCAGAAGCCACTGTGGAAGATTTTGAGTCGTTCCTGAAGAGAAAGGAAACAAAGACTTATAGAGACGCAGAGAGGGAGGCACAGATGAAGATGGTTGTGTTATGTTCCAGAGTCAGACAGACGTGAACGACGTGTCCAACAATGTCGGCAGCAACGTACAGATGGTTATGATAGAGCAGCTTGAATCTACCATACTACAGATGAAGATTGAAGTCATGGAGGGTGTTGTTCCCCAAGAGGGTGATTCTACAGTGGATGATACACAAATTATAACCTTGCAAATTGTCAATACGGAGGAACAGTTAATTAATTTAGGAGAACTTCAGCTTGTTCAGGTGCTGGTAGCTGTTCTTGTTGCGGCTACCTCAGTGGGTGAGCTTCACACAGCATATGACAATGAGATGGTCAAAGAGGCTCTGACAGAAGGAGAATCCACAATCTGTCACACATTGCCTCTGCCAGAGGGTTTCCAAGTTGTTAAGGTTGGAGCAAATGGTGAAGTTGAAATATTAGAGCAAAGAGAGCTTCAGTCACCAGATGAATCAACATGGAAAAAAGATCCCAATTACACACACCCAATAAAAAAAATAAAGAAAATGAAGAAAAGTAAACTACGCTACACAGAGGAAGGGAAGGACGTTGACGTTTCAGTTTATGACTTTGAAAAGGAACCGCAGGAAGGATTGCTGTCCGAAGTGAACGCAGAAAAAGTTCAAACCTCGATCAACATAAGAGGAGTCATACCAAAAAACGACCTCACAAATTACATCTATGTGGTTGGGCATTTAGAACAGTTACCTTGCTTAGGAACCATCTTAGCATGCTGTCTTCATATTACATAGAAAAAACCTTCTTATAGATTCCCTTTAATGACTTTTCATATAACACTTTGATAGGTCGCGTCAAGCACAACTGTTATTTTCTAGGAACTATGTACACTGTAGCTCAGTAAAGGGTGAGTCCTGAGCACAAGGGACATTTAAAGGGAATCTGTCACCCCCCCCAGGTGTTTTTAACTAAATGAGCCACCTTGTGCAGCACTAATGCTGCATTCTGTCAAGGTGGCTCTTTTAGTTCGGGTCCCTGCCAACGCTGAAATAATCGTTTTTAGAATTTGCTCCTCATACCTGCAGTTTGTCAGGGGGGCATGTCTTTCCCCCCTGACACAAACGCCTCCCAGCCATCACTCAGGGCCTCCGTGCTCTGGGCGCTGCCTCCATTTCCTTCCTGAACGTCCCCAGCGCCTGTGCTGTAAGTTCCCATCATGTGATGGGAGTCGAAGGGCAGCACAAACTGCGCATGCCAGAAAAAAAAACTTACAGCGCAGGCGCCGGGGACATTCAAGAAGGAAATGGAGGCGGCGCCCGGCGCACGGAGGCCCTGAGTGATGGCTTGGAGGCGTTTGTGTCAGGGGGAAAAGACATGCCCCCCTGACAAACTGCAGGTATGAGGAGCAAATTCTAAAAACGATTATTTCAGCGTTGGCAGGGACCCGAACTAAAAGAGCCACCTTGACAGAATGCAGCATTAGTGCTGCACAATGTGGCTCTTTTAGTTAAAAACGCCTGGGGGGGTGACAGGTTCCCTTTAACAGAGAACCTAATCGGATATATGGAATGCATTCTCTTAGTGAAAAATCCTCTTTAAGCTCATACTAATTTAATTTTTGCACATGCTTTTAAAGGTGGAATTTTCATATTAAATATTTAGATGGAGAAAGGAAAATTTAATATTATTACTTTGTTAAATTAATATATAGCAATTTCCAGTGTTACTAGAAATTCTAAAGGCTGAAATAAGATTTTTAAATATTACAGCTTGTGGATGCCTATGTCAGCTGTCATGATTTGGTAAGGTGCTTTCTCCTTTTCAATTAGCAGGACACATTTTGAAAGTGTTAAAAAGCTATCATATGTAATGTCTCTCTAACAAGGGAACTTTTTGATGTTATGTCTTTCAAATTTCAGTAGCTGTGCAATGTTTGTGTGAGCAGTCATTAAGGAGGAGGAAGAGGGAGCTTTAAATAGTCCCATCACATATTCTTCTCGACTGGAAAATACACAGGGTCCTCCTTATTCTACACATTGCATGTCTGACAGGAGGCTGAGAACATTGCTTTATAAAGCACTTGGCACGTCATTTGGAAGGAGATTACTTTACACCCCAGTTTGGACCACCTCTGTGAGGAATAAAATTCAAGCTGAGAGTAAAGATACATATAGCACTCCAGGGATTTGCAACAGCATGATCCTTAGTGGCAAATTAGATGAGTAATATAAGGTTATAAATAACAATTGACCTCATTTCAGATAAGCTTGGCTCCTTGTGTTAAATAATGTTTTGCACTGACACGTTCAAGGAAGAACTTACATCTTGGCCTCTGTTTCATTATTAATACATTTCTGTCATAGTTTCTGTCATAGTCCCAACTTGCTTGTTATAAAAACACTTACCTCTGTGAAAGGAGAGAGGAAAAGAATTTGGGACTGATTGAAAATATTTTACCATAATTTACTGTCTAGAAGCGAGTAACACAGCAGCATCTTTAAATCACAGGAACATTGCGGGCTGAGTCTGCTGTCTTCTTGCCACAAATGTAAAATGTAGCTTTGTTTCAGAAAAATAGATGTGAAAAATATGAGTACAACCATAAAGCTCAGAGCTGTGGAGACCGGATGCAGGCTTCCATTTTCCCTTCTTTAAATCAATATGATGCAGAGAATTTAACTCCACTTTGACACTGGAATAAAATAAATGTTAGCCTGATTGTTTTCATAAAGTGTTTTATTGGAATTATTACAGAATGATCAGCTACTAACAAAATTAGAAATTATAAATATTCTATGAACTTGTTTGTATGAACTGGAAGAATCAATGTACTTTGCTATATCCCACATTCACAATGAATCAGCACTGCATTGATCTACAAATAGCTCATTGCTTAGGCTTCTTTCACACTTCAGTCGTTTGGCGTCAGTCACTTCCGACATAATGACGGATCGACGGATCCGTCACAATAGTTGAAAAAACGGATGTAACGGATCAGTTTTTTTGACGGATCCGTTACTCGGGGGTTGTATATACTTTTTGGAGCATGTGCAAATGAAAAAAATTGAAAAAACGGATTGGGGCGATGGATCCGCCGAAATGACGGTCGCGACGGATCCGTCGCCCATAGGTGGCCATTCTATGAAATGACGGATGCGACGGATCCGTCGCGATCCGCCATTTCAACGCAGACAAAAAACGTTGCAATGACCGTCAATGTCCTCCAAATTTTGACGGATCTGTCGCATGACGGATGGAACGGACGACCATCCGTCACAATCCGTCGCTAATGCAAGTCTATGGGGAAAAAAACGGATCCGTCAAAAAAAAAACGGATCCGTTTTTTGAGGAAAATGGCGGATTTAGACTGACGCCAAACAACTGAAGTGTGAAAGAGGCCTTAGCTGCCAAGTGACTGACTTCAGCTGGTGCATATGTCTACACATAGACCATATAGACTCATACAGCGATATGCATGCTTCAATTGTAATGTGTTTTTATTGTTTTTGAGTTGTGTTTCACAAAGAACTTATGCTATAAGTTATTAGTTTCACTGATATGAGAAAACCTTGAGTATACAGGTCCTTCTCAAAAAATTAGCATATAGTGTTAAATGTCATTATTTACCATAATGTAATGATTACAATTAAACTTTCATATATTATAGATTCATTATCCACCAACTGAAATTTGTCAGGTCTTTTATTGTTTTAATACTGATGATTTTGGCATACAACTCCTGATAACCCAAAAAACCTGTCTCAATAAATTAGCATATTTCACCCGACCAATCAAATAAAAGTGTTTTTTAATACCAAACAAAAAAACCATCAAATAATAATGTTCAGTTATGCACTCAATACTTGGTCGGGAATCCTTTGGCAGAAATGACTGCTTCAATGCGGCGTGGCATGGAGGCAATCAGCCTGTGACACTGCTGAGATGTTATGGAGGCCCAGGATGCTTCAATAGCGGCCTTAAGCTCATCCAGAGTGTTGGGTCTTGCGTCTCTCAACTTTCTCTTCACAATATCCCACAGATTCTCTATGGGGTTCAGGTCAGGAGAGTTGGCAGGCCAATTGAGCACAGTAATACCATGGTCAGTAAACCATTTACCAGTGGTTTTGGCACTGTGAGCAGGTGCCAGGTCGTGCTGAAAAATGAAATCTTCATCTCCATAAAGCATTTCAGCCGATGGAAGCATGAAGTGCTCCAAAATCTCCTGATAGCTAGCTGCATTGACCCTGCCCTTGATGAAACACAGTGGACCAACACCAGCAGCTGACATGGCACCCCACACCATCACTGACTGTGGGTACTTGACACTGGACTTCAGGCATTTTGGCATTTCCTTCTCCCCAGTCTTCCTCCAGACTCTGGCACCTTGATTTCCGAATGACATGCAAAATTTGCTTTCATCAGAAAAAAGTACTTGGGACCACTTAGCAACAGTCCAGTGCTGCTTCTCTGTAGCCCAGGTCAGGCGCTTCTGCCGCTGTTTATGGTTCAAAAGTGGCTTTACCTGGGGAATGCGGCACGGTGGCTCTGGATGTTTCCACACCAGACTCAGTCCACTGCTTCCTCAGGTTCCCCAAGGTCTGGAATCGGTCCTTCTCCACAATCTTCCTCAGGGTCCGGTCACCTCTTCTCGTTGTACAGCGTTTTCTGCCACATTGTTTCCTTCCAACAGACTTACCATTGAGGTGCCTTGATACAGCACTCTGGGAACAGCCTATTTGTTGAGAAATTTCTTTCTGGGTCTTACCCTCTTGCTTGAGGGTGTCAATGATGGCCTTCTTGACATCTGTCAGGTCGCTAGTCTTACCCATGATGGGGGTTTTGAGTAATGAACCAGGCAGGGAGTTTTTAAAAGCCTCAGGTATCTTTTGCATGTGTTTAGAGTTAATTAGTTGATTCAGAAGATTAGGGTAATAGGTCATTTAGAGAACCTTTTCTTGATATGCTAATTTATTGAGACAGGTTTTTTGGGTTATCAGGAGTTGTATGCCAAAATCATCAGTATTAAAACAATAAAAGACCTGACAAATTTCAGTTGGTGGATAATGAATCTATAATATATGAAAGTTTAATTGTAATCATTACATTATGGTAAATAATAACATTTAACACTATATGCTAATTTTTTGAGAAGGACCTGTATATTAAAAGAAAAATATTTTTTATATGATGTAATTGAATGTTTATAAATAATATTTAATTGAGAGTCATCAGTGGTTTATACCTTTTATAAAATTAGATAAGATAAAAATAGAGACACAAATACAAAAAAAATTGTCTCCAGGGACCTATACCAATACCCAATATGTACCAGAAAAATCAAGAGCACTAGAAAGCCTTTCAGCTACTATATGTAAAATAGGATTCTGCATAACATTAAAAAAATTAGCATGAAGTGCTTGGTGCTAGGGTTGAGCGAAACGGGTCGATCATTTTCAAAAGTCGCCGACTTTTGGCTAAGTCGGCGTCTCATGAAACCCGATCCGACCCCTGTGCTTGTCGGCCATGCGGTACGCGACTTTCGCGCCAAAGTCGCGTTTCAATGACGCAAAAAGCGCCATTTCTCAGCCAATGAAGGTGAACGCAGAGTGTGGGCAGCGTGATGACATAGATCCTGGTCCCCACCATCTTAGAGAAGGGCATTGCAGTGATTGGCTTGCTGTCTGCGGCGTCACAGGGGCTATAAAGGGGCGTTCCCGCCGACCGCCATCTTACTGCTGCTGATCTGAGCTTAGGGAGAGGTTGCTGCCGCTTCGTCAGAAGCAGGGAGAGCGTTAGGCAGGGTCCACTAACCACCAAACCGCTTGTGCTGTAGCGATTTCCACTGTCCAACACCACCTTCGGTGTGCAGGAACAGTGGAAGCTATTTTTTTTTTTTTTCCTCAGCGCTGTAGCTCATTGGGCTGCCCTAGAAGGCTCCGTGATAGCTGTATTGCTGTGTGTATGCCACTGTGGAAACCAACTGCTTTTTTCAAAGCACATATCCTCTTGTTCCTTTCTGCACAGCTATCTTTTTTGTTTGTCCACACTTTTTATTTAATTTGTGCATCAGTCCACTCCTATTGCTGCCTGCCATACCTGGCTTAGATTACTGCAGGGAGATAGTAATTGTAGGACAGTCCCTGTTTTTTTTTTTTTTTTTTGTGGGAGATTAAGATTGGCATTTCTGCTACAGTGCCATCCCTGTGTGTGCCATCTCTCACTGAGTGGGCCATAGAAAGCCTATTTATTTTTTCCGTGATTTGTGTTCTAAATTCTACCTCAACACAAAAACACTACATCAATCAGTGGTAGAAAAATATTGGCCTCAGTCAGGGCTTGTGTGCCACTGCTGTGTGTGCTATCTCTCATTCAGTGGGCCATAGAAAGCATTTTTTTTTTTCCTTGATTTGTGTTCTAAAATCTACCTCAACACAAAAACACTACATCAATCAGTGGTAGAAAAATATTGGCCTCAGTCAGGGCTTGTGTGCCACTGCTGTGTGTGCTATCTCTCATTCAGTGGGCTATAGAAAGCCTATTTATTTATTTATTTTTTTTCTTATTATTTGGTTTCTAAAGTCTCCCTGAAAAAAAAAAAAAAAAAAAAAACAGTGGGAGAGTAATATTGCCCTTTCAGCTTGTGTGCCAGTCTTGACTCCTGGGTGTGCCACCTCTCTCTCATTCAGTGGGCCATAGAAAGCCTATTTATTTTTTTGGTTTTTTTAATATTATTTGGTTTCTAAAGTCTCCCTGAAAATAAAAAAAAAAAACTTAAAAAAACAGTGGGAGAGTAATATTGCCCTTTCAGCTTGTGTGCCAGTCTTGACTCCTGGGTGTGCCACCTCTCTCATTCAGTGGGCCATAGAAAGCCTATTTTTTTTTTTTTTTAAATATTATTGGGTTTCTAAAGTCTCCCTTAAAAAACAAAAAATACATAAAAAAACAGTGGGAGAGTAATATTGCCCTTTCAGCTTGTGTGCCAGTCTTGACTCCTGGGTGTGCCACCTCTCTCATTCAGTGGGCCATAGAAAGCATTTTTTTTTTTTCCTTGATTTGTGTTCTAAAATCTACCTCAACACAAAAACACTACATCAATCAGTGGTAGAAAAATATTGGCCTCAGTCAGGGCTTGCGTGCCACTGCTGTGTGTGCTATCTCTCATTCAGTGGGCTATAGAAAGCCTATTTATTTATTTATTTTTTTTCTTATTATTTGGTTTCTAAAGTCTCCCTGAAAAAAAAAAAAAAAAAAAAACAGTGGGAGAGTAATATTGCCCTTTCAGCTTGTGTGCCAGTCTTGACTCCTGGGTGTGCCACCTCTCTCTCATTCAGTGGGCCATAGAAAGCCTATTTATTTTTTTGGTTTTTTTAATATTATTTGGTTTCTAAAGTCTCCCTGAAAATAATAAAAAAAAAACTTAAAAAAACAGTGGGAGAGTAATATTGCCCTTTCAGCTTGTGTGCCAGTCTTGACTCCTGGGTGTGCCACCTCTCTCATTCAGTGGGCCATAGAAAGCCTATTTTTTTTTTTTTTAAATATTATTGGGTTTCTAAAGTCTCCCTTAAAAAACAAAAAATACATAAAAAAAACAGTGGGAGAGTAATATTGCCCTTTCAGCTTGTGTGCCAGTCTTGACTCCTGGGTGTGCCACCTCTCTCATTCAGTGGGCCATAGAAAGCATTTTTTTTTTTCCTTGATTTGTGTTCTAAAATCTACCTCAACACAAAAACACTACATCAATCAGTGGTAGAAAAATATTGGCCTCAGTCAGGGCTTGTGTGCCACTGCTGTGTGTGCTATCTCTCATTCAGTGGGCTATAGAAAGCCTATTTATTTTTTTTCTTATTATTTGG
Organism: Ranitomeya variabilis; assembly: GCF_051348905.1. Taxonomy (NCBI): domain Eukaryota; kingdom Metazoa; phylum Chordata; class Amphibia; order Anura; family Dendrobatidae; genus Ranitomeya; species Ranitomeya variabilis. The sequence continues at coordinate 966,984,989 of NC_135232.1, read as the reverse complement.
TTTCTAAAGTCTCCCTGAAAAAAAAAAAAAAAAAAAACAGTGGGAGAGTAATATTGCCCTTTCAGCTTGTGTGCCAGTCTTGACTCCTGGGTGTGCCACCTCTCTCTCATTCAGTGGGCCATAGAAAGCCTATTTATTTTTTTGGTTTTTTTAATATTATTTGGTTTCTAAAGTCTCCCTGAAAATAATAAAAAAAAAAATTAAAAAAACAGTGGGAGAGTAATATTGCCCTTTCAGCTTGTGTGCCAGTCTTGACTCCTGGGTGTGCCACCTCTCTCATTCAGTGGGCCATAGAAAGCCTATTTATTTATTTTTTAAATATTATTGGGTTTCTAAAGTCTCCCTTAAAAAACAAAAAATACATAAAAAAACAGTGGGAGAGTAATATTGCCCTTTCAGCTTGTGTGCCAGTCTTGACTCCTGGGTGTGCCACCTCTCTCATTCAGTGGGCCATAGAAAGCATTTTTTTTTTTTCCTTGATTTGTGTTCTAAAATCTACCTCAACACAAAATCACTACATCAATCAGTGGTAGAAAAATATTGGCCTCAGTCAGGGCTTGTGTGCCACTGCTGTGTGTGCTATCTCTCATTCAGTGGGCTATAGAAAGCCTATTTATTTATTTATTTTTTTTCTTATTATTTGGTTTCTAAAGTCTCCCTGAAAAAAAAAAAAAAAAAAAAAACAGTGGGAGAGTAATATTGCCCTTTCAGCTTGTGTGCCAGTCTTGACTCCTGGGTGTGCCACCTCTCTCTCATTCAGTGGGCCATAGAAAGCCTATTTATTTTTTTGGTTTTTTTAATATTATTTGGTTTCTAAAGTCTCCCTGAAAATAAAAAAAAAAAACTTAAAAAAACAGTGGGAGAGTAATATTGCCCTTTCAGCTTGTGTGCCAGTCTTGACTCCTGGGTGTGCCACCTCTCTTATTCAGTGGGCCATAGAAAGCCTATTTATTTTTTTTTTAAATATTATTGGGTTTCTAAAGTCTCCCTTAAAAAACAAAAAATACATAAAAAAACAGTGGGAGAGTAATATTGCCCTTTCAGCTTGTGTGCCAGTCTTGACTCCTGGGTGTGCCACCTCTCTCATTCAGTGGGCCATAGAAAGCATTTTTTTTTTCCTTGATTTGTGTTCTAAAATCTACCTCAACACAAAAACACTACATCAATCAGTGGTAGAAAAATATTGGCCTCAGTCAGGGCTTGTGTGCCACTGCTGTGTGTGCTATCTCTCATTCAGTGGGCTATAGAAAGCCTATTTATTTATTTTTTTTCTTATTATTTGGTTTCTAAAGTCTCCCTGAAAAAAAAAAAAAAAAAAAAAACAGTGGGAGAGTAATATTGCCCTTTCAGCTTGTGTGCCAGTCTTGACTCCTGGGTGTGCCACCTCTCTCTCATTCAGTGGGCCATAGAAAGCCTATTTATTTTTTTGGTTTTTTTAATATTATTTGGTTTCTAAAGTCTCCCTGAAAATAAAAAAAAAACAACTTAAAAAAACAGTGGGAGAGTAATATTGCCCTTTCAGCTTGTGTGCCAGTCTTGACTCCTGGGTGTGCCACCTCTCTCATTCAGTGGGCCATAGAAAGCCTATTTATTTTTTTTTAAAATATTATTGGGTTTCTAAAGTCTCCCTTAAAAAACAAAAAATACATAAAAAAACAGTGGGAGAGTAATATTGCCCTTTCAGCTTGTGTGCCAGTCTTGACTCCTGGGTGTGCCACCTCTCTCATTCAGTGGGCCATAGAAAGCATTTTTTTTTTTTCCTTGATTTGTGTTCTAAAATCTACCTCAACACAAAAACACTACATCAATCAGTGGTAGAAAAATATTGGCCTCAGTCAGGGCTTGTGTGCCACTGCTGTGTGTGCTATCTCTCATTCAGTGGGCTATAGAAAGCCTATTTATTTATTTATTTTTTTTCTTATTATTTGGTTTCTAAAGTCTCCCTGAAAAAAAAAAAAAAAAAAAAAACAGTGGGAGAGTAATATTGCCCTTTCAGCTTGTGTGCCAGTCTTGACTCCTGGGTGTGCCACCTCTCTCTCATTCAGTGGGCCATAGAAAGCCTATTTATTTTTTTGGTTTTTTTAATATTATTTGGTTTCTAAAGTCTCCCTGAAAATAAAAAAAAAAAAACTTAAAAAAACAGTGGGAGAGTAATATTGCCCTTTCAGCTTGTGTGCCAGTCTTGACTCCTGGGTGTGCCACCTCTCTCATTCAGTGGGCCATAGAAAGCCTATTTATTTTTTTTTTAAATATTATTGGGTTTCTAAAGTCTCCCTTAAAAAACAAAAAATACATAAAAAAACAGTGGGAGAGTAATATTGCCCTTTCAGCTTGTGTGCCAGTCTTGACTCCTGGGTGTGCCACCTCTCTCATTCAGTGGGCCATAGAAAGCATTTTTTTTTTTCCTTGATTTGTGTTCTAAAATCTACCTCAACACAAAAACACTACATCAATCAGTGGTAGAAAAATATTGGCCTCAGTCAGGGCTTGTGTGCCACTGCTGTGTGTGCTATCTCTCATTCAGTGGGCTATAGAAAGCCTATTTATTTATTTTTTTTTTTCTTATTATTTGGTTTCTAAAGTCTCCCTGAAAAAAAAAAAAAAAAAAAAAAACAGTGGGAGAGTAATATTGCCCTTTCAGCTTGTGTGCCAGTCTTGACTCCTGGGTGTGCCACCTCTCTCTCATTCAGTGGGCCATAGAAAGCCTATTTATTTTTTTGGTTTTTTTTAATATTATTTGGTTTCTAAAGTCTCCCTGAAAATAAAAAAAAAAAACTTAAAAAAACAGTGGGAGAGTAATATTGCCCTTTCAGCTTGTGTGCCAGTCTTGACTCCTGGGTGTGCCACCTCTCTTATTCAGTGGGCCATAGAAAGCCTATTTATTTATTTTTATAAATATTATTGGGTTTCTAAAGTCTCCCTTAAAAAACAAAAAATACATAAAAAAACAGTGGGAGAGTAATATTGCCCTTTCAGCTTGTGTGCCAGTCTTGACTCCTGGGTGTGCCACCTCTCTCATTCAGTGGGCCATAGAAAGCATTTTTTTTTTTCCTTGATTTGTGTTCTAAAATCTACCTCAACACAAAAACACTACATCAATCAGTGGTAGAAAAATATTGGCCTCAGTCAGGGCTTGTGTGCCACTGCTGTGTGTGCTATCTCTCATTCAGTGGGCTATAGAAAGCCTATTTATTTATTTATTTATTTTTTTTCTTATTATTTGGTTTCTAAAGTCTCCCTGAAAAAAAAAAAAAAAAAAAAAACAGTGGGAGAGTAATATTGCCCTTTCAGCTTGTGTGCCAGTCTTGACTCCTGGGTGTGCCACCTCTCTCTCATTCAGTGGGCCATAGAAAGCCTATTTATTTTTTTGGTTTTTTTAATATTATTTGGTTTCTAAAGTCTCCCTGAAAATAAAAAAAAAAAAACTTAAAAAAACAGTGGGAGAGTAATATTGCCCTTTCAGCTTGTGTGCCAGTCTTGACTCCTGGGTGTGCCACCTCTCTCATTCAGTGGGCCATAGAAAGCCTATTTATTTTTTTTTAAAATATTATTGGGTTTCTAAAGTCTCCCTTAAAAAACAAAAAATACATAAAAAAACAGTGGGAGAGTAATATTGCCCTTTCAGCTTGTGTGCCAGTCTTGACTCCTGGGTGTGCCACCTCTCTCATTCAGTGGGCCATAGAAAGCCTATTTATTTTTTCCGTGATTTGTGTTCTAAATTCTACCTCAACACAAAAACACTACATCAATCAGTGGTAGAAAAATATTGGCCTCAGTCAGGGCTTGTGTGCCACTGCTGTGTGTGCTATCTCTCATTCAGTGGGCTATAGAAAGCCTATTTATTTATTTTTTTTTTTCTTATTATTTGGTTTCTAAAGTCTCCCTGAAAAAAAAAAAAAAAAAAAAAAACAGTGGGAGAGTAATATTGCCCTTTCAGCTTGTGTGCCAGTCTTGACTCCTGGGTGTGCCACCTCTCTCTCATTCAGTGGGCCATAGAAAGCCTATTTATTTTTTTGGTTTTTTTAATATTATTTGGTTTCTAAAGTCTCCCTGAAAATAAAAAAAAAAAACTTAAAAAAACAGTGGGAGAGTAATATTGCCCTTTCAGCTTGTGTGCCAGTCTTGACTCCTGGGTGTGCCACCTCTCTTATTCAGTGGGCCATAGAAAGCCTATTTATTTATTTTTATAAATATTATTGGGTTTCTAAAGTCTCCCTTAAAAAACAAAAAATACATAAAAAAACAGTGGGAGAGTAATATTGCCCTTTCAGCTTGTGTGCCAGTCTTGACTCCTGGGTGTGCCACCTCTCTCATTCAGTGGGCCATAGAAAGCATTTTTTTTTTTCCTTGATTTGTGTTCTAAAATCTACCTCAACACAAAAACACTACATCAATCAGTGGTAGAAAAATATTGGCCTCAGTCAGGGCTTGTGTGCCACTGCTGTGTGTGCTATCTCTCATTCAGTGGGCTATAGAAAGCCTATTTATTTATTTATTTTTTTTCTTATTATTTGGTTTCTAAAGTCTCCCTGAAAATAAAAAAAAAAAAACTTAAAAAAACAGTGGGAGAGTAATATTGCCCTTTCAGCTTGTGTGCCAGTCTTGACTCCTGGGTGTGCCACCTCTCTCATTCAGTGGGCCATAGAAAGCCTATTTATTTTTTTTTAAAATATTATTGGGTTTCTAAAGTCTCCCTTAAAAAACAAAAAATACATAAAAAAACAGTGGGAGAGTAATATTGCCCTTTCAGCTTGTGTGCCAGTCTTGACTCCTGGGTGTGCCACCTCTCTCATTCAGTGGGCCATAGAAAGCATTTTTTTTTTCCTTGATTTGTGTTCTAAAATCTACCTCAACACAAAAACACTACATCAATCAGTGGTAGAAAAATATTGGCCTCAGTCAGGGCTTGTGTGCCACTGCTGTGTGTGCTATCTCTCATTCAGTGGGCTATAGAAAGCCTATTTCTTTATTTATTTTTTTTCTTATTATTTGGTTTCTAAAGTCTCCCTGAAAAAAAAAAAAAAAAAAAAAACAGTGGGAGAGTAATATTGCCCTTTCAGCTTGTGTGCCAGTCTTGACTCCTGGGTGTGCCACCTCTCTCTCATTCAGTGGGCCATAGAAAGCCTATTTATTTTTTTGGTTTTTTTAATATTATTTGGTTTCTAAAGTCTCCCTGAAAATAAAAAAAAAAAACTTAAAAAAACAGTGGGAGAGTAATATTGCCCTTTCAGCTTGTGTGCCAGTCTTGACTCCTGGGTGTGCCACCTCTCTTATTCAGTGGGCCATAGAAAGCCTATTTATTTATTTTTTTAAATATTATTGGGTTTCTAAAGTCTCCCTTAAAAAACAAAAAATACATAAAAAAACAGTGGGAGAGTAATATTGCCCTTTCAGCTTGTGTGCCAGTCTTGACTCCTGGGTGTGCCACCTCTCTCATTCAGTGGGCCATAGAAAGCATTTTTTTTTTTCCTTGATTTGTGTTCTAAAATCTACCTCAACACAAAAACACTACATCAATCAGTGGTAGAAAAATATTGGCCTCAGTCAGGGCTTGTGTGCCACTGCTGTGTGTGCTATCTCTCATTCAGTGGGCTATAGAAAGCCTATTTATTTATTTATTTTTTTTCTTATTATTTGGTTTCTAAAGTCTCCCTGAAAAAAAAAAAAAAAAAAAAAACAGTGGGAGAGTAATATTGCCCTTTCAGCTTGTGTGCCAGTCTTGACTCCTGGGTGTGCCACCTCTCTCTCATTCAGTGGGCCATAGAAAGCCTATTTATTTTTTTGGTTTTTTTAATATTATTTGGTTTCTAAAGTCTCCCTGAAAATAAAAAAAAAAAAACTTAAAAAAACAGTGGGAGAGTAATATTGCCCTTTCAGCTTGTGTGCCAGTCTTGACTCCTGGGTGTGCCACCTCTCTCATTCAGTGGGCCATAGAAAGCCTATTTATTTTTTTTTAAATATTATTGGGTTTCTAAAGTCTCCCTTAAAAAACAAAAAATACATAAAAAAACAGTGGGAGAGTAATATTGCCCTTTCAGCTTGTGTGCCAGTCTTGACTCCTGGGTGTGCCACCTCTCTCATTCAGTGGGCCATAGAAAGCATTTTTTTTTTTCCTTGATTTGTGTTCTAAAATCTACCTCAACACAAAAACACTACATCAATCAGTGGTAGAAAAATATTGGCCTCAGTCAGGGCTTGTGTGCCACTGCTGTGTGTGCTATCTCTCATTCAGTGGGCTATAGAAAGCCTATTTATTTATTTATTTTTTTTCTTATTATTTGGTTTCTAAAGTCTCCCTGAAAAAAAAAAAAAAAAAAAACTGTGGGAGAGTAATATTGCCCTTTCAGCTTGTGTGCCAGTCTTGACTCCTGGGTGTGCCACCTCTCTCTCATTCAGTGGGCCATAGAAAGCCTATTTATTTTTTTGGTTTTTTTAATATTATTTGGTTTCTAAAGTCTCCCTGAAAATAAAAAAAAAAAAACTTAAAAAAACAGTGGGAGAGTAATATTGCCCTTTCAGCTTGTGTGCCAGTCTTGACTACTGGGTGTGCCACCTCTCTCATTCAGTGGGCCATAGAAAGCCTATTTATTTATTTTTTTAAATATTATTGGGTTTCTAAAGTCTCCCTTAAAAAACAAAAAATACATAAAAAAACAGTGGGAGAGTAATATTGCCCTTTCAGCTTGTGTGCCAGTCTTGACTCCTGGGTGTGCCACCTCTCTCATTCAGTGGGCCATAGAAAGCATTTTTTTTTTTCCTTGATTTGTGTTCTAAAATCTACCTCAACACAAAAACACTACATCAATCAGTGGTAGAAAAATATTGGCCTCAGTCAGGGCTTGTGTGCCACTGCTGTGTGTGCTATCTCTCATTCAGTGGGCTATAGAAAGCCTATTTATTTATTTTTTTTTTTTCTTATTATTTGGTTTCTAAAGTCTCCCTGAAAAAAAAAAAAAACAGTGGGAGAGTAATATTGCCCTTTCAGCTTGTGTGCCAGTCTTGACTCCTGGGTGTGCCACCTCTCTCTCATTCAGTGGGCCATAGAAAGCCTATTTATTTTTTTGGTTTTTTTAATATTATTTGGTTTCTAAAGTCTCCCTGAAAATAAAAAAAAAAAACTTAAAAAAACAGTGGGAGAGTAATATTGCCCTTTCAGCTTGTGTGCCAGTCTTGACTCCTGGGTGTGCCACCTCTCTCATTCAGTGGGCCATAGAAAGCCTATTTATTTTTTTTTTAAATATTATTGGGTTTCTAAAGTCTCCCTTAAAAAACAAAAAATACATAAAAAAACAGTGGGAGAGTAATATTGCCCTTTCAGCTTGTGTGCCAGTCTTGACTCCTGGGTGTGCCACCTCTCTCATTCAGTGGGCCATAGAAAGCATTTTTTTTTTTTTCCTTGATTTGTGTTCTAAAATCTACCTCAACACAAAAACACTACATCAATCAGTGGTAGAAAAATATTGGCCTCAGTCAGGGCTTGTGTGCCACTGCTGTGTGTGCTATCTCTCATTCAGTGGGCTATAGAAAGCCTATTTATTTATTTATTTTTTTTCTTATTATTTGGTTTCTAAAGTCTCCCTGAAAAAAAAAAAAAAAAAAAACAGTGGGAGAGTAATATTGCCCTTTCAGCTTGTGTGCCAGTCTTGACTCCTGGGTGTGCCACCTCTCTCTCATTCAGTGGGCCATAGAAAGCCTATTTATTTTTTTGGTTTTTTTAATATTATTTGGTTTCTAAAGTCTCCCTGAAAATAAAAAAAAAAAACTTAAAAAAACAGTGGGAGAGTAATATTGCCCTTTCAGCTTGTGTGCCAGTCTTGACTCCTGGGTGTGCCACCTCTCTCATTCAGTGGGCCATAGAAAGCCTATTTATTTATTTTTTTAAATATTATTGGGTTTCTAAAGTCTCCCTTAAAAAACAAAAAATACATAAAAAAACAGTGGGAGAGTAATATTGCCCTTTCAGCTTCTGTGCCAGTCTTGACTCCTGGGTGTGCCACCTCTCTCATTCAGTGGGCCATAGAAAGCATTTTTTTTTTTTCCTTGATTTGTGTTCTAAAATCTACCTCAACACAAAAACACTACATCAATCAGTGGTAGAAAAATATTGGCCTCAGTCAGGGCTTGTGTGCCACTGCTGTGTGTGCTATCTCTCATTCAGTGGGCTATAGAAAGCCTATTTATTTATTTATTTTTTTTCTTATTATTTGGTTTCTAAAGTCTCCCTGAAAAAAAAAAAAAAAAAAAAAACAGTGGGAGAGTAATATTGCCCTTTCAGCTTGTGTGCCAGTCTTGACTCCTGGGTGTGCCACCTCTCTCTCATTCAGTGGGCCATAGAAAGCCTATTTATTTTTTTGGTTTTTTTAATATTATTTGGTTTCTAAAGTCTCCCTGAAAATAAAAAATAAAAAACTTAAAAAAACAGTGGGAGAGTAATATTGCCCTTTCAGCTTGTGTGCCAGTCTTGACTCCTGGGTGTGCCACCTCTCTCATTCAGTGGGCCATAGAAAGCCTATTTATTTTTTTTTTAAATATTATTGGGTTTCTAAAGTCTCCCTTAAAAAACAAAAAATACATAAAAAAACAGTGGGAGAGTAATATTGCCCTTTCAGCTTGTGTGCCAGTCTTGACTCCTGGGTGTGCCACCTCTCTCATTCAGTGGGCCATAGAAAGCATTTTTTTTTTTCCTTGATTTGTGTTCTAAAATCTACCTCAACACAAAAACACTACATCAATCAGTGGTAGAAAAATATTGGCCTCAGTCAGGGCTTGTGTGCCACTGCTGTGTGTGCTATCTCTCATTCAGTGGGCTATAGAAAGCCTATTTATTTATTTATTTTTTTTCTTATTATTTGGTTTCTAAAGTCTCCCTGAAAAAAAAAAAAAAAAAAAAAACAGTGGGAGAGTAATATTGCCCTTTCAGCTTGTGTGCCAGTCTTGACTCCTGGGTGTGCCACCTCTCTCTCATTCAGTGGGCCATAGAAAGCCTATTTATTTTTTTGGTTTTTTTAATATTATTTGGTTTCTAAAGTCTCCCTGAAAATAAAAAAAAAAAACTTAAAAAAACAGTGGGAGAGTAATATTGCCCTTTCAGCTTGTGTGCCAGTCTTGACTCCTGGGTGTGCCACCTCTCTTATTCAGTGGGCCATAGAAAGCCTATTTATTTATTTTTTTAAATATTATTGGGTTTCTAAAGTCTCCCTTAAAAAACAAAAAATACATAAAAAAACAGTGGGAGAGTAATATTGCCCTTTCAGCTTGTGTGCCAGTCTTGACTCCTGGGTGTGCCACCTCTCTCATTCAGTGGGCCATAGAAAGCATTTTTTTTTTCCTTGATTTGTGTTCTAAAATCTACCTCAACACAAAAACACTACATCAATCAGTGGTAGAAAAATATTGGCCTCAGTCAGGGCTTGTGTGCCACTGCTGTGTGTGCTATCTCTCATTCAGTGGGCTATAGAAAGCCTATTTATTTATTTATTTTTTTTCTTATTATTTGGTTTCTAAAGTCTCCCTGAAAGAAAAAAAAAAAAAAAACAGTGGGAGAGTAATATTGCCCTTTCAGCTTGTGTGCCAGTCTTGACTCCTGGGTGTGCCACCTCTCTCTCATTCAGTGGGCCATAGAAAGCCTATTTATTTTTTTGGTTTTTTTAATATTATTTGGTTTCTAAAGTCTCCCTGAAAATAAAAAAAAAAAAACTTAAAAAAACAGTGGGAGAGTAATATTGCCCTTTCAGCTTGTGTGCCAGTCTTGACTCCTGGGTGTGCCACCTCTCTCATTCAGTGGGCCATAGAAAGCCTATTTATTTTTTTTTAAAATATTATTGGGTTTCTAAAGTCTCCCTTAAAAAACAAAAAATACATAAAAAAACAGTGGGAGAGTAATATTGCCCTTTCAGCTTGTGTGCCAGTCTTGACTCCTGGGTGTGCCACCTCTCTCATTCAGTGGGCCATAGAAAGCATTTTTTTTTTTTTCCTTGATTTGTGTTCTAAAATCTACCTCAACACAAAAACACTACATCAATCAGTGGTAGAAAAATATTGGCCTCAGTCAGGGCTTGTGTGCCACTGCTGTGTGTGCTATCTCTCATTCAGTAGGCTATAGAAAGCCTATTTATTTATTTATTTTTTTTCTTATTATTTGGTTTCTAAAGTCTCCCTGAAAAAAAAAAAAAAAAAAAACAGTGGGAGAGTAATATTGCCCTTTCAGCTTGTGTGCCAGTCTTGACTCCTGGGTGTGCCACCTCTCTCTCATTCAGTGGGCCATAGAAAGCCTATTTATTTTTTTGGTTTTTTTAATATTATTTGGTTTCTAAAGTCTCCCTGAAAATAAAAAAAAAAAACTTAAAAAAACAGTGGGAGAGTAATATTGCCCTTTCAGCTTGTGTGCCAGTCTTGACTCCTGGGTGTGCCACCTCTCTCATTCAGTGGGCCATAGAAAGCCTATTTATTTTTTTTTTTAAATATTATTGGGTTTCTAAAGTCTCCCTTAAAAAACAAAAAATACATAAAAAAACAGTGGGAGAGTAATATTGCCCTTTCAGCTTGTGTGCCAGTCTTGACTCCTGGGTGTGCCACCTCTCTCATTCAGTGGGCCATAGAAAGCATTTTTTTTTTTCCTTGATTTGTGTTCTAAAATCTACCTCAACACAAAAACACTACATCAATCAGTGGTAGAAAAATATTGGCCTCAGTCAGGGCTTGTGTGCCACTGCTGTGTGTGCTATCTCTCATTCAGTGGGCTATAGAAAGCCTATTTATTTATTTATTTTTTTTCTTATTATTTGGTTTCTAAAGTCTCCCTGAAAAAAAAAAAAAAAAAAAAACAGTGGGAGAGTAATATTGCCCTTTCAGCTTGTGTGCCAGTCTTGACTCCTGGGTGTGCCACCTCTCTCTCATTCAGTGGGCCATAGAAAGCCTATTTATTTTTTTGGTTTTTTTAATATTATTTGGTTTCTAAAGTCTCCCTGAAAATAATAAAAAAAAAACTTAAAAAAACAGTGGGAGAGTAATATTGCCCTTTCAGCTTGTGTGCCAGTCTTGACTCCTGGGTGTGCCACCTCTCTCATTCAGTGGGCCATAGAAAGCCTATTTATTTTTTTTTTAAATATTATTGGGTTTCTAAAGTCTCCCTTAAAAAACAAAAAATACATTAAAAAACAGTGGGAGAGTAATATTGCCCTTTCAGCTTGTGTGCCAGTCTTGACTCCTGGGTGTGCCACCTCTCTCATTCAGTGGGCCATAGAAAGCATTTTTTTTTTTCCTTGATTTGTGTTCTAAAATCTACCTCAACACAAAAACACTACATCAATCAGTGGTAGAAAAATATTGGCCTCAGTCAGGGCTTGTGTGCCACTGCTGTGTGTGCTATCTCTCATTCAGTGGGCTATAGAAAGCCTATTTATTTATTTATTTTTTTTCTTATTATTTGGTTTCTAAAGTCTCCCTGAAAAAAAAAAAAAAAAAAAAAACAGTGGGAGAGTAATATTGCCCTTTCAGCTTGTGTGCCAGTCTAGACTCCTGGGTGTGCCACCTCTCTCTCATTCAGTGGGCCATAGAAAGCCTATTTATTTTTTTGGTTTTTTTAATATTATTTGGTTTCTAAAGTCTCCCTGAAAATAAAAAATAAAAAACTTAAAAAAACAGTGGGAGAGTAATATTGCCCTTTCAGCTTGTGTGCCAGTCTTGACTCCTGGGTGTGCCACCTCTCTCATTCAGTGGGCCATAGAAAGCCTATTTATTTTTTTTTAAAATATTATTGGGTTTCTAAAGTCTCCCTTAAAAAACAAAAAATACATAAAAAAACAGTGGGAGAGTAATATTGCCCTTTCAGCTTGTGTGCCAGTCTTGACTCCTGGGTGTGCCACCTCTCTCATTCAGTGGGCCATAGAAAGCATTTTTTTTTTTTCCTTGATTTGTGTTCTAAAATCTACCTCAACACAAAAACACTACATCAATCAGTGGTAGAAAAATATTGGCCTCAGTCAGGGCTTGTGTGCCACTGCTGTGTGTGCTATCTCTCATTCAGTGGGCTATAGAAAGCCTATTTATTTATTTATTTTTTTTCTTATTATTTGGTTTCTAAAGTCTCCCTGAAAAAAAAAAAAAAAAAACAGTGGGAGAGTAATATTGCCCTTTCAGCTTGTGTGCCAGTCTTGACTCCTGGGTGTGCCACCTCTCTCTCATTCAGTGGGCCATAGAAAGCCTATTTATTTTTTTGGTTTTTTTAAATATTATTTGGTTTCTAAAGTCTCCCTGAAAATAAAAAAAAAAAAACTTAAAAAAACAGTGGGAGAGTAATATTGCCCTTTCAGCTTGTGTGCCAGTCTTGACTCCTGGGTGTGCCACCTCTCTTATTCAGTGGGCCATAGAAAGCCTATTTATTTATTTTTTTAAATATTATTGGGTTTCTAAAGTCTCCCTTAAAAAACAAAAAATACATAAAAAAACAGTGGGAGAGTAATATTGCCCTTTCAGCTTGTGTGCCAGTCTTGACTCCTGGGTGTGCCACCTCTCTCATTCAGTGGGCCATAGAAAGCATTTTTTTTTTTCCTTGATTTGTGTTCTAAAATCTACCTCAACACAAAAACACTACATCAATCAGTGGTAGAAAAATATTGGCCTCAGTCAGGGCTTGTGTGCCACTGCTGTGTGTGCTATCTCTCATTCAGTGGGCTATAGAAAGCCTATTTATTTATTTATTTTTTTTCTTATTATTTGGTTTCTAAAGTCTCCCTGAAAAAAAAAAAAAAAAAAAAAACAGTGGGAGAGTAATATTGCCCTTTCAGCTTGTGTGCCAGTCTTGACTCCTGGGTGTGCCACCTCTCTCTCATTCAGTGGGCCATAGAAAGCCTATTTATTTTTTTGGTTTTTTTAATATTATTTGGTTTCTAAAGTCTCCCTGAAAATAAAAAAAAAAAACTTAAAAAAACAGTGGGAGAGTAATATTGCCCTTTCAGCTTGTGTGCCAGTCTTGACTCCTGGGTGTGCCACCTCTCTTATTCAGTGGGCCATAGAAAGCCTATTTATTTATTTTTTTAAATATTATTGGGTTTCTAAAGTCTCCCTTAAAAAACAAAAAATACATAAAAAAACAGTGGGAGAGTAATATTGCCCTTTCAGCTTGTGTGCCAGTCTTGACTCCTGGGTGTGCCACCTCTCTCATTCAGTGGGCCATAGAAAGCATTTTTTTTTTTTCCTTGATTTGTGTTCTAAAATCTACCTCAACACAAAAACACTACATCAATCAGTGGTAGAAAAATATTGGCCTCAGTCAGGGCTTGTGTGCCACTGCTGTGTGTGCTATCTCTCATTCAGTGGGCTATAGAAAGCCTATTTATTTATTTATTTTTTTTCTTATTATTTGGTTTCTAAAGTCTCCCTGAAAAAAAAAAAAAAAAAAAAACAGTGGGAGAGTAATATTGCCCTTTCAGCTTGTGTGCCAGTCTTGACTCCTGGGTGTGCCACCTCTCTCTCATTCAGTGGGCCATAGAAAGCCTATTTATTTTTTTGGTTTTTTTAATATTATTTGGTTTCTAAAGTCTCCCTGAAAATAAAAAAAAAAAAACTTAAAAAAACAGTGGGAGAGTAATATTGCCCTTTCAGCTTGTGTGCCAGTCTTGACTCCTGGGTGTGCCACCTCTCTCATTCAGTGGGCCATAGAAAGCCTATTTATTTTTTTTTTAAATATTATTGGGTTTCTAAAGTCTCCCTTAAAAAACAAAAAATACATAAAAAAACAGTGGGAGAGTAATATTGCCCTTTCAGCTTGTGTGCCAGTCTTGACTCCTGGGTGTGCCACCTCTCTCATTCAGTGGGCCATAGAAAGCATTTTTTTTTTTTTCCTTGATTTGTGTTCTAAAATCTACCTCAACACAAAAACACTACATCAATCAGTGGTAGAAAAATATTGGCCTCAGTCAGGGCTTGTGTGCCACTGCTGTGTGTGCTATCTCTCATTCAGTGGGCTATAGAAAGCCTATTTATTTATTTATTTTTTTTCTTATTATTTGGTTTCTAAAGTCTCCCTGAAAAAAAAAAACAAAAAAACAGCGGGAGAGTAATATTGCCCTTTCAGCTTGTGTGCCAGTCTTGACTCCTGGGTGTGCCACCTCTCTCTCATTCAGTGGGCCATAGAAAGCCTATTTATTTATTTTTTTAAATATTATTGGGTTTCTAAAGTCTCCCTTAAAAAACAAAAAATACATAAAAAAAACAGTGGGAGAGTAATATTGCCCTTTCAGCTTGTGTGCCAGTCTTGACTCCTGGGTGTGCCACCTCTCTCTCTCATTCAGTGGGCCATAGAAAGCCTATTTATTTTTTTGGTTTTTTTAATATTATTTGGTTTCTAAAGTCTCCCTGAAAAAAAAAAATAAATAAATTAGGTGGGAGATTAATATTGACATTAGTGCTTGAGTGACAGTCCTGCGTGTGTGTCATCTCTGTGATTTTGTGCCACAGAAAACAGAGTGTGTAACATTGTGCCTGATTTTCCTTGTGGTCTCACCAACCTGTTAAGGGATATTGAAATCATACTGAAGTTATAGCTCACCGTGTAAGTTGTTTGACAGCAACAAATAAAGTTACTTTGGTTAAGATTTTAAAACAATGAGGAAGTCTGGTGCAAGAGGTCGTCGTGGGCGTTCATTGTCAGCTGGTAATGATGGTAGTGGTAGTGGAGCATCAGGTGGTCGTGGGGATAAAAATATTCCACCTAAGTCTGGAGCTGTGGAGCCAGTTTCGTCGTCAGGCTACACAAGGCCTCGAACGCTCTCTTTTCTGGGAGTAGGAAAACCGCTTTTAAAGGCGGAGCAGCAACAGCAAGTTTTGGCTTACATTGCAGACTCAGCCTCTAGCTCTTTTGCCTCCTCTTCCGAAACTGGTAAATGTAAAAGCAGCGCGTCGCTTGTGGATGTTCACGGTCAGGGACAAGTCGCTTCCTTGTCCTCCTCAGCAAAAACTACAACAAGAGAGAAGGATGCAGCAGGCGACACAACGGGTCACTCCATGGAGCTCTTTACACATACCGTCCCTGGCTTAGAAAGTGAAACATTTAACAGGCCATGCCCATTACAAGTATATTCTGACATGGAGTGCACTGATGCACAGCCACAGCCAGAGTACTATGCTGCTCCTTTGACTCAGACCACCACATTGCCCTCTCAGGGTACAGATCCACAATCAGACCCTGATGAGACTATGTTGCCCCGCCACGAACGCTATACCACCGACCGACACAGTGACACAGACGAAGTTGCACACGAGCTCGAAGAGGAGGTAATAGATGACCCAGTTATTGACCCCGATTGGCAGCCATTGGGGGAACAGGGTGCAGGCGGCAGTAGTTCAGAAGCGGAGGTGGAGGAGGGGCCGCAGCAGGCATCAACATCGCAACAGGTTCCATCTGCCGGGCCCGTATCTGGCCCAAAACGCGTGTCAAAGCCAAAACCTGTTGGAGGACAGCGTGGCCATCCGGTTAAAGCTCAGTCTGCAATCCCTGAAAAGGGATCCGAGTCTAGGAAGAGTGCAGTCTGGCATTTTTTTAAACAACATCCAACTGATCAGCGCAAAGTCATCTGTCAAAAATGTTCAACTAGCTTAAGCAGAGGTCAGAATCTGAAAAGTCTAAATACTAGTTGCATGCATAGACACTTAACCACCATGCATTTTCAAGCCTGGACTAACTACCAAACGTCCCTTAAGGTTGTAGCACCCTCGGCCAATGAAGCTAGTCAGCAACGCAACATCCCTTCCGTCACTGTAAGGCCACCATTTTCCGCACCACCGGCAGTATCTGTGCAGGTTTCTTTGCCAGCCAAAAGCAGTCAGGGTCAGGGAACCACCAGTTTTGTAGGAGGAAATATTGCATCTAGGGCACCGGCGGAAACAATACCGTCTCCAACCGTCTCTCAGTCTGCCATGTACACCGGCACACCCGAAAGTTCCACGATCTCCAGCTCTCCAGTCCAGCTCACCCTACATGAGACTCTGGTTAGAAAAAGGAAGTACTTATCCTCGCATCCGCGTACACAGGGTTTTAACGCCCACATAGCTAGACTAATCTCGTTAGAGATGATGCCCTACCGGTTAGTTGAAAGCGAAGCTTTCAAAGCCCTGATGGAGTACGCTGAACCACGATACGAGCTACCCAGTCAACACTTTTTTTCCAGAAAAGCCATCCCAGCCCTGCACCAGCATGTTAAACAGCGCATTGTCCATGCACTCAGGCAATCTGTGAGTACAAAGGTGCACCTGACTACAGATGCATGGACCAGTAGGCATGGCCAGGGACGTTATGTGTCCATCACGGCACACTGGGTGAATGTGGTGGATGCAGGGTCCACAGGCGACATCAATTTAGGGACAGTTGTGCCTAGCCCACGGTCTAGGAAACAGTTGGCTGTAGGCGTTCGCACCCCCTCCTCCTCCTCCTCCTCGTCCTCCTGCAGAAGCTACAGCTCTTCCACAGAACGCAGTCTGCCAACCACTCCATCGGCAGATGACACTGTTGCACACCAGTTGTCCCATTATGGGCCAGCTACTGCCAAGCGTCAGCAGGCTGTATTGGCTATGAAGTGTTTGGGCGACAACAGACACACCGCGGAAGTTCTATCCGAGTTCTTGCAACAAGAAACGCAGTCGTGGCTGGGCACAGTAGATCTTGAGGCAGGCAAGGTAGTGAGTGATAACGGAAGGAATTTCATGGCTGCCATCTCCCTTTCCCAACTGAAACACATTCCTTGCCTGGCTCACACCTTAAACCTGGTGGTGCAGTGCTTATTGAAAACTTATCCTGGGTTCTCCGACCTGCTCCTCAAAGTGCGTGCACTTTGCTCACATATCCGACGTTCGCCTGTACACGCCAGCCGTATGCAGACCTATCAGCGGTCTTTGAACCTTCCCCAGCATCGCCTAATCATAGACGTTGCAACAAGGTGGAACTCAACACTGCACATGCTTCAGAGACTGTGCGAACAGAGGCGTGCTGTTATTTATTTGTGGGAGGATACATGGGCAGGCAGTAGGATGGCAGACATGGAGTTGTCAGGTGTGCAGTGGTCTAAGATACAAGACATGTGTCAAGTCCTTCAGTGTTTTGAGGAATGCACACGGCTGGTTAGTGCAGACAACGCCGTAATAAGCATGAGCATCCCCCTAATGCGTCTGCTGATGCAAAGTTTGACGCACATAAAGGAGCAGGCGTCTGCACCAGAGGAAGAGGAAAGCCTTGATGACAGTCAGCCATTGTCTGGTCAGGGCAGTGTACAGGATGAGGTAGCGGGCGAAGAGGAGGTGGAGGACGAGGAGGATGATGGGGATGAGTATATTTTTAATGCCGAACCTTTCCCGGGGGCACAGCAAATTGGTTGCGTGTTACGGCCGGGTTCTGGTTTTTTGAGGGACACAAGTGACGTAGATTTGCCTGCAACTGCCCCTCAACCAATCACAACCGGAGATTTGACAACTGGAACTTTGGCCCACATGGCGGATTATGCCTTACGTATCCTAAAAAGGGACACACGCATTACGAAAATGATGAACGATGACGATTACTGGTTGGCCTGCCTCCTTGATCCACGCTATAAAGGCAAATTGCAAAATATTATGCCACATGAGAACTTGGAACTAATATTAGCAACCAAACAATCAACTCTTGTTGACCGTTTGCTTCAGGCATTCCCAGCACACAGCGCACGTGATCGTTCTCACACGAGCTCCAGGGGGCAGCAGACTAGGAGTGTTAGGGGTGCACACATCAGAAGTGGCGTTGGACAGAGGGGTTTTCTGACCAGGTTGTGGAGTGATTTTGCTATGACCGCAGACAGGACAGGTACTGCTGCATCAATTGAAAGTGACAGGAGACAACATTTGTCCAGTATGGTTACTAACTATTTTTCATCCCTTATCGATGTTCTCCCTCAACCGTCATTCCCATTTGATTACTGGGCCTCCAAATTAGACACCTGGCCAGAATTGGCAGAATATGCATTGCAGGAGCTTGCTTGCCCGGCAGCAAGTGTCCTATCAGAAAGAGTATTCAGTGCTGCAGGTTCAATATTAACCGAAAAAAGGACTCGTCTGGCTACCCAAAATGTTGACGATCTAACATTCATTAAAATGAACCACAACTGGATTTCGAAATCTTTTGCCCCACCTTGCCCGGCCGACACCTAGCTTTCCTATGAAAAGCTCTTGTCTGTGAATTACTTTTCTAATGTCTAATTTGCTGCAGCTGATTGTACAGCATACGACATGTTTACACCTCCCTAAATGGCAAAACTCCCCACACGGGGCCGTGGTATCGCGACCTGGCGCAAGCACCCGTGAGACTGCTGTTTGTCTGAAGAGGTGGGTGTGCTCGCTTTTGGTTGACGGCATTGCTACTGGGTCCCTCATAGTACAATGTAGTGTCTCTGGCGGTGGCGGTGCGCACCCAACGTCAGACACACCGTTGTAACATGAGGGGCCCTGGGGCGGTCCCGCCGGCCTCAAGAGAGTTCCCCCCTACCCCAGCTCAAAATGTGCTCTACCACGTGCAAAATTATGTCGCACAGCTCCACCAATCTTTAGTCTATTCGCTGACATCATTCAATGTCTGGCACTGACAATACAAATTTGTAGACATCTATGATGCAACTTAAAGTAGTCTGTGTCTGTGTCCTATATTGGCACCATTAAATAGTTACTGCCAAATTACTATGTCAGAAACTCAGTAGATGAGCCCACCCCTGTACCTAAGTATGCCACCTTTTTTTTTGTTTTGGTTGTTTTGCGAGACATTAACATCTATTTATATTTTGGGAGTACTGGGACAGACACTCCTTGCACTACTCCTCCACTCACCACCAAGCTGCCTGTGTATCCATGTAACCGCTGTAAAGCTGCCATGAGCCTATTGTTTGTTATTTTAGGCCTTTGATAGCCTGTCTGCGGTCCCTACTTTAAATACTCCTCCACTGACCACCAAGCTGCCTGCCCGTGTATCCATGTAACCGCTGTAAAACTGCCATGAGCCTATTGTTTGTTATTTTAGGCCTTTGATAGCCTGTCTGCGGTCCCTACTTTAAATACTCCTCCACTGACCACCAAGCTGCCTGCCCGTGTATCCATGTAACCGCTGTAAAACTGCCATGAGCCTATTGTTTGTTATTTTAGGCCTTCGAAGCCTGTCTGCGGTCCCTCCTTCCACTAGGCCTCCACTGACCAGACCACTGCTGCCCGTGTACCCCTGGAACCAATTTTAAAGTGCCTACAGCCAGCCCATTTTATTGTGTTAGGCCTTCGAAGCCTGTCTGCGGTCCCTCCTTCCACTAGGCCTCCACTGACCAGACCACTGCTGCCCGTGTACCCCTGGAACCAATTTTAAAGTGCCTACAGCCAGCCCATTTTATTGTGTTAGGCCTTCGAAGCCTGTCTGCGGTCCCTCCTTCCACTAGGCCTCCACTGACCAGACCACTGCTGCCCGTGTACCCCTGGAACCAATTTTAAAGTGCCTACAGCCAGCCCATTTTATTGTGTTAGGCCTTCGAAGCCTGTCTGCGGTCCCTCCTTCCACTAGGCCTCCACTGACCAGACCACTGATGCCCGTGTACCCCTGGAACCAATTTTAAAGTGCCTACAGCCAGCCCATTTTATTGTGTTAGGCCTTCGAAGCCTGTCTGCGGTCCCTCCTTCCACTAGGCCTCCACTGACCAGACCACTGCTGCCCGTGTACCCCTGGAACCAATAATAAAGTGCCTACCGCCAGCCCATTTTATTATGTTAGGCCTTCGAAGCCTGTCTAAGGTCCCTCCTTCCACTAGGCCTCCACTCACCTGACCACTGCTGCCCGTGTACCCCTGGAACCAATAATAAAGTGCCTAGAGCCTATTTTTTTATTTAATTTAATATTAATAAAGCCAGGATGAACTACGATATACCACGCTATGAGCTACCCAGTTGACAATTCTTTTGCGAGAAAAGCCATCTCACCCCTCCACCTGCATGTTAAAGACCGCATTGTCCTTGCATTCTGTCAATTTGTCAGTCCAAAGGTATACCTGACAACAGACACATGGACCTGTAGGCCTGGCCACGGAAGGTTACGTGTCCTTTGTGGCTAAATGGGTTAATGTATTGGATGCATGGTCCACACAGGGGACAGCCTGCAAAGTCTGTCTGCAGTCCCTAATTCAAGTTGTCCTCAACTGAATAAAGCTGAGCTTCTACCTTCTGGCTCTGATTAACTGCTGTTTTTAAAAAAATTGGCTGTTCCGTCCTTCTAAAGGTGTCTGCCCCTGCCTGGTGTTGTCCTCAACTGAATAAAGCTGAGCTTCAACCTTCAGTTCCAAACATACAACAGAAAACTGGTACAATACAAAAAGTGGCCTCCAGCTACAAAAACTTTCTCCTACAAGTAGTTAACTGACAGTTTTTTTTCCAGTGAAAACACAGATATGGCATCCAACGAGTGTTGTCCTGTCTCGTCTTCTTTATATTATTGCCAAGAAGCTGCAACTGAATAAAGCTGAGCTTCAACCTTCAGTTCCAAATTACCATTTTTAAAAAAGCAATTGGCTGTTCCGGCCTACTAAAGGTGTCTGTCTGCCCCTGCCTGGTGTTGTCTTCAACTGAATAAAGCTGAGCTTCAACCTTCTGTTCCAAATTACCATTTTTAAAAATGCAATTGGCTGTTCCGGCCTACTAAAGGTGAATGTCTGCCCCTGCCTGGTGTTGTCCTCAACTGAATAAAGCTGAGCTTCTACCTTCTGCCTCTTACTAACTGCAGTTTTTTTAAAAAATTGGCTGTTCCGGCCTACTAAAGGTGTCTGTCTGCCCCTGCCTGGTGTTGTCCTCAACTGAATAAAGCTGAGCTTCAACCTTCAGTTCCAAATTACCATTTTTAAAAATGCCATTGGCTGTTCCGGCCTACTAAAGGTGTCTGTCTGCCCCTGCCTGGTGTTGTCCTCAACTGAATAAAGCTGAGCTTCAACCTTCAGTTCCAAATTACCATTTTTAAAAATGCCATTGGCTGTTCCGGCCTACTAAAGGTGTCTGTCTGCCCCTGCCTGGTGTTGTCCTCAACTGAATAAAGCTGAGCTTCAACCTTCAGTTCCAAATTACCATTTTTAAAAATGCCATTGGCTGTTCCGGCCTACTAAAGGTGTCTGTCTGCCCCTGCCTGGTGTTGTCCTCAACTGAATAAAGCTGAGCTTCAACCTTCAGTTCCAAATTACCATTTTTAAAAATGCCATTGGCTGTTCCGGCCTACTAAAGGTGTCTGTCTGCCCCTGCCTGGTGTTGTCCTCAACTGAATAAAGCTGAGCTTCAACCTTCAGTTCCAAATTACCATTTTTAAAAATGCCATTGGCTGTTCCGGCCTACTAAAGGTGTCTGTCTGCCCCTGCCTGGTGTTGTCCTCAACTGAATAAAGCTGAGCTTCAACCTTCAGTTCCAAATTACCATTTTTAAAAATGCCATTGGCTGTTCCGGCCTACTAAAGGTGTCTGTCTGCCCCTGCCTGGTGTTGTCCTCAACTGAATAAAGCTGAGCTTCAACCTTCTGTTCCAAATTACCATTTTTAAAAATGCAATTGGCTGTTCCGGCCTACTAAAGGTGAATGTCTGCCCCTGCCTGGTGTTGTCCTCAACTGAATAAAGCTGAGCTTCTACCTTCTGCCTCTTACTAACTGCTGTTTTTTTAAAAAATTGGCTGTTCCGGCCTACTAAAGGTGTCTGTCTGCCCCTGCCTGGTGTTGTCCTCAACTGAATAAAGCTGAGCTTCAACCTTCAGTTCCAAATTACCATTTTTAAAAATGCCATTGGCTGTTCCGGCCTACTAAAGGTGTCTGTCTGCCCCTGCCTGGTGTTGTCCTCAACTGAATAAAGCTGAGCTTCAACCTTCAGTTCCAAATTACCATTTTTAAAAATGCCATTGGCTGTTCCGGCCTACTAAAGGTGTCTGTCTGCCCCTGCCTGGTGTTGTCCTCAACTGAATAAAGCTGAGCTTCAACCTTCAGTTCCAAATTACCATTTTTAAAAATGCCATTGGCTGTTCCGGCCTACTAAAGGTGTCTGTCTGCCCCTGCCTGGTGTTGTCCTCAACTGAATAAAGCTGAGCTTCAACCTTCAGTTCCAAATTACCATTTTTAAAAATGCCATTGGCTGTTCCGGCCTACTAAAGGTGTCTGTCTGCCCCTGCCTGGTGTTGTCCTCAACTGAATAAAGCTGAGCTTCAACCTTCAGTTCCAAATTACCATTTTTAAAAATGCCATTGGCTGTTCCGGCCTACTAAAGGTGTCTGTCTGCCCCTGCCTGGTGTTGTCCTCAACTGAATAAAGCTGAGCTTCAACCTTCAGTTCCAAATTACCATTTTTAAAAATGCCATTGGCTGTTCCGGCCTACTAAAGGTGTCTGTCTGCCCCTGCCTGGTGTTGTCCTCAACTGAATAAAGCTGAGCTTCAACCTTCAGTTCCAAATTACCATTTTTAAAAATGCCATTGGCTGTTCCGGCCTACTAAAGGTGTCTGTCTGCCCCTGCCTGGTGTTGTCCTCAACTGAATAAAGCTGAGCTTCAACCTTCTGTTCCAAATTACCATTTTTAAAAATGCAATTGGCTGTTCCGGCCTACTAAAGGTGTCTGTCTGCCCCTGCCTGGTGTTGTCCTCAACTGAATAAAGCTGAGCTTCTACCTTCTGCCTCTTACTAACTGCTGATTTTTTTAAAAATTGGCTGTTCCGGCCTACTAAAGGTGTCTGTCTGCCCCTGCCTGGTGTTGTCCTCAACTGAATAAAGCTGAGCTTCAACCTTCAGTTCCAAATTACCATTTTTAAAAATGCCATTGGCTGTTCCGGCCTACTAAAGGTGTCTGTCTGCCCCTGCCTGGTGTTGTCCTCAACTGAATAAAGCTGAGCTTCAACCTTCAGTTCCAAATTACCATTTTTAAAAATGCCATTGGCTGTTCCGGCCTACTAAAGGTGTCTGTCTGCCCCTGCCTGGTGTTGTCCTCAACTGAATAAAGCTGAGCTTCAACCTTCAGTTCCAAATTACCATTTTTAAAAATGCCATTGGCTGTTCTGGCCTACTAAAGGTGTCTGTCTGCCCCTGCCTGGTGTTGTCCTCAACTGAATAAAGCTGAGCTTCAACCTTCAGTTCCAAATTACCATTTTTAAAAATGCCATTGGCTGTTCCGGCCTACTAAAGGTGTCTGTCTGCCCCTGCCTGGTGTTGTCCTCAACTGAATAAAGCTGAGCTTCAACCTTCTGTTCCAAATTACCATTTTTAAAAATGCAATTGGCTGTTCCGGCCTACTAAAGGTGAATGTCTGCCCCTGCCTGGTGTTGTCCTCAACTGAATAAAGCTGAGCTTCTACCTTCTGCCTCTTACTAACTGCTGTTTTTTTTAAAAATTGGCTGTTCCGGCCTACTAAAGGTGTCTGTCTGCCCCTGCCTGGTGTTGTCCTCAACTGAATAAAGCTGAGCTTCAACCTTCAGTTCCAAATTACCATTTTTAAAAATGCCATTGGCTGTTCCGGCCTACTAAAGGTGAATGTCTGCCCCTGCCTGGTGTTGTCCTCAACTGAATAAAGCTGAGCTTCTACCTTCTGCCTCTTACTAACTGCTGTTTTTTTAAAAAATTGGCTGTTCCGGCCTACTAAAGGTGTCTGTCTGCCCCTGCCTGGTGTTGTCCTCAACTGAATAAAGCTGAGCTTCAACCTTCTGTTCCAAATTACCATTTTTAAAAATGCAATTGGCTGTTCCGGCCTACTAAAGGTGTCTGTCTGCCCCTGCCTGGTGTTGTCCTCAACTGAATAAAGCTGAGCTTCTACCTTCTGCCTCTTACTAACTGCTGTTTTTTTAAAAAATTGGCTGTTCCGGCCTACTAAAGGTGTCTGTCTGCCCCTGCCTGGTGTTGTCCTCAACTGAATAAAGCTGAGCTTCAACCTTCAGTTCCAAATTACCATTTTTAAAAATGCAATTGGCTGTTCCGGCCTACTAAAGGTGTCTGTCTGCCCCTGCCTGGTGTTGTCCTCAACTGAACAAAGCTGAGCTTCCACATTCTGGCTTTCGCCCTATACTATCAGATATTAAACTGCATTTGGCCTACTAGTGTGGTTATGCCCTTGAAACAGTGTCTGCTGCTCTTGGGTTTGCTACTCCACTGAACAAAGCAATGCCGCCTGTTTAGTCCTGTTACCAATTTTGAACTGCATTTAGCCTACTTTATTCTTTGGCCCTATATCTGTTTCCTCCTCATCCTGCCCATTGCCCAGCCACTGCTAGATGAGTCTGCTGGTACATTGACCTAGACCACTACATTCCCCTTATACTCTACACAGCCAGAATCTGACCCTGCTGAAAGTAAGGTTCCCCTTCCCGCATGTTATACCACCTTACACAGGGACAGAGAGGAAGGTGCAGATGAAAGTGCAGGTTCCTTCATCAGGTGGGGGGGCATACTCGTTGGCGACGTCACTGGCACAGGGCCCCTCAGAGTACGCAAAAGTGTCGCTGCTGGTGGGAGGCGCCCCCGCCATGCAAACACACATCGCTGTACTTTGAGGGGCCCTGTGCCAGTGCCAATGCGAACGAGTGGGCCCCCCCTGCTTGCTCAGGATCACAGCACTTGCAACGTTGAAATACTTACCTTTCCCTGCAACACCGCCGTGACGTAGTCCGCATTTCCTGGGCCCACGAAAAACTTGAGCCGGCCCTACTCCCCCCACAACTTTTGCCAAATGACCCCCAATTCCCTATGCCCAACTATTATTATAAAGTTAATTAAGATTGACAAGCTTCAGAAACAAGAATGGATGTTTTTGGCATTAAAATGGGCACTGTAGGTGTTTTCCTGGCCTCCACTCACTGCCGACTATGCTTCCCCATTGACTTGCATTGGGTTTCGTGTTTCGGTCGATCCCCGACTTTTAGCGATAATCGGCCGACTGCACTCGACTCGACTCTGGACAAAATCGGGTTTCACAAAACCCGACTCGATCTTAAAAAAATGAAAGTCGCTCAACTCTACTTGGTGCTTACAAAATGTGTCTAGCCCAAATACGTAAAGTGCCTAGTGCATATTTTATCTGACTACAATAGCCATAAAAGATTCACAAATTAATAATATACCTATAATTAGTAATATGTCTATAATCCCAGGGCACGTATTCCACACAATATATATCACAGCAATGCATAGGTGCAATGAGATAGCAGCAAAAATAGGTAAAGTATATAGGTAAGGAAAGGAGCTATATGACCTGATAGAGGCAGTCCTGATCCCTGATACGCGTTTCGGGCATGGCTTCTTCCTTGGGGGTTCCTACTCAATAGGTGTGCCTGTGATACTTACATAGTGTTGTTTAAGCATTGGTGGCAGTGGTTAAACATTTTTTTGTATGTGTGTCTCTATTTTTATCTTATCTAATTTTAGAATTATTTGTGAATAAAGATTTGTATATCATATTTGGCTTATGCTTCCCTGTTCTGTTTTTGGTGTTTGGTTTGGAAGTGCCATATATCTAGCTACTCTCTTGTAGGTTATCCCTTCTTCATGTATGGCCCTGAAAAAAAAATAAAGCCTATACTCACTTTCCATTCTGGCGCCGTTCCAGCGGTGTCGGCAGTCATTCTCCTTGGGACTCTCATGTGGTGTTGTAAATCAAGATGCCAGCGCCCAATCAGAGATGGTGTCACTGTCGCCGTCTTTGTACAAATGAAAGAGGAAGTCCAGACTGTAGCTGATCCCTGGCTTCCTCTTCTTACTCAATTTGTATGAAGGACCGTGACGTCAGTGCTGATTGGGAGCTGGCGTCACGTGTCATAACACGACACGAGAGACCCAGGAAGAGTGACTGCCGAGACTGCAGGAACAGCACGACCATGGGAAATAAGTATAAGCTTTATTACTTTGTGGGGGACAAGCGAAAGGTATGAGAAGAAATTGTCCAAGTAGTGGAAAACGTCTTTAATTAAACAAACAGTATCTTCTGATGTGTAGCATAATAACACCTACTCCAATGTCATGGTAGGCAAAAAAATATTCTTTTCCTAAAGTTCTAGTTAGAAGACAGGAGCAAGAAAGCAGGGAAATAAAGCTTTTGATGTTTTATCTATTGTAAATCTGCCGTACATGTTTATTCTCTAAGGTTGCTTCAGTCAATAATTAGGGGCTGTGCTTAAAATGTGTATTGAGACTCCGTCATCATTTTTAGGCTATGTTCACGTGTATCGAAATTGTGGTGAGTTATGCTGAGCCATTATGCTAGCAGGAGTGGGCTAGAGGGAATCCATAAATTGGAGACGTTTAGGACCATTCTCAATAATATACAGGACAAGATGCTGGACTGGAACATCAGTGGTCTGAGCAAAAGATAAGCTGAGATATTGGGCACTAAGAGTGGCAACTCAAGGTGACATCAAGGAACTATGGGAGGAGGTCACCTGCTAGGCCAAAGTCAAACGATCATATTTTTGGTCTGAGTGCCATCAGTGAAAAAACTGACAGCACTTGGACCAATGATATTCAATTGGGCTGCTCAGATGTGCAGCATTTTTGTGGATGTAATCCATGAGTGAATAATAAAATACTCGCATTCACTAGATTCCTCAGAATATTGAATTAATTTTGAATATTAAAATTTAGTCGTGCGCAAATCGAATCACATACAGATAAACCATATAGTATTCAATTTTTAGAGATAGACCGGTGTCCCACTTGCAACTGCAATGAGAGAAACTCACGTGAGTTTCTCGCCTCAATACCCGGCACTGCCGCTCCATTCCTAACCACTGGCGGCAGTGCCGGGTATTGAGGTGCGAGTTCTCACATTGCAGTTGCAAGTGGGACTCCGGCCATACATGGCAATTCTGTAACATCGTGTAACACCAGAAGTGGAAGCTATGTGTACAATGGCTGTTATGATCACACAGACATTCATGGCAGCAGACATTACTGCTTCTCTTGCTGCACTGCACTGGACTAAAACTCCCAGCAGACATTGCTCCACTCTGAATTATGGAAGCGGAGTAGCAGCAGAGGAAGAGACTGAATGGCTGAGTAGGGTGGAGAAGAAGGGTGGAGTTAGCTGTGCAGAGAGAGATGTGTGCATCCTCCATTACAGTCTGGCATTGGAGAGCAGAGAACAGAGATACAGAGTTCATGCTGACAGCCCAGATGCTCCAGCTGTGAGTGGACAAGGCAATCCAACAGCTGAATACAGTCTAGAGAACCGCCAGGTTACCAGGTGATGACCATTGCTGCTTGGCTTATCCCCCAGAAGATTGTTGCCTGCTCTCCATGTGTTCCCACATATCTGAACACTGCTGACCCAAGCTGGAACCTAGTGTGACCAAAGAGTGGTTGCATCAAGGAGTGAGTACATCTAGCTGGAACTTGTGTTTCCACTACTGATTAATCTATAAAGGAACTGCTGTTGTTTTGAGGAGATATTGGACGTGTTGTTCTACTGTGGAGA
Source organism: Ranitomeya variabilis (assembly GCF_051348905.1). Lineage (NCBI taxonomy): Eukaryota > Metazoa > Chordata > Amphibia > Anura > Dendrobatidae > Ranitomeya > Ranitomeya variabilis. Next base: position 966,957,539 of record NC_135232.1, on the reverse strand, counting down.
ATTTCATGATAGAACTGATACTGAGGGGTTTTGTTTTTATTGTAATCTTAGGGTATGTGTCCACATTCAGGAAACGCTGCATTTTTGACGCTGCGTTTTTCCGCAGCGTCAAAAACGCAGCGTCCAGATGTTACAGCATAGTGGAGGGGATTTCATGAAATCCCGACTCCACTATGCGTTAAAAAACGCATGCGTTTTTGCCGCGAAAACGCATGCGCGGTGCGTTTTTTCAAAACGCAGCATGTTGCTACAATGAGCAAAACACGCAGGCACACCGCAGGTGACCTGCCAGTGACCTCAGGTGCAGTTTTGGTCAGGATTTTACTTGCATAAAATCCTGACCAAAGCCTGAAGCAAGCCTGAACGTGGACACATACCCTTAAAGTGCACCAACTAAATGCTCCAACATCCGTGGCAACTGGACCCCAACATTAGACTACATTATTTATATTGCTGCAGCTATTTGCTGGTTAAGTCTGATTAGGAGGGTGTCTGCTGTCCCTTAAAAGGGAAGTGTTATCATTCACATTCAGACCTACTGCAAAGCATATTTTTGACCTGTATTGTACATTGTGTAATATTATTTATTATGCTCTTCTTGTTATGCCCCCTGAATTTAATATGATTTAGCCCCAATAAATAAACCTGTTAAGTGTTTCAAATTCTTGTGAGTGTGTTTGGAGCCTGCACAGGGGTTTCCCGAGTAAACCCCTAGCAGAAGAAGAAGAAACTCCTCAATAACGCTAAAGTTCCCTGCAAGATTTGGGTGATGGCACTGCGCCATATGGAGGTGAGAACTACTGGACAGCTTAAAGGGGTATGGCAAGAGAAAACTGTATTTGGTCTTGTAAATTTTAACAACCTATGATGCATGAGAATGGATTTCACACAGATTACATGCAGAAGAATATTAAGATGAAAATGGCACGTTTTCTTCTGGATGAAATTCAGACAATTTTTAAAACACTCGTGTGAACTTAGACTTACACTGAAGGCAGCAATTAGTCTAAGACAGAATGCCTCAGTAGATCATACCTTTCTGACCTATGTTACCATTGGGGGATTGACCCCTTTACTCCCAAGGGTGGTTTGCACATTAATTACCAGGCCAATTTTTACAATTCTGACCACTTTCACTTTAAGAGGTAATTATTCTGGAATGCTGTAACGGATCCCACTGATTCTGAGACTGTTTTTTCGAGATGTATTGTACTTCATGATAGTGGTAAAATTTCTTCAATATGACTTGAGTTTATTTGTGAAAAAAATGGAAATTTGGTGAAAATTTCACAATTTTCCAACTTTGAATTTTCATGCCCTTAAATCACAGAGATATGTTAGGGTTGGTGGAACGCACTAAATAAATATGAAAATAAAGTGTGTTCGCCACCCGGGGTCTACCGTGCAGAGATGGCAAAATGCAGCTAGGAGACAATGGGGAATACAAGCAGCGAGCGAAAGTGACTCGCATTGAGTAAATGTCACTCAGTGGAGAAGCACATGGCTGTGCCAATCGCACATAGTGACGGTAAAGGAACTCTACTTTACCACTGTGTTTATCGGCACACAGCCACAGAGAAACATGGCACTAAACATGCACCCTGTTAACTCCACAGGAGCATGCAAGCCCAAATGGGGCAAGGGAACCGGTAGTGGACTCCAATCACTCATAGAATTCCTCTCCGGAGGGGCCGGAATTCTAAAGGCACTAGCACCTGCCCTGAATTCAACCGCACAATCTCCTCTCCTGAGAAGCCAGAATTCGAAAGGCTCTGAGCCTGCCCTGAGCACATACAACAGAGTCCACACTACTGTTATGTTCCTCACACACACTAAACTTGAATGATCTTAGCGCATCGACGGGCGTGCCAAAGATCCTTTTATAGTTTCTGTCAATCTGACAGGACCCTGCTCACTGGCCAATCTGGAGCTGGACCAAGACCTGAGCATGTGACAGGCGAGCACCAACGAGAAGTCATCCCACGAGCATGCTCAGTAGAGCAAAACCAGGTCTTATACTCAGGACTGATCATTCGCTGCAGTCTTTTATTGATTAATAAAGCAGAACTTGGGAAGGTAGCAGTAACCATTCTCACAGACTGAGTCTGAGCAAGACACTGAGACTGATGCCTTTGCTGAGCAGCATCCACTGTGGTCAGAACTGAATGGGAGACAACAGAGGAGGATAAGGCTTGGAATCCATCCTGTGCCGAGAGAGAATCCTGGCGCCTAACATATGTCACACAAAATACCTAATAAGTATCGTTTCCAAACTGTCTACTTTACATCAGCACAATTTTGGAACCAACATTTTTTGTTAGGAAATTATAAAGGTTAAAATTTGACCAGCAATTTTTCCTTTTTTTAGGGACCACATCACATTTGAAGTCACTTTGAGGGGTCTATATCACAGAAGATACCCAAAAGTGACACCATTCTAAAATTTGCACCCCTCAAGGTACTCAAAACCACATTCAAGAAGTTTATTAACCATACAGGTGATTCACAGAAATTTTTTGAAAAACAAATTAACATTTAGCTTTTTTTCACAAAAAGTTGAATTCAGATCCAATGTTTTTTATTTTGACAATGGTAACAGGAAAAAATGGACCAAAATTTGCTGTGTAATTTCTTCTGAGCATGCCGATACCCCATAAAAGGAGAAAACTGTTAGAATCTGTTTTGTTTTGACCATCAGCCATCTTGTTGTGGTTTTATGGCTGCTGGTCTTTTTCCCCTAGTGCTGGGTTGTCGTGGTCAGGTGATTGTATCACCCTTTATTACCCAGCACCTGCCTCCCATTCCTTGCTGCACAACGGTGTTAATCCGCTAGAGTCCTGGCTAGGTGCTAAGGGCTCATACTCACTTGCGAGAAACTCGGATGAGTCTCGCACGGCAATACCCGGCTCTGCACCCGGCACTCAGGAGCGGAGCGTGCGGCTGCATGTATTCCTATGTGGCTGCACGCTCCGATCTGAGTGCCGGCAGCAGCGCCGGGTATTAACATGTGAGACTCTTCCGAGTTTCTCACAAATGAGTATGAGCCCTAAGACAGATTTCTGTGTTTGATATTGTGCAGTTCTGGGATCTCTGCTTCTGCTATCTTTTGTTTCTGTTTTCAATTTGTTTCTGCAGCCTTCTCTGTGTTTCCTATTAGGTGACCTGTTTTTTTGTAACCAGTCTTTAGATCTTTTAGGGACCTCCTTCCCCTTATCTATAGGTCTTTGCTGAGTTTAGACTAGGATCGTCGGTGGGTCTATTCGCAAAGAATGGGTTGCCCACTCCATCATAGAGTTTCAGCCTAGTCTTAGTGCAGGGTCAGCTTTTCCCCTTCTCTCCTAGCTTGTCCACCCACACATATAAAAAAAAAAAAAAAAAAAAAAAAATTCCCGGATTCTTTCAATACGTGCAGCATCCAGGAACATGCTCAACGCTTGCAAGGGTTAACTTTGGAAGAAACCAACGTTCAACAGTGCGTGAGTAATTGCTCTGGAGCACACCCTGAAGCACACCCTGAAGAACCTAAGGTAGGATTACCTGAGTTTTTTTCTGGTAAACGTCAGAAATTTTTTACATTTAAAAATGCATGTTTACTATATTTTCGGCTTCGACCCAGATCTTCAGGGAGTGAATTACAGCGTGTAGGGATTATTATGTCTTTATTGCGAGGTGTACCCCAAATCTGGGTGTTTTCATTACATCCTGAAGATCCTTGTTTGACGTCAGTAGAAGCATTTTTTTCCTGCTATCGGTTTGTTCTATGATCATTCTGATCGGGTCACATCAGCTGAGGCAGAGCTCAGACGGCTTAAACAGGGCTCTGTGGATGCTGAGAGGTATTGCACGCTGTTCAGATGATGGTCCGCAGAGGTCAGGTGGAATGACCCAGCACTCAAGAGTCAGTTTTTAGCAGGTTTCAGTGAAAGAGATAAAGATGTGCATATCCTGCACCTGATACTTTGGAAACTGCTATGCAGTTATCTCTCCGTGTGGATAGAAGATTAAGAAACAGGCGGAGTGAAGAGAAGACTCTTATAATGCTGGACCCAGTCTCTCAGGATAGCCCCGTCAACAGTGGGGAACCGATGCAAATTGGGGCAATGCTTGCATTGTGGTAAGGCTGACCATTTTATTAAGCAATGTGAGGTTCACATAAGAAAAGGAAAAAAAAAAAAAGGTCTGTAGGAGTAACACTCCAGTTTGTATTTCGTTTTTACGGTCAGCAGGAGTTTTTCTTTCTGGTAATACCACATATCATGGTCATTCCATTGATTTTCTGGTAATGGTGGATTGTGGTTCTGCACTTATATTTGTCTAGGAATTGTTGATCAATCAAATTAAGTTTGATTCTGAACCATTGTCATCTCCTATTCCTGTTGCGGCTATTGATAACACTCCTCTGGAACATGGGTGTATTTCTCGAAAGGTTACCGGGTTCCCACTTATTGTGAATATGGAACATCAGGAGTGTATAGACTTGTTTGTTCTTGCCAAATTACCTTTCCCAGTCATCCTGGGTTTACCCTGGTTAAAAATACACAATCCTTTGCTGGACTGGTCGTCTAGTACCATAAGGTCCTGGGCTCAGGGGTGTTATGGTAATTGTTGTAATGTTCACATTGCTGCCGTTGTGAAGAAGGAGCTAACTGAAGCCATTCAGGATTTCTGGAGTACATTTTTGGAGCTCTACCACCCCATAGAGATTATGACTGCTCTATTAAGTTCATTCCAGGTGCCATACTTCCTATGAGTTGTTTATTTAATCTGACGATTCCCGAGATGGAGGCCTACAGACTAGTTTAGCTGCAGGTCATATAAGACCCTCTAAATCCCCTGTGGCTGTAGGATTCTTTTTTGTCAAAAAGAAGGATGGGGGCCTTAGGCCGTGTCTGGATTTTCGGGAGATTAATAAGGTCACTGTGCGCAATCCTTACCCATTGCCGCTGATTCTGGATTTGTTTAACCAACTAACTGGAGCGAAGTGGTTCTCTAAGATTGACCTTTGTGGGGCATATAATTTGCTGCGGGTGAAGGAGGGCGATGAATGGAAGACAGCCTTTAATACCCCGGAAGGTCATTTTGAATGTCTAGTGATACCTTTTGGCCTTATTAATGCGCCTGCGTTTTTTCAAAATTTCATTAATGACATTCTGAGGTTGTTGATCGGTAGAAGTGTTCTTGTTTATTTGGATGATATTTTGATCTATTCACCTGATCTGGAGTCGCATTGGCAGAGAGTCCGCAAAGTTCTACAGATTTTGAGTGAAAACACACTTTTTGCTAAATTGGAGAAGTGCGAGTTTGCGATGCAGAAAATGATTTTTTGGGGGTACCTTGTCTCCAGTGATGGGTTTGAGATGGACCCGGTGAAGGATCAGGCAGTGCTGGAGTGGCCTAGGCCTGAATGTTTGAAGTCGGTTCAGAGATTTTTGGGGTTTGCCAATTATTGCAGAAAATTCATAAAGAATTTTTCTGTGATCCCTAATCCTATAACTGATCTCACCAAGAAGGGTTCTAATACTGTCCAATGGTCCTCTGAGGCTGTTAAGGTTTTTGAGCATCTCAAGGAGAGGTTTAGCTCTGCTCCTGTTTTGATCCAGACGGATGAGACCAAGTCATTTCTGGTAGAGGTTGATGCCTCTTCAGTAGGGGTAGGGACAGTTCTGTCCCAGGAGGGAGAGGATGGGGTGCATCCCTGTGCTTTCTTTTCTAAAAAACTTTTGAAGATTGAGTTCAACTATGATGTTGGGAACAGAGAGTTGCTGGCTATTAAACTCGCGGTTGAGCATTGGCGACATTTTTTGGAGGGGGCTAGACATCCGATACAGGTTTTTACTGATCATAAGAAACTGATACATCTGGATGCTGCTAAACGTTTCAATGCCCGTCAAGCTAGGTGGGCACTGTTTTTTTCCCAGTTTCATTTCTCCATCACATATATCCCTGGGACAAAGAATGTTAAAGCAGATTCTTTGTCTCGTAGTTTGTCCCCAGCAGTTAATACTCAGAAGGAGGAATATATTTTGCAGAGAGGGGTGGTGGTGGCAGCAATGGGTTCTGAGTTGGAGAGTAGCATCCTAGAAGCCCAGAATGCTGCACTAATAGTGTTGAGCATTCCGATACCGCAAGTATCGGGTATCGGCCGATATTTGCGGTATCGGAATTCCGATACCGAGTTCCGATATTTTTGCCATATCGGGGATCGGGATGCATAATTATGTGTAAAATAAAGAATAAAAATAAAAAATAGGGATATACTCACCCTCTGACGTGCCCTGGTTGTAACCGCTTCAACCGGCAGCCTCTGTTCCTAAGAATGGGCGAGTGAAGGACCTGCGATGACGTCGCGGTCTTGTGATTGGTCGCGTAACCGCTCCTGTGACCGCTCACGTGACCGCGATGTCATCGAAGGTCCTTCACTCGCTCATTCTTAGGAACGGAGGCTGCCGGTTGCAGCGGTTACAACCAGGGCGCGTCAGAGGGTGAGTATATCCCTATTTTTTATTTTTATTCTTTATTTTACACATGAATATGGATCCCAGGGCCTGAAGGAGAGTTTCCTCTCCTTCACACCCTGGGAACCATCCAGGATAGCTTCCGATACTTGTGTCCCATTGACTTGTATTGGTATCGGGTATCAGTATCGGCGATATCTGATATTTTTCGGATATCGGCCGATACAATCCGATACCGATACTTTCAAATATTGGAAGGTATCGCTCAACACTAAGCACCAACTAACACTCAGTATGGTAAATTATTTGTGCCTAGAGCGTTACAGAGAGCTTTGTTTGCTGAATGTCATGAGTCTCGGTTGGCGGGTCATCCAGGGATTTCGGAAACTAGAAAGTCGATCGGTCGAAGATTCTGGTGGCCAGGGTGGCAAAGAGAATTCATGAAGTGGGTGCGTCAGTGTACTGTGTGCGCTAGGTCGAAGGCCTCACATACCCCGGCTGCAGGGTTGCTGTGCCCTTTGGAGGTTCCTAGTTCACCATGGTCACATCTTGCTATGGATTTTATCACACCAATCTGCCAGTCTCTGAGGGTTTTTCTGTCATCTGGGTTGTTGTGGACCGGTTTAGTAAGATGTGTCATCTGGTCCCGTTCAATAAATTACCCTGCTCCAAGACTCTAGCTAAGGCATTTGTGAAAGAGATTGTCAGGCTCCATGGGGTTCCCACTGACATTGTTTCAGATAAAGGACCACAGTTTGTGGCTCGCTTTTGGCATGCTTTTTGTGACAGATTAAAGGTTCATTTATCATTTTCATCAGGTTATCATCCGGAGTCCAGTGGATAGACCGAAAGGAAGAACCAGGACGTTTTTGAGACGTTTTGTAGCAGACAATCAGGAGATGTGGTTGAAATATCTACCACTAGCTGAGTTTGCTCTTAATAATCATACAGTATAGACCAAAAGTTTGGACTCACCTTCTCATTTGACCAAGAAGGAGAGTGATGGGGTGCTACGCCTGATGACCTGGCCTCCACAGTCACCAGACCTGAACCCAATCAAGATAAGGAGCGCCATTTGACTTTTTGAAATGTACAATTTCCTGGAATCATTAGCGTACATCATGTCCCTTTTGGAGAGCCCCTGATGTGCCAAAACAGTGGAAACCCCCCACAAGTGACAACATTTTGGAAAATGGACCCCTCAAGGAATGTATTTAGGTATGTGGTGAGCACCTTGAACCCCCAGGTGCTTCACAGAAGTTTATAACGTTGAGCTGTGAAAATAATAAAATCACATTTTCCTCACAAAAATGTTGTTTTAGCCCCAAGTTTTTAATTTTTCTAAGGGCTAATAGGAATTTTTTTTGCAACTAACTGAGGCCCTGAGTGCACCAATATGCCACATGTAATCAAGGAATATTTTTCAGGTACAGTGCATAGCTCAGAAGGCAAGGATTGCCAGATTTTACTGTTATGGTTTGCAGTTGCCGTGACCCATGATGTGCCAGAATAGCAGAATTCCCATAAGTGACCCCATTTTACAATCTACACCTCTCAATGAATTCATCAAGGGGTGCAGTGATCATATTGACATGACAGGTGTGTCACAGAATTTTATACCATTGGGCAGTAAAAAAAAACAAAACACATTTTTACCACCAAAATTTTGTTTTAGCCCCAGATTTTACATTTTCACACAAGAAGTGGGTTAAAAATGGCAAAAAAATTGTCCCATAATTTCTACTGAACGTGGCAATACCTCATATGTGGCTGTATAGTACTACTTAGCCATATGGAGAGACTTTGGAGGAACAAAGCGATATTTGCTTACTGGAGCGTAGATTTTCCTAGAAGTTTGCAGACCCCATATACAGAGCCCCTAATTGCAAGAAGAGCATAATCTCCCCTCAAGTGAACTTATTTAGGAAACTATACTCCTTAGGGATTTTATCTGCAGGTGTAGTGACTATTTCTCTGTCGCCCATGACGGCACCACGGAGAGAGGGGATCCGCCCACCAAGGACAGGAAACCTACAGATAAAAAGGGCGGTACCACTCTCCCGCATCAGTTGGTTTCCTGTCCTTGATGGGAGACCTACAGACTTACCAGAAGGAAGATCGTCGTGAAATTCCGGGGCCAATCAGTCCGACTCAGGCAGCTGGGGTCCCTCTGCCTCGGCTGGTGTGGTCACCCGAAGCGCCACCGCTGGGGCTAGTGGGCCTCTAGGGTGTGCGGGGGAGGTGACATGGAGACGCGGTCACCTCCCTAGGTAAGATGCAGCAGCGGCAACATCCAGGGGGGTCCCTCTGTGGTTGCGGGAGGAGCGGCGCGGCTCTCCCTTTAGAAGCGTCAGCCTGCACACTGCATAACCAACCGGCGTGCAGGGACCGCGCGTTAGGGCAGGCTGCAGGCTGCAAAGAGACCGGAAACTCCGGTGGGCAGCGGGTCATGTGCGGCACCATCTTGAAACTGCACGTTGGAAAGAGCGATAATGGCACACTCCGCAGGCGCCGACAGACAGCGTTCCTATGCAGGCGCCGGAAGAGGTGCTTCTGCGCAGGCGCATAATTGATCAAGCGGCGGGAATCTACGCCGCATAAAAAGAGGCTGCTTCAGTAATCCGTCGGTAAAGGAACCGCAGCACGAGCCACGGCACATGCCGCAGCGCAAATCGCAGCACTAGCCACAAAAAAAAAAAAAAAATGCCGCAGCAACGATAAACATACAGGGGGGTCCCTCTGTGGTTACGTGGAGAGTGGCGCTCTCCCCCCTGAAGCGTAAGCCTGCAATCTGCAAAAGCCGGGGCCCCCGGTGTGCAAAGAGAGAAAAAAAAAAAAAAAAAAAGCCGCATGCTGCCTCTCCCAGAATCTTCTCCAGGGAAACACCGGAGCTGAGCCTACTTCAGTTGCCAGGCCTGGACCTCATGGGGGAGAGAAAATCATTGACAGCAATGCAGCACTCCTGATGGGACGCCGCTTCCCCTCATGATGGGCTCTCGGCGTCACCAGCTCCCCCTGTTTTTTAGCAGGTATGGAGCCAGCACAAGTAAGTGCATGGTGGAATGTTCTGTTGATAGCTCATGCCTTTGTGCAAAGCTGTGCTAGAGCTTCCTATGTGAGGTATGTTTTCACATATACACAGCCAGACCTTGGACCTCTAGGCTATAATAAGGCCATATGTCCAGGCTACATCTCATGATTTGCCTTAAGTTAGTTGCATGTCTGTCTCCGCAGAGCCTTATGATTAGACTTCAAAGTGACCTTTGGAAGCATGTTTTTTTTTTGTTTGGGTTTTTTTGGGGTCTGATAAACAGGTGTCTCATTTTTCTTTGCAACTTAACTACTCTCTGCCTTGGGAGGACATATAGTGTTAATGGAGCACTTTGCCTCCATGAAGACTGCCCTTCAGCTGTGACTCATTAGTTAGCTCCTTCGGGTGGGGTCAGTCTGACAAATGAGATGTTCTATTCAGAGTGGAGGCTTATCCGTATCTCTGAGAGATTGCTCTTTTGCTTGTAACTATGGGCCGGTTTTCAAGCATGACTGTAGCTCTATGCTTTATATTGTGTGTGGCTGAACATCATATAATGATAATAATAATAATAATGGTGGTCTTTGTTTTTGTGTGGCGCTAGCATATTACACAGCACTTTGCAGACATTGTCATCGTTGTCCCCAGTGGGGCTCACAGTCTGAATTCACTATCGGTGTGTCTTTGGTGTGTGGGAGGAGGCCGGAGTGCCCGGAGGAGACCCACGCAAACACGGAGAGAGCATGCGGGCTCTTTGCAGATGTTGTCCTGGGTGGGATTTGAACCCGGGACTCCAGCGCTGCAGGGCTGCAGTGCTGGCCACTAAGCCACCGTGCTGCCCCATATCATACCGCATCATGATACTTTTATGCATTATATTGAGTGCAACACGTTGCATCATGTTTCCTCTATGCATTGTATTGAGTGCCTCCGTGTGTCATATTGCATCTTAGAGCCTCTATGCATCTTACCGAGTGCCCCTGCGTGTCATGGTGCCTCTTTGCATTATATTGCGTGTCTGTGTATCATTATGCTTCTATGCATTATGTCGTGTGTCCCTGTATCATGTTGCATCATAGTGCTTCTATGCATTATATTACATGCCTCTATGTATCATATTACATCATGGTGCCTCTATGCCTTATATTGCATGCCTCTGTGCATCATATTGCGGCATGGTGCCTCTATGCATCTTACTGAGTGCCTCTGTGCGTCATATGGCATCATGGTGCCTCTATGCATCATACTAAGTGCCTCTGTGCATCATATTGCATCATGGTGCCTCTATGCATTATATGGCATGTCTCTGTGTATCATATTGCATCATAGTGCTTTTATGCATTATATTGCATGCCTCTATGTATCATGTTGCATCATAGTACCTCTAGGCATCGTATTGAGTGCCTCTGCACGTTGTATTGCATCATGGTGCCTCTATGCATCTTACTGAGTGCCTCTGGGTGTCATATTGTATCATAGTGCCTCTACATTGAGAGCCTCTGTGCATCATGTTGCATCATAGTGCCTTTATGCATCATATTGAGTGCATCTGTGCTTCATATTGCATCAGTGCCTCTATGCATCATATTGAGTGCCGCTGTGCAGCATGTTGCATTATAGTGCCTTTATGCATCATATTGAGTACCTCTGCTTCATATTGCATCATTGTGCTTTTATGCATCATATTGAGTGCCTCTGTGCATCATGTTGCATCTTAGTGCCTCTATGCATCATATCGAGTGCCTCTGTGTATCATATTGCATCATAGTGCCTCTGTGCTTCATGTTGTATTATAGTGTTTCATATTGCCTCTGTGCATCATAGTTCACAGTGCCTCTGTGCATAATGTTGCATCGTATTGCATCATGTCGCATCTTAGTGCTTCATATTGCCTTTATGCATTGTATTGCATTATATTGCATCGTGGTGCTTCATTGTGCTTTTTTGCTTCACATTGCATCAATAGCCCCTCCATGCATCAAAATGTGTGCTTACGGGCATCTTATTGCTTCAGTGCTCCTGTGCCTCAGGGGGTATCATTAGTATCATAGTACCGCTGTGCTTCCTAGTACTTCGGGCTTGGTGTTTTCTTTTTTGGGTCTGGGTTAGACCTTCTGATTTAGGTTATGCAGCCACGCACAAGGTATATCGTGGGTCTACCATTTCACATTTTTGTCTTGGGGCCCCAACTCTGGCTTATAAGTCCTAGTGGTTTTGTACCCAGTTCCAACTTCTGTTGATTCATTCTTTACAACAGGGCTTAGCTGAGCTTTGCTTGAATTGGCTGAGTAAATTAGCAGTTCTTCCGTATGGAACAGTTTTTCTCAACCTATAAAGGGACATACTACTGTCCTGGGAGCAGAAAATACCAAGAGGTGGAAGGAAAAAATCCTTACCAATTCTACATGTGACAATCAGGCTGGTTTCCTTGATTAACATCCAGTAGACAGATTCTCGTCCCATAAGTCTGTTGTACTATGGTTACCAGGGACGGCATGTCTGCCTTTGGCACCTTGTGGCGAATCAGCACCTCTCTGGTGGGAAGAATCCTGTTTTTCTCTAGCCATAGAGTATGGCTACTCCCTCCATGGCTGATAACACTGACAAGCTTGCCTTTTAGGATATGTATATGTGTGTAATGTCAGTAAAATAGGAGTGATGATCCACGTTTCCCTTTCAGCGTTTCTAATGAGAGGCCAACTCTGGTAATGTTAGGAAATATTACCTGCCGGATTGTGTATTCCTTAGTTGCAATAATATCCAACCCTTGTTTGGGGTTTAGACACCTAAGGATTCGGAATAGACGTGATCTCCTGGATGAGTAATGTGTGTACATCCTAATGCTCTGCCATTATCCATGTATTAACGGTTATTGGTTTGATCTTCCCGCAGTCCAGGACCGGAGGCTAGTGGCACGCGTGGGGTGAGAGCGCGCCCTTATGACGCAAGCAGACGCCGCGGTGCATGACCGGGTAATCCAGTCTGAACAGGCACATGTTGCTTCTCCAAGTCCCCTCCTCGTGGAAATATAGAGCAGGTGGTCGGGGGCCGGTACTCTGAGCCCTAATATGTGGAAATGGTCAAAAGGCTGGTCACCCAGACTTCTCTGGTGCATCTCCTCAGAATATTAGCCATAATATTGATTGTGAATGTTTCTAGGAGTGGAGTAGACCATATAGGAACCACCAAACTGCTGGGGGGGGGGGGAACCTGGAGGAACTTCCTTTCAGGTTCCAAGTTAGAAGAGGGAGTTTCCAATAACAGCTGTCTTAGAGTTTCTGCAAGGAATTGCAACAGGGGCTAGCCACAAATACTTTAAAAGTTCAAGTCTTGGCTTTAAGGGCCCTGTACAATTACGACCCGGCTGGGTATCGGGGATATCCAGGTTCATCAAATCATTGGCCAGGTCTAGACCCATCCCCTCTCTGTTTACTCCTCCTTGGAATTTAAACTTGGATCTTATATCCCTATCCAAACCTCCTTTTGAATCCCGGTCAGAGGCTTCTCTGGGAATCTGTCCCTTAAAACATCACTTTATGAATCGGTGGGTTCCCAGGTTCATCAGGGCAGCAGGTAGTTCGAGGCCACTTCCAGTAAAAGTTCCCTTCAATGGGATTTATTTTTGGTCCTTTAAAACCCTGTCTAAACCGCCCTTCAAACCCTTAGAGGATATCCCATTAAAACTCCTATCCCTCAAAACATCCCTGCTCATCGCCCTCTCATCTGCTTGTAGAATAAGCGACATTCAGGCACTATCTTCTAACCCTCCTCATACACTGTTTTTAGAGGATAGTGTTACTCTCAAAATAGATCCTACATACCTCCCGAAGGTGGCATCCCGGTTCCACTGAACTCAAGAGATATCTCTTCCCTCCTTTTGTCTTAACCCTAAAAATAGGGAGGAGGAATCATTGCATACACTAGATGTCAGGAGATGCTTCACGTAGTACTTAGAAGCCACCAGAGAGAGTAGGGAGGATACCTCTCTTTTTGTGTGCTTTCAGGATCCCTGGAAGGGGAAAAAAGCCTCCAAAGCTACTCTGGCGAGATGGATCACAGATGCTATCAGCATATCATACTCATCAAGTGAAATGTCTATTTCCGGGGAGGTCAAGGCTCACTCAACGAGAGCAGTGGCGGCTTCTTGGGCGAGAAGGCCGGAGCTTCGATTGACCAGATATGTAGAGCTGCTACTTGGTCATCACCTTCCACATTCTATAGGCACTATAGATTGGACCTTATCTCCTCTTCGGACCTTACTTTTGGTAAAGGGTTCTGGAAGCGGTGGTCCCTCCCTGAATGTACAAATCTATGAAATCTCTCCGTGGTGCCGTCATGGGCGACAGAGAAAAATATAGTTCTTACCGATAACGGTATTTCTCTGAGCCCATGACGGCACCCGTACATTCCCTCCCTTCACTCATGGGTGTGCACGTTAATATAGTGCCATAGTTTATTTTATGATAGGTCACGCGGTATCTCAATTAAGTTAAGTAATATTGAAACTAATAAGCTGTTCCATAGTCTCCCATTGTTCTCTAGTAAACAACTGATGCGGGAGAGTGGTACCGCCCTTTTTATCTGTAGGTTTCCTGTCCTTGGTGGGCGGATCCCCTCTCTCCGTGGTGCCGTCATGGGCTCAGAGAAATACTGTTATCGGTAAGAACTATATTTTTTGACTCCTTGGGTATTTTCCAGAAACAAGCAGCAATGAATGTTGCCGAACGAAAATTGAAAACTGCTGACTAGTGACTAGTATGCTCTAGTGACCAGTATGTTGCAGTGACCAACCTGTGTTTCTAGAGGCAAGCAACCGTAAGTGAGGCAGGGTCTCATCGCTAGGGTTGAGCGAAACGGGTCGATCATTTTCAAAAGTCGCCGACTTTTGGCTAAGTTGGCGTCTCATGAAACCCGATCCGACCCCTGTGCTTGTCGGCCATGCGGTACGCGACTTTCGCGCCAAAGTCGCGTTTCAATGACGCGAAAAGCGCCATTTCTCAGCCAATGAAGGTGAACGCAGAGTGTGGGCAGCGTGATGACATAGATCCTGGTCCCCACCATCTTAGAGAAGGGCATTGCAGTGATTGGCTTGCTGTCTGCGGCGTCACAGGGGCTATAAAGGGGCGTTCCCGCCGACCGCCATCTTACTGCTGCTGATCTGAGCTTAGGGAGAGGTTGCTGCCGCTTCGTCAGAAGCAGGGATAGCGTTAGGCAGGGTCCACTAACCACCAAACCGCTTGTGCTGTAGCGATTTCCACTGTCCAACACCACCTTCGGTGTGCAGGAACAGTGGAAGCTATTTTTTTTTTTTTTTCCTCAGCGCTGTAGCTCATTGGGCTGCCCTAGAAGGCTCTGTGATAGCTGTATTGCTGTGTGTACGCCACTGTGGAAACCAACTGCTTTTTTCAAAGCACATATCCTCTTGTTCCTTTCTGCACAGCTATCTTTTTTGTTTGTCCACACTTTTTATTTAATTTGTGCATCAGTCCACTCCTATTGCTGCCTGCCATACCTGGCTTAGATTACTGCAGGGAGATAGTAATTGTAGGACAGTCCCTGTTTTTTTTTTTTTTTTTTTTTTTTGTGGGAGATTAAGATTGGCATTTCTGCTACAGTGCCATCCCTGTGTGTGCCATCTCTCACTGAGTGGGCCATAGAAAGCCTATTTATTTTTTCCGTGATTTGTGTTCTAAATTCTACCTCAACACAAAAACACTACATCAATCAGTGGTAGAAAAATATTGGCCTCAGTCAGGGCTTGTGTGCCACTGCTGTGTGTGCTATCTCTCATTCAGTGGGCTATAGAAAGCCTATTTATTTATTTATTTTTTTTTCTTATTATTTGGTTTCTAAAGTCTCCCTGAAAAAAAAAAAAAAAAAAAAACAGTGGGAGAGTAATATTGCCCTTTCAGCTTGTGTGCCAGTCTTGACTCCTGGGTGTGCCACCTCTCTCTCATTCAGTGGGCCATAGAAAAGCTATTTATTTTTTTGGTTTTTTTAATATTATTTGGTTTCTAAAGTCTCCCTTAAAAAACAAAAAATACATAAAAAAACAGTGGGAGAGTAATATTGCCCTTTCAGCTTGTGTGCCAGTCTTGACTCCTGGGTGTGCCACCTCTCTCTCTCATTCAGTGGGCCATAGAAAGCCTATTTATTTTTTTGGTTTTTTTAATATTATTTGGTTTCTAAAGTCTCCCTGAAAAAAAAAAACATAAAAAAACAGTGGGAGAGTAATATTGCCCTTTCAGCTTGTGTGCCAGTCTTGACTCCTGGGTGTGCCACCTCTCTCATTCAGTGGGCCATAGAAAGCCTATTTATTTTTTTGGTTTTTTTAATATTATTTGGTTTCTAAAGTCTCCCTGAAAAAAAAAAAACATAAAAAAACAGTGGGAGAGTAATATTGCCCTTTCAGCTTGTGTGCCAGTCTTGACTCCTGGGTGTGCCACCTCTCTCCCTCTCATTCAGTGGGCCATAGAAAGCCTATTTATTTTTTTTTTAAAATATTATTGGGTTTCTAAAGTCTCCCTTAAAAAACAAAAAATACATAAAAAAACAGTGGGAGAGTAATATTGCCCTTTCAGCTTGTGTGCCAGTCTTGACTCCTGGGTGTGCCACCTCTCTCTCTCATTCAGTGGGCCATAGAAAGCCTATTTTTTTTTTGTTTTTTTTAATATTATTTGGTTTCTAAAGTCTCCCTGAAAATAAAAGAAAAAAAACTTAAAAAAACAGTGGGAGAGTAATATTGCCCTTTCAGCTTGTGCGCCAGTCTTGACTCCTGGGTGTGCCACCTCTCTCTCTCTAATTGTGGGCCATAGAAAGCCTTTTTTTTTTTTTTTTTTTTTTAATATTATTTGGTTTCTAAAGTCTCCCTGAGGAAAAAAAAAAAATAAATTAGGTGGGAGATTAATATTGACATTAGTGCTTGAGTGACAGTCCTGCGTGTGTGTCATCTCTGTGATTTTGTGCCACAGAAAACAGAGTGTGTAACATTGTGCCTGATTTTCCTTGTGGTCTCACCAACCTGTTAAGGGATATTGAAATCATACTGAAGTTATAGCTCACCGTGTAAGTTGTTTGACAGCAACAAATAAAGTTACTTTGGTTAAGATTTTAAAACAATGAGGAAGTCTGGTGCAAGAGGTCGTCGTGGGCGTTCATTGTCAGCTGGTAATGATGGTAGTGGTAGTGGAGCATCAGGTGGTCGTGGGGATAAAAATATTCCACCTAAGTCTGGAGCTGTGGAGCCAGTTTCGTCGTCAGGCTACACAAGGCCTCGAACGCTCTCTTTTCTGGGAGTAGGAAAACCGCTTTTAAAGGCGGAGCAGCAACAGCAAGTTTTGGCTTACATTGCAGACTCAGCCTCTAGCTCTTTTGCCTCCTCTTCCGAAACTGGTAAATGTAAAAGCAGCGCGTCGCTTGTGGATGTTCACGGTCAGGGACAAGTCGCTTCCTTGTCCTCCTCAGCAAAAACTACAACAAGAGAGAAGGATGCAGCAGGCGACACAACGGGTCACTCCATGGAGCTCTTTACACATACCGTCCCTGGCTTAGAAAGTGAAACATTTAACAGGCCATGCCCATTACAAGTATATTCTGACATGGAGTGCACTGATGCACAGCCACAGCCAGAGTACTATGCTGCTCCTTTGACTCAGACCACCACATTGCCCTCTCAGGGTACAGATCCACAATCAGACCCTGATGAGACTATGTTGCCCCGCCACGAACGCTATACCACCGACCGACACAGTGACACAGACGAAGTTGCACACGAGCTCGAAGAGGAGGTAATAGATGACCCAGTTATTGACCCCGATTGGCAGCCATTGGGGGAACAGGGTGCAGGCGGCAGTAGTTCAGAAGCGGAGGTGGAGGAGGGGCCGCAGCAGGCATCAACATCGCAACAGGTTCCATCTGCCGGGCCCGTATCTGGCCCAAAACGCGTGTCAAAGCCAAAACCTGTTGGAGGACAGCGTGGCCATCCGGTTAAAGCTCAGTCTGCAATCCCTGAAAAGGGATCCGAGTCTAGGAAGAGTGCAGTCTGGCATTTTTTTAAACAACATCCAACTGATCAGCGCAAAGTCATCTGTCAAAAATGTTCAACTAGCTTAAGCAGAGGTCAGAATCTGAAAAGTCTAAATACTAGTTGCATGCATAGACACTTAACCACCATGCATTTTCAAGCCTGGACTAACTACCAAACGTCCCTTAAGGTTGTAGCACCCTCGGCCAATGAAGCTAGTCAGCAACGCAACATCCCTTCCGTCACTGTAAGGCCACCATTTTCCGCACCACCGGCAGTATCTGTGCAGGTTTCTT
The DNA here is from genome assembly GCF_051348905.1 of Ranitomeya variabilis. Lineage (NCBI taxonomy): Eukaryota > Metazoa > Chordata > Amphibia > Anura > Dendrobatidae > Ranitomeya > Ranitomeya variabilis. Next base: position 966,939,734 of record NC_135232.1, on the reverse strand, counting down.
TGCCAGCCAAAAGCAGTCAGGGTCAGGGAACCACCAGTTTTGTAGGAGGAAATATTGCATCTAGGGCACCGGCGGAAACAATACCGTCTCCAACCGTCTCTCAGTCTGCCATGTACACCGGCACACCCGAAAGTTCCACGATCTCCAGCTCTCCAGTCCAGCTCACCCTACATGAGACTCTGGTTAGAAAAAGGAAGTACTTATCCTCGCATCCGCGTACACAGGGTTTTAACGCCCACATAGCTAGACTAATCTCGTTAGAGATGATGCCCTACCGGTTAGTTGAAAGCGAAGCTTTCAAAGCCCTGATGGAGTACGCTGAACCACGATACGAGCTACCCAGTCAACACTTTTTTTCCAGAAAAGCCATCCCAGCCCTGCACCAGCATGTTAAACAGCGCATCGTCCATGCACTCAGGCAATCTGTGAGTACAAAGGTGCACCTGACTACAGATGCATGGACCAGTAGGCATGGCCAGGGACGTTATGTGTCCATCACGGCACACTGGGTGAATGTGGTGGATGCAGGGTCCACAGGCGACATCAATTTAGGGACAGTTGTGCCTAGCCCACGGTCTAGGAAACAGTTGGCTGTAGGCGTTCGCACCCCCTCCTCCTCCTCCTCCTCGTCCTCCTGCAGAAGCTACAGCTCTTCCACAGAACGCAGTCTGCCAACCACTCCATCGGCAGATGACACTGTTGCACACCAGTTGTCCCATTATGGGCCAGCTACTGCCAAGCGTCAGCAGGCTGTATTGGCTATGAAGTGTTTGGGCGACAACAGACACACCGCGGAAGTTCTATCCGAGTTCTTGCAACAAGAAACGCAGTCGTGGCTGGGCACAGTAGATCTTGAGGCAGGCAAGGTAGTGAGTGATAACGGAAGGAATTTCATGGCTGCCATCTCCCTTTCCCAACTGAAACACATTCCTTGCCTGGCTCACACCTTAAACCTGGTGGTGCAGTGCTTATTGAAAACTTATCCTGGGTTCTCCGACCTGCTCCTCAAAGTGCGTGCACTTTGCTCACATATCCGACGTTCGCCTGTACACGCCAGCTGTATGCAGACCTATCAGCGGTCTTTGAACCTTCCCCAGCATCGCCTAATCATAGACGTTGCAACAAGGTGGAACTCAACACTGCACATGCTTCAGAGACTGTGCGAACAGAGGCGTGCTGTTATTTATTTGTGGGAGGATACACGGGCAGGCAGTAGGATGGCAGACATGGAGTTGTCAGGTGTGCAGTGGTCTAAGATACAAGACATGTGTCAAGTCCTTCAGTGTTTTGAGGAATGCACACGGCTGGTTAGTGCAGACAACGCCGTAATAAGCATGAGCATCCCCCTAATGCGTCTGCTGATGCAAAGTTTGACGCACATAAAGGAGCAGGCGTCTGCACCAGAGGAAGAGGAAAGCCTTGATGACAGTCAGCCATTGTCTGGTCAGGGCAGTGTACAGGACGAGGTAGCGGGCGAAGAGGAGGTGGAGGACGAGGAGGATGATGGGGATGAGTATATTTTTAATGCCGAACCTTTCCCGGGGGCACAGGAAATTGGTTGCGTGTCACGGCCGGGTTCTGGTTTTTTGAGGGACACAAGTGACGTAGATTTGCCTGCAACTGCCCCTCAACCAATCACAACCGGAGATTTGACAACTGGAACTTTGGCCCACATGGCGGATTATGCCTTACGTATCCTAAAAAGGGACACACGCATTACGAAAATGATGAACGATGACGATTACTGGTTGGCCTGCCTCCTTGATCCACGCTATAAAGGCAAATTGCAAAATATTATGCCACATGAGAACTTGGAACTAATATTAGCAACCAAACAATCAACTCTTGTTGACCGTTTGCTTCAGGCATTCCCAGCACACAGCGCACGTGATCGTTCTCACACGAGCTCCAGGGGGCAGCAGACTAGGAGTGTTAGGGGTGCACACATCAGAAGTGGCGTTGGACAGAGGGGTTTTCTGACCAGGTTGTGGAGTGATTTTGCTATGACCGCAGACAGGACAGGTACTGCTGCATCAATTGAAAGTGACAGGAGACAACATTTGTCCAGTATGGTTACTAACTATTTTTCATCCCTTATCGATGTTCTCCCTCAACCGTCATTCCCATTTGATTACTGGGCCTCCAAATTAGACACCTGGCCAGAATTGGCAGAATATGCATTGCAGGAGCTTGCTTGCCCGGCAGCAAGTGTCCTATCAGAAAGAGTATTCAGTGCTGCAGGTTCAATATTAACCGAAAAAAGGACTCGTCTGGCTACCCAAAATGTTGACGATCTAACATTCATTAAAATGAACCACAACTGGATTTCAAAATCTTTTGCCCCACCTTGCCCGGCCGACACCTAGCTTTCCTATGAAAAGCTCTTGCCTGTGAATTACTTTTCTAATGTCTAATTTGCTGCAGCTGATTGTACAGCATACGACATGTTTACACCTCCCTAAATGGCAAAACTCCCCACACGGGGCCGTGGTATCGCGACTTGGCGCAAGCACCCGTGAGACTGCTGTTTGTCTGAAGAGGTGGGTGTGCTCGCTTTTGGTTGACGGCATTGCTACTGAGTCCCTCATAGTACAATGTAGTGTCTCTGGCGGTGGTGGTGCGCACCCAACGTCAGACACACCGTTGTAACATGAGGGGCCCTGGGGCGGTCCCGCCGGCCTCAAGAGAGTTCCCCCCTACCCCAGCTCAAAATGTGCTCTACCACGTGCAAAATTATGTCGCACAGCTCCACCAATCTTTAGTCTATTCGCTGACATCATTCAATGTCTGGCACTGACAATACAAATTTGTAGACATCTATGATGCAACTTAAAGTAGTCTGTGTCTGTGTCCTATATTGGCACCATTAAATAGTTACTGCCAAATTACTATGTCAGAAACTCAGTAGATGAGCCCACCCCTGTACCTAAGTATGCCACCTTTTTTTTTGTTTTGGTTGTTTTGCGAGACATTAACATCTATTTATATTTTGGGAGTACTGGGACAGACACTCCTTGCACTACTCCTCCACTCACCACCAAGCTGCCTGTGTATCCATGTAACCGCTGTAAAGCTGCCATGAGCCTATTGTTTGTTATTTTAGGCCTTTGATAGCCTGTCTGCGGTCCCTACTTTAAATACTCCTCCACTCATCACCAGCTGCCTGCCCGTGTATCCATGTAACCGCTGTAAAACTGCCATGAGCCTATTGTTTGTTATTTTAGGCCTTTGATAGCCTGTCTGCGGTCCCTACTTTAAATACTCCTCCACTCACCACCAAGCTGCCTGTGTATCCATGTAACCGCTGTAAAGCTGCCATGAGCCTATTGTTTGTTATTTTAGGCCTTTGATAGCCTGTCTGCGGTCCCTACTTTAAATACTCCTCCACTCATCACCAGCTGCCTGCCCGTGTATCCATGTAACCGCTGTAAAACTGCCATGAGCCTATTGTTTGTTATTTTAGGCCTTTGATAGCCTGTCTGCGGTCCCTACTTTAAATACTCCTCCAGTCATCACCAGCTGCCTGCCCGTGTATCCATGTAACCGCTGTAAAACTGCCATGAGCCTATTGTTTGTTATTTTAGGCCTTTGATAGCCTGTCTGCGGTCCCTACTTTAAATACTCCTCCACTGACCACCAAGCTGCCTGTGTATCCATATAACCGATGTAAAACAGCCATGAGCCTATTGTTTGTTATTTTAGGCCTTTGATAGCCTGTCTGCGGTCCCCTACTTTAAATACTCCTCCACTGACCACCAAGCTGCCTGTGTATCCATGTAACCGCTGTAAAGCTGCCATGAGCCTATTGTTTGTTATTTTAGGCCTTTGATAGCCTGTCTGCGGTCCCTACTTTAAATACTCCTCCACTCATCACCAGCTGCCTGCCCGTGTATCCATGTAACCGCTGTAAAACTGCCATGAGCCTATTGTTTGTTATTTTAGGCCTTTGATAGCCTGTCTGCGGTCCCTACTTTAAATACTCCTCCACTGACCACCAAGCTGCCTGTGTATCCATGTAACCGATGTAAAACTGCCATGAGCCTATTGTTTGTTATTTTAGGCCTTTGATAGCCTGTCTGCGGTCCCTACTTTAAATACTCCTCCACTGACCACCAAGCTGCCTGTGTATCCATGTAACCGATGTAAAACTGCCATGAGCCTATTGTTTGTTATTTTAGGCCTTTGATAGCCTGTCTGCGGTCCCTACTTTAAATACTCCTCCACTCACCACCAAGCTGCCTGTGTATCCATGTAACCGATGTAAAACTGCAGTATTTTGCTTATAAAAAAGAAAATACTGGAGAGATATCAAATGCAGACATTTTAACATTAAAAACAAAAACACATACAACAAAAAACTGGTACAGTACAAAAATTGGCCACCAGCTACAAAAACTTTCTCCTGCAAGTAGTTAACTGAAAGGTTTTTTTCCATTGAAAACACAGATATGGCATCCACCGAGTGTTGTCCTGTCGCGTCTTCTTTATATTATTGCCAAGAAGCTGCAACTGAATAAAGCTGAGCTTCTACCTTCTGCCTCTTATTAACTGCTTTTTTTTAAAAAAATTGTCCACCAGCTACAAAAACTTTCTCCTGCAAGTAGTTAACTGAAAGGTTTTTTTCCATTGAAAACAGATATGGCATCCACCGAGTGTTGTCCTGTCGCGTCTTCTTTATATTATTGCCAAGAAGCTGCAACTGAATAAAGCTGAGCTTCTACCTTCTGCCTCTTATTAACTGCTTTTTTTAAAAAAAATTGTCCACCAGCTACAAAAACTTGCTCCTGCAAGTAGTTAACTGAAAGTTTTTTTTCCATTGAAAACACAGATATGGCATCCACCGAGTGTTGTCCTGTCGCGTCTTCTTTATATTATTGCCAAGAAGCTGCAACTGAATAAAGCTGAGCTTCTACCTTCTGCCTCTTATTAACTGCTTTTTTTTTATAAAATTGGCTGTTCCGGCCTACTAAAGGTGTCTGTCTGCCCCTGCCTGGTGTTGTCCTCAACTGAATAAAGCTGAGCTTCAACCTTCAGTTCCAAATTACCATTTTTAAAAATGCAATTGGCTGTTCCGGCCTACTAAAGGTGTCTGTCTGCCCCTGCCTGGTGTTGTCCTCAACTGAATAAAGCTGAGCTTCTACCTTCTGCCTCTTACTAACTGCTGTTTTTTTAAAAAATTGGCTGTTCCGGCCTACTAAAGGTGAATGTCTTCCCCTGCCTGGTGTTGTCCTCAACTGAATAAAGCTGAGCTTCTACCTTCTGTTCCAAATTACCATTTTTAAAAATGCCATTGGCTGTTCCGGCCTACTAAAGGTGTCTGTCTGCCCCTGCCTGGTGTTGTCCTCAACTGAATAAAGCTGAGCTTCAACCTTCAGTTCCAAATTACCATTTTTAAAAATGCAATTGGCTGTTCCGGCCTACTAAAGGTGTCTGTCTGCCCCTGCCTGGTGTTGTCCTCAACTGAATAAAGCTGAGCTTCTACCTTCTGCCTCTTACTAACTGCTGTTTTTTTTAAAAATTGGCTGTTCCGGCCTACTAAAGGTGAATGTCTGCCCCTGCCTGGTGTTGTCCTCAACTGAATAAAGCTGAGCTTCTACCTTCTGTTCCAAATTACCATTTTTAAAAATGCCATTGGCTGTTCCGGCCTACTAAAGGTGTCTGTCTGCCCCTGCCTGGTGTTGTCCTCAACTGAATAAAGCTGAGCTTCTACCTTCTGCCTCTTACTAACTGCTGTTTTTTTAAAAAATTGGCTGTTCCGGCCTACTAAAGGTGTCTGTCTGCCCCTGCCTGGTGTTGTCCTCAACTGAATAAAGCTGAGCTTCAACCTTCAGTTCCAAATTACCATTTTTAAAAATGCAATTGGCTGTTCCGGCCTACTAAAGGTGTCTGTCTGCCCCTGCCTGGTGTTGTCCTCATCTGAATAAAGCTGAGCTTCTACCTTCTGCCTCTTACTAACTGCTGGTTTTTTAAAAAATTGGCTGTTCCGGCCTACTAAAGGTGTCTGTCTGCCCCTGCCTGGTGTTGTCCTCAACTGAATAAAGCTGAGCTTCAACCTTCAGTTCCAAATTACCATTTTTAAAAATGCAATTGGCTGTTCCGGCCTACTAAAGGTGTCTGTCTGCCCCTGCCTGGTGTTGTCCTCAACTGAATAAAGCTGAGCTTCTACCTTCTGCCTCTTACTAACTGCTGTTTTTTTTAAAAATTGGCTGTTCCGGCCTACTAAAGGTGAATGTCTGCCCCTGCCTGGTGTTGTCCTCAACTGAATAAAGCTGAGCTTCTACCTTCTGTTCCAAATTACCATTTTTAAAAATGCCATTGGCTGTTCCGGCCTACTAAAGGTGAATGTCTGCCCCTGCCTGGTGTTGTCCTCAACTGAATAAAGCTGAGCTTCAACCTTCAGTTCCAAATTACCATTTTTAAAAATGCAATTGGCTGTTCCGGCCTACTAAAGGTGTCTGTCTGCCCCTGCCTGGTGTTGTCCTCAACTGAATAAAGCTGAGCTTCTACCTTCTGCCTCTTACTAACTGCTGTTTTTTTAAAAAATTGGCTGTTCCGGCCTACTAAAGGTGAATGTCTGCCCCTGCCTGGTGTTGTCCTCAACTGAATAAAGCTGAGCTTCAACCTTCAGTTCCAAATTACCATTTTTAAAAATGCAATTGGCTGTTCCGGCCTACTAAAGGTGTCTGTCTGCCCCTGCCTGGTGTTGTCCTCAACTGAATAAAGCTGAGCTTCTACCTTCTGCCTCTTACTAACTGCTGTTTTTTTAAAAAATTGGCTGTTCCGGCCTACTAAAGGTGTCTGTCTGCCCCTGCCTGGTGTTGTCCTCAACTGAATAAAGCTGAGCTTCAACCTTCAGTTCCAAATTACCATTTTTAAAAATGCAATTGGCTGTTCCGGCCTACTAAAGGTGTCTGTCTGCCCCTGCCTGGTGTTGTCCTCAACTGAATAAAGCTGAGCTTCAACCTTCAGTTCCAAATTACCATTTTTAAAAATGCAATTGGCTGTTCCGGCCTACTAAAGGTGTCTGTCTGCCCCTGCCTGGTGTTGTCCTCAACTGAATAAAGCTGAGCTTCTACCTTCTGCCTCTTACTAACTGCTGTTTTTTTAAAAAATTGGCTGTTCCGGCCTACTAAAGGTGAATGTCTGCCCCTGCCTGGTGTTGTCCTCAACTGAATAAAGCTGAGCTTCAACCTTCAGTTCCAAATTACCATTTTTAAAAATGCAATTGGCTGTTCCGGCCTACTAAAGGTGTCTGTCTGCCCCTGCCTGGTGTTGTCCTCAACTGAATAAAGCTGAGCTTCTACCTTCTGCCTCTTACTAACTGCTGTTTTTTAAAAAAATTGGCTGTTCCGGCCTACTAAAGGTGAATGTCTGCCCCTGCCTGGTGTTGTCCTCAACTGAATAAAGCTGAGCTTCAACCTTCAGTTCCAAATTACCATTTTTAAAAATGCAATTGGCTGTTCCGGCCTACTAAAGGTGTCTGTCTGCCCCTGCCTGGTGTTGTCCTCAACTGAATAAAGCTGAGCTTCAACCTTCAGTTCCAAATTACCATTTTTAAAAATGCAATTGGCTGTTCCGGCCTACTAAAGGTGTCTGTCTGCCCCTGCCTGGTGTTGTCCTCAACTGAATAAAGCTGAGCTTCTACCTTCTGCCTCTTACTAACTGCTGTTTTTTTAAAAAATTGGCTGTTCCGGCCTACTAAAGGTGTCTGTCTGCCCCTGCCTGGTGTTGTCCTCAACTGAACAAAGCTGAGCTTCCACATTCTGGCTTTCGCCCTATACTATCAGATATTAAACTGCATTTGGCCTACTAGTGTGGTTAGGCCCTTGAAACAGTGTCTGCTGCTCTTGGGTTTGCTACTCCACTGAACAAAGCAATGCCGCCTGTTTAGTCCTGTTACCAATTTTGAACTGCATTTAGCCTACTTTATTCTTTGGCCCTATATCTGTTTCCTCCTCATCCTGCCCATTGCCCAGCCACTGCTAGATGAGTCTGCTGGTACATTGACCTAGACCACTACATTCCCCTTATACTCTACACAGCCAGAATCTGACCCTGCTGAAAGTAAGGTTCCCCTTCCCGCATGTTATACCACCTTACACAGGGACAGAGAGGAAGGTGCAGATGAAAGTGCAGGTTCCTTCATCAGGTGGGGGGGCATACTCGTTGGCGACGTCACTGGCACAGGGCCCCTCAGAGTACGCAAAAGTGTCGCTGCTGGTGGGAGGCGCCCCCGCCATGCAAACACACATCGCTGTACTTTGAGGGGCCCTGTGCCAGTGCCAATGCGAATGAGTGGGCCCCCCCTGCTTGCTCAGGATCACAGCACTTGCAACGTTGAAATACTTACCTTTCCCTGCAACACCGCCGTGACGTAGTCCGCATTTCCTGGGCCCACGAAAAACTTGAGCCGGCCCTACTCCCCCCACAACTTTTGCCAAATGACCCCCAATTCCCTATGCCCAACTATTATTATAAAGTTAATTAAGATTGACAAGCTTCAGAAACAAGAATGGATGTTTTTGGCATTAAAATGGGCACTGTAGGTGTTTTCCTGGCCTCCACTCACTGCCGACTATGCTTCCCCATTGACTTGCATTGGGTTTCGTGTTTCGGTCGATCCCCGACTTTTAGCGATAATCGGCCGACTGCACTCGACTCGACTCTGGACAAAATCGGGTTTCACAAAACCCGACTCGATCTTAAAAAAATGAAAGTCGCTCAACTCTACTCATCGCTTCAGCTATGCCAAACGTGGACGCAATATGTGGTTTAGGTACACTGTGGGGCTCAGAAGGGAGGGGGCATTTGGATTTGGGAGCAGAGAATTTGCTAAATTTCTTTTGGTGGGTTAGGAGATATTTCACTTTTCCAGAGTCTTTGTGCTACAAGTAAAGTGAAAGCCCCCTTCATTTCTGTTAACAGATGATGGACCTGAGTGGGACTTGCTTTTTTGTGGATTGAGTTGAAGCTTTTATTGGGAACATTTTACACAACATTTAGGATCACATTTATCTGGCACACTATGCTGAGCACTTATTTTGGGGTTTCCATCTAAATCTCTGAGTGATGTGATTCAGATGAAACCCTTGAAAGATCCATTCACTATAATGAGGCAGCTGAGTTACTCTGGACTCCATCTGGCCTCTGTTCAGCAGTGTCCTTCTTTTCAGAAGTGCACAAAACTGTGGCCAATGGCACTTTAAAGCAATCCTAAAAAAGACGCACACCACCGGATCACAGGTCAGACGGCGTCCACAGTGCCTCCATCTGCCTCATTATAGGTAATCTTTTGTCAGGGGTTCAGTCTGATTCACATACTTTAGATACTTACATGGAAACACCGCTGTAAGCGCTCAGCGCAGAGCGCAGGATAAGTGTGCGCTGAACCATACTGCAATCTTTTGGAGGCAGAATGAAAAAATGAACATTAGGTGAAGAATTGGTTTTATTTATTTTTACGCCGTTCCTCATGTGGCATAAATGATTAGGAAACTTTATTCTTCGGGTTGGTCCGATTACAGTGATACCAGATTTATACCGGTTTTTATGTTTTTCTGCTGTCACACACTAAAAGATGCATTTTCTTGCAAAAAAATGTTTTTGCATCATCACATTTTGAGAGCTATAATTTTTCCATATTTTGGCCCACAGAGTCAAGTAAGGTCTGATTTTTTGCGGGACAAGTTGTAGTTTTTATTGGTACCACTTGTAGGCACATGCCATTTTTTGATCGCTTTCTATTCCGATTTTTTTTGGATGCGGAATGAACAAAACCCAGCAATTCAGGAATTTTTTTTTGGGGGGGCTTATGCCATTACGTGTGTGGTGAAATTGATAAAGCAGTTTTATTCTTCGGGTCAGTATGATTACAGGGATACATCATTTATATATATATATATATATATATATATATATATATATATATATATATATATATATATTTTTTTTTTTTTAATGCCTTGGTGCTTATACACAATAAAGATAATTTTATACAAAAAATTATTATTTTTGCACCGCTTTGTTCTGAGAGCTATAACTTTTTTATTTTTCCACTGATGGAGCTGTATTGCAGCATTTTTTTGGGGGGACAAGATGATGATTTCAGCGGTACCATGTTTATTTATATTGGTCTTTTTGATCGCGTTTTATTCCACTTTTTTCATCAGTATGATGATAAAGCATTGTTTTTACACTTGCTTTTCTTTATTTTTTTAATGGTGTTCTCTAAAGGGGGTTAACTAGTGGGACAGTTTGAAAAGTCGGGTCGTTGTGGATGCAGCAATACCAAATATGTCTACTTTTTTTTTTTCATTCAAATATTTATTTAGTGATACAATATCTTTAGATTTTTGTATTTTTTTAAAATATTTTTACAATTACTTAATATTTTTTTCTAACTTTATTATTTTGTCCCACTATGGAACTATCATTTTTTGCAGGCTGATGCAGCAACATCCACATGTTGTAGAAATTATCAGTTCTGCACTAACAGACAATCTTGATCATTGTAGATGATCACCAAGTTTCCTAGGTCTGGTGACCCAGATGTCATCAAGACAACATCAGGTCACCATTGCAACGATCGGGACCCTGCGTCACTCCATGCGGTCTCCGATCCAAAGGCATAGAGGCTGTCAGTCCTCTGCCGGCTCCCGTAATGCTGCGATCGTATTAAATCACAGAATTTCAGGGGATAAAGTGCCAGGAGCGGTCTACAACTGCTCCTGACACTTAGTGCCGGGTATCAGCTGTCACAATCAGCTGACACCCGGAGGCAATCGCCCACACACCGCCCTTGTGTGTGGGCATCGCTTGGACGTAATAATCCGTCCCTGGTCAAATAGGCCCAGGGCTCATGGATGGATTATGTCTGATGTCAGAAAGGGGTTAAGAGTAGACAGAGCTAGAAATTGTTGAAACTATGGATGAGCGAAGGTGCTCGGTGATACTCGAGTATCACGGTGCTTGGATGTTCTCTAAATCCCCACTCCACATTTTTGGTGCCTGTTACACAGCCTAAAAGCATGCGGAGATTGCCTGCATATCACTGTAACGCTCTAGCCACCATGGATGTGGCATTACTGTGACTGGCTGGCCGTGTGACATTATAAGGAGATACTGTATAAAAGAACAGATGCTGCCCGGTTCGGCACACTTGCAGCATTGCACAGCTCTGTGACACTTCTTACTGAAAAGGGAGAGTGCTTGTCAAGGCCTGTGTGTTCACAGCATAACAAATCAGAGGCCTGTAGTCTTGTTTCTGGTGTTGAAGCTGAGCCATCTATACTTACCTATAGCCCTTCTAAGGGCAAATTATTTGCTTTGCTATTTATATTACATACAATCTGAATTTAGCCACGGGAGGGAGAGAAAGTCGTATGAGCAGGGAGAGTGACAGAATACAGTCTGTAGACAGGGATTAGAGCTGTGCAGTCCATTGGCAAATATATATCTGCAGCTCTTTTGGGGATGGGGCTTATAAAAGGGAATATATTTTGATCCATCAAGTATTACATGCTTAGTGGTGCTTTGTGTTCTATAATACTCCTAAAAATCATTGAAACTTTTCTTGGATTAAATTTCTCACCCATACATTATTCTGTAGTGTAGAGTACATTTATGTCATCTCAGCCATACAGTATTACATATTACATGGTCTGGGTACATTTCTGTGATCTTTAAAACTGAGTCAAAGTTTTTAAACATTTTGTAGGATTACATTTCTCAGACATACGGTATTACGTGGTCTTAGTACATTTCTGTGATCTATAAAACTGAAAAAAAGTTAAAATTTTTTGCAGGCTTACATTTCTCAGCCATTCTCTTTCACATGATCTGTTATACATTTCTGTGATATATAACACTAAAAAAGCATTAAAAAATTAGCTGGATAACATTTATCACCCATACACTATTGCGTGATCTGGGGTAAACTTCAGTGATATGATATTATGTAACACTATAAAAAAGTGTTGAAAACATTGGCTGATTTACAGTTCTCATCCATTCACTATTCCATGGTCTGGGCTACATTTCATGTAATCTAGAAAACTGAAAAAAGCATTAAAACATTTGCTAGCTTAAATTTCTTAGCCATACAGTATTATATAGTGTAATGAAATATGTATAAATCTAATATATAAAGCTGAATGTGTGTGTGTGTGTGTGTGTGTGTGTGTGTGTGTGTGTGTGTGTGTGTGTATGTCCAGGATTGGCATCTGCACCGTCGCAGCTACATCCACAAAATTTTGCACAGTCACACGTCTGGACCCCGAGAGCATCATAGGCTGTGTTGTGAGGCAAAATGTTAACCCCGCGTGTTCCAATTCACCAAACAATTTTGCCCCTATCTACATAATGGGGAAAAAGTCAAAGGAAAAGTGTTAGAGGCAAATTGACAGCCAGGAGGAGATGGCATACAGGTATATACTATATACAGGGGAGATGATATACAGCTATATATTATATACAGGAGGAGATGACATACAGGTATATACTATATACACAGGAGATGACATACACATATATACTATATACAGGAGGAGATGACATACAGCTATATATTCTATAAAGGAGGAGATGACATACAGGTATATACTATATAGAGGGGAGATGACATACAGGTATATACTATATACAGGGGAGATGACTTACAGGTATATCTAATATATAAAGCTGAATGTGTGTGTGTGTATGTCCGGGATTGGCACCAGCCACAAAATTTTGCACAGTCACACGTCTGGACCCCGAGAGCGTCATAGGCTATGTTGTGAGGTGAATTTTTAACCCCGCGCGTTCCAATTCACAAAACTTTGCCCCTATCTACATAATGGGGAAAATGTGAAAGGAAAAGTGTTGGAGGCAAATTGACAGCTGCCAGATGTGAACAAGGGGGGACTTAAAGAACAAGAGCAATGGCGCCAAAAAGTATATACCATACAGTTGCTAAGGTGGGGCCCTGACATGGGATACTCACCACACCTGAGGATATGAACACACACACAATGTGCCACACACTACCACGTGCTTGAACACATATACCACCCTCAGCACACATTTCACCACACATGCACCAACCTCGCCACATAAAAGTCGAAACACAAAAGTCGCCACTCAAAACTCGCCATGCTCAAAATTCGCCACATGCAAAACTAGGCTCACGCAAAACTTGCCACACGTGCAAAACTCACCTCATGGAAAACTTGCCACACACAGAAAAATTGCCACATGCACAAAAGTTGCAACGCATGCAAAAGTTGCCTCACACAAAACTTGCACATACTCAAAATGCACCACACATAAAACTCGACGCGCAAAACACACTAACCTGTCACATGCAACTCGACACACAAAAAGTTGCTACACGCATGTCGCCACACAAAACTCATCTCACAAAAGTTGCTACATGCATGTCACCACACGCAACTCAACACAAACAAATTGGCACATGAAACTCGCCTACGACAGCTGTCAGTCACATGACCTGTCTATTATGTGTATGTGTGAGCTAATATATATACTGCCATGGGGAGGGCTTCCTGTTGGCTGGGATTTATCAGTCTGCCAATAGCAACCAATCACAGCTCAGCTTCTACTTTGCTACAGTTAATTAATCTGAGCTCTCATTGGTTAATATAGGCAGGGCATTCTCAGTATAACAAAGCTTATGTGAGGTAATAGCATGTCAGTTAGGGTGTGTTGGTGGAAAGGCTGATGCCAGTCATATTGCCTCTATGTGAGAGGATATAGAAACTGCCAGTTGCAGACTATTTTTACCACAATAATGCCTCATAAGAAAAGGAATTCCATGGCATGAATGTCAGCTGATGCGAAAAGAAAAGCTGCATTACGGGCCAATGAAAAATGTGAAGACCGAGAAACAAGGCTGACACACATGAGAACAGTAGCTGCTTTCTCAAGAGCCAATGAACTTTCTGAGCAGAGGGAAGCGAGGCTTGCAGACATGAAAACAAGAGCTGCTTCCTCAAGAGCCAATAAACTTTCTGAGGAGAGGGAAGCGAGGCTTGCAGGCAAGAGAACAAGAACTGCTTCCTCAAGGGCCAATGAATTTTCTGAGGAGAGGGAAGCGAGGCTTGCAGACATGAAAACAAGAGCTGCTTCCTCAAGAGCCAATGATCTTTCTGAGGAGATCGAAGCGAGGCTTGCAGATAAGAGAAGAGCTGCTTCCTCAAGGGCCAATGAGTCATCTCAGCAGAGAGAAGGCTGACTTGCCGCTAAGAGAATTGCTATTTCTTCCACCAGGGCACAGGAAATGGCTGGAGATTTGAAACATGCTGCCTTTTGTTACCAGTCAGACATAAACTATCAGGATAATCCTAAAGTTCAGATAGGAAAAATGGATGTGGTCTGCATGTACTGCAGTGCCCTAAAATGGAAAGATGAACCGCCAGGTTTATGCTGTGCAAATGGCAAGATAAAACTTCCACCTCTCCTGTCACCACCAGATCCCCTAAAGTCTCTGATGACAGGTACCAGTACAATGTCAAAGCATTTCTTGGACACCATCAGGAAGTACAACTCCTGCTTCCAAATGACATCATTTGGTGCAACAAAAGAAATGTTTACAACAGGATTTATGCCGACATTTAAAGTTCAAGGACAGGTTTACCACTCAATTGGCTCACTGCTTCCCTTACAAGGAGAAGAACCTCAATTTCTTCAACTCTTCTTCACGGGAAATGCAGAAGCAGAGGCTCAGCAGAGATGTTCTTTAATTCCTAACACTCGCCTTGATATTGTCACTATTTTGCAGCAGTTCATTCACTCCAACAATCCATATGTTCAACTTTTCAAGGCTGCACTTGAATGCATGCCAAATGACGATTACAAGGTTGTCATTCGAGCTGACAAAACACCACAAGGTGAGCATCAGCGACATTTCAATGCTCCCACATTTGATGAGGTAGCCATCTTGATTGTAGGTAATGATTTTCAAAGCCGTGACATTGTGCTTCAGAAAAGGAACAATAGTTTGCAAGGAGTAGCAGAAACTCACAGGTCCTGTGATGCACTGCAATATCCAATAATCTTTTGGCAGGGCAGGGATGGCTATCACTTTGAAATACCTCAGACAGATCCTACAACAGGCAACCCTCCAGAAAAAAGTGTCTGCCATGGACTTCTATGCATATAGGATCATGACAAGATTTGCAGAGGAAAAGCACATCTTGAAATGCAAACACCTCTTCCATCAATTTATTGTTGACATGTATGCAAAGATTGAGAGTGAATGTATTTTATATATCCGACTAAATCTAAAGAAGCTCAGGGCAGAGGAATATATTCACCTTAGAGATGCTGTTACAAATGATGCTGATCCAAAAGAGTTGGGGAAAATGGTTATTCTTTCATCAACTGTCACTGGAAACCCATGACGCATGCATGAATACACACAGGATGCAATGACTTATGTGAGAAAGTATGGCCGTCCAGATCTTTTCATCACCTTTACTTACAATCCTGCCTGGGAGGAAATTGGAGGGCACCTGTTGCCGGGCCAAAAACAGTGAATCGCCATGACCTTATTGCTTGGGTTTTCAAACAAACTTTCAAATATGACTAATCTCATCACAAAATCACATATTTATGGTGAGACGCAGTGCTGGATGTATTCAGTTGAATGGCAAACAAGAGGCCTTCCTCACGCCCACATTTTGATCTGGCTGAAGCAAAAAAATACAGCCTACCGAAATTAACAATATCATCAGTGCTGAATTGCCAGACCTTCAGATTGACCCATTGCTGTTTGACACCATTACAAAAAACATGATCCATGGTCCGTGTGGGAGACTCAACAAAAATTCTCCCTGTACGATTGATGGCAGGTGTTCAAAGCATTACCCACGATCCCTGGTCCAAGAAACCCAAACAGGACAAGATGGATATCCAGTCTACCGAAGAAGAAAGCCAGGGGATGGTGGTTTCACAGCAAAGCTCAAAATGCGTGTTGGATCATCACTCCAAGAGATAGAAATTAACAACAGGTGGGTAGTGCCTTACAACGCTTTGCTCTCAAAAATCTTCCAGGCCCACATAAATGTTGAATCTTGCCACTCTGTGAAATCAATCAAGTACATCTGCAAATATGTCCACAAAGGAAGTGATCAAGCAGTTTTTGAACTCCAGAAAAATGGACCTATTATTGATGAAGTGGAGGCATTCCAGATGGGCAGGTACATAAGCAGTAATGAAGCTGTTTGGAGAATTTTAGGATTCTCCATTCATGAGCACTACCCACCAGTTGTGCATCTGAGTGTGCACTTGGAAAATGGACAGAGAATTTATTTTGACCTAGCAAACTTGCAGCAGCAGCTCCAAACACCACCTAAGACCACCCTCTTGGCATTTTTTGAGCTGTGTCAACAAGACCCTTTTGCAAAAACAATTCTCTACTGTGATTTACCAAAGTACTACACTTGGAATGCCTCCAGAAAAACACTGGAACGGAGGAAATGGAGGCTTGATATTGAAGGCTATCCAGGGGTGAAAGCAACTGATACTCTTGGTCGCATCTACACTGTTCATCCGTCAAATGCAGAGTGCTTCTACCTGCGCATGTTACTTCATGTTGTCAAAGGCCCTACATCATTTTCTGACCTGAAGACCGTCGGAGGCCATGTGTGTGAAACATTCAGGGAAGCTTGCCAAAGAAAAGGACTTCTGGAGAATGATGGACACTGGGACATGACCCTCAGTGAAGCAGCAGCCACACAAACCCCAAAGAGACTAAGACACCTCTTTGCTATTATTCCCCCTGAGGAAGGAGTACGTTACTCCGAAACGCGTCGGGCTGTTTGATCCACTGCTCTATCCGTAGCCAGTCACGTATGTTAACACGTGACTGTGACGTCACGCTAGGTCCTGCACTGCCAGGAAACCGAGCGGCTAACAAACCACAGCGCGCATATACTTCACGCTAAGTACCGCAAGTGAAGATCGCGGGTGAGCTCTGCCACCGGCCGGGGCAGCGCTTACCACCTGCACACATCTCTGGCTATATACTTATCCCGATATTGGGACGAAGGAAAAGGACTACCACTACTAGCATAAAGAAACGGAGAAACACACTGAGCTATAGAAGATCCCCCTGGTAGGGTGAGTGTGTACTCATACCACTAAACAATACTTCACGTTTACTTTGTAGTACTGTAATGTTTATGGAAGTCATTCTGAAAGGAGTCTAACGGGGGCTGACAAATAAACAAAGGACCCTTGCTTTGTCCTATATCCACACACAATCAGAACTGATTAAAAATACAAAGAAAGGATTCTTCTCTTTTGGATTACTGAGCCACATAAACAGAGAGGGGTTTATTCCTAGCGCGGATATATTATTATCTATATAACCTTAGAGAATTTATTTTAACCCAGCAAACTTGCAGCAGCAGCTCCTAAGACCACCCTCTTGGCATTTTTTGAGCTGTGTCAACAAGACCCTTTTGCAAAAACAATTCTCTACTGTGATTTACCAAAGTACTACACTTGGAATGCCTCCAGAAAAACACTGGAACGGAGGAAACGGAGGCTTGATATTGAAGGCTATCCAGGGGTGAAAGCAACTGATACTCTTGGTCGCATCTACACTGTTCATCCGTCAAATGCAGAGTGCTTCTACCTGCGCATGTTACTTCATGTTGTCAAAGGCCCTACATCATTTTCTGACCTGAAGACCGTCGGAGGCCATGTGTGTGAAACATTCAGGGAAGCTTGCCAAAGAAAAGGACTTCTGGAGAATGATGGACACTGGGACATGACCCTCAGTGAAGCAGCAGCCACACAAACCCCAAAGTGACTAAGACACCTCTTTGCTATTATTCTAACAACCTGTAGCATTTCAAATCCTCTTGAGATTTGGACAAAGTACAAAACTGATCTCAGTGAGGACATTCTCATGCAGATTAGAAGGGAAAACTTCACTGAGGAAATGTTCAATTAAACTTTAATGCTCCTTGAAGATCAGTGCATAGCAATGTCAGGAAAAGCCTTACAGTTGCTTGGTTTGCCTGCTCCAATAAGAAATCCTGAAGGCATCCAAATGTGTAGGGAGATTTTCATAGAAACAAACTACAATAACTACATTTTAAGTTTCAGTGAAACCAACAAAGGTGGGATTGTCTTCCTTGATGCTTCCAGGTGGAACAGGAAAGACATTTGTAATCAACTTGCTCCTGGCAAAATTTTGACAACAAAAAAAGATTGCACTTGCAGTGGCATCTTCTGGAATTGCAGCTACGCTTTTAAAAGGTGGCAGGACATCACATTAGACATTCAAACTACCACTTAACCTGTCTCATAGTGACAGCCCCGTGTGTAATATTGCCAAGGGATCAGGACTGGCCAAATTGCTTCAAAAATGCAGCACCATCAATTGGGATGAATGCACCATGTCACACAAAAGGGCTCTGGAAGCAGTGGACAGACTGCTGCAAGACCTGCGTAGCAACAAATATATCATGGGAGGAGTAGTTGTTGTTTTGGCAGGTGACTTCCGCCACACACTACCTGTTATTCCAAGATCAACCCCTGCAGACGAACTCAATGCCTGTCTCAAAGCATCGTACCTTTGTAGAAAAGTAAAGAAAATGTCACTGAACACAAACATGAGGGTCTACATGACAGGCGATGTTTCTGCTGGACTGTTTTCGAGCCAGCTGTTGACTATTGGAGATGGCAAGGCACCAGTAAACTCAATCACTGGACAAATCACCTTCCCAAGCAACTTTTGTTGCATTGTGTCTTCCATTGAGGAGTTGAAAGCAAAGGTTTTTCCAAACATTCAACTCCACTTCAAAAATTCTGGCTGGCTGTGTGAAAGGGCCATTTTAGCTCCCAAAAATGACAGCGTCAACAAGATCAATCTTCAAATTCTAAATCTCCTTCCAGGTGTGTGCACAACCTACAAGTCAGTAGATACAGTAATAGACCCTGCTCAAGCATTATTTTATCCAACTGAGTTCCTCAATTCCTTGGAGCCACAAGGACTTCCTCCTCACAACCTCTTTCTAAAACCTGGAGCACCTATTCTGCTATTGAGAAATTTGGATCCACCAAAGCTGTGTAATGGAACAAGACTCTTGATTAAGAACCTGTTTCCCCATGTAATTGAGGCAACCATTTTGACAGGATGTGCCACAAGAGAAGATGTTTTCATTCCAACAATTCCTCTCATTCCATCTGATTTACCTTTTTGATTTTAAATGCCTCCAGTTTCCTGTTCGACTGGCATTTGCTATGTCCATCAACAAGGCTCAGGGACAGTCCTTGAAAGTAGTTGGAATCGATTTACAATCTCCATGCTTTTCTCATGGGCAACATTATGTGGCCTGTTCAAGAGTTGGAACAGCCAAAAATCTGTTTGTCTTTGCACCTGAAGGAAAAACTAAGAATGTCGTTTATTAGAGTTGAGCGACTTTTACTTTTTTATGATCGAGTCGGGTTTCGCGAAACCCGATTTTCTCAAAAGTCGGGTCGGGTGAAATTGGCCGATTATTGCGAAAAGTCCGGGGCCGACTGAAACACGAAACCCAATGCAAGTCAATGGGGAATCAAAGTCGGCAGTGAGTGGAGGACAGGAAAACACCTACAGTGCCCATTTTAATGCCAAAAACATCAATTCTTATTACTTAAGCTTGTCAATCTTAATTTACTTTATAATAATAGTTAAGCATTGAAAACTGGGGGTCATTTGGCTAAAGTTGTGGGGGGGGGGTAGGTCTGGCTCAAGATTTTTCTTGGGCCCAGGAAACGCAGAATACGTCACGGCGATGGAGCAGGGAGAGATAAGTATTTCAACTTTGCAAGTGCTGTGATCCTGAGCAAGCAGGGGGGCCCACTAGTTGGCACTGGCACAGGGCCCCTCATAGTACGGCGGTGTGTTTGACGGCGGGTGGCGTCTCCACTGCCAGAGACACTTTTGCATACTATGAGGGGCCTTGTGCCAGTGCCAACGAGTATGCCCCCCACCTGATGAAGGAACCTGCACTTTTTCATCTGCACCTTCCTCTTTTTCCCCGTGTAAGGTGGTATAGTATGCGGGCAGGGGAACCTGACACAGCTACTAGGCCCAAATAAGTAAGTAGGCTAAATGCAGTTCAAAATTGGGAACCGGAGTACACAGGCGGCATAGCTGTGTTCAGTGGAGGACAGCTGTAAGGACTGGCTGACACAGTTACTAGGCCCAAATAAGTAAGTAGGCTAAATGCAGTTCAAAATTGGGAACAGGAGTACACAGGCGGCATAGATTTGTTCAGTGGAGGACAACTGTAAGGAGTGGCTGACACAGTTAGAAGGCCAAAATAATAAAGTGAGGTAAATGTCTGCCCAAAAAATGTTCATAAATAAACAGGTGGCATAGCTAGGTACAGGGGTGGGCTCCTCTGCTGAGTAGCAGACAGTGGTAGTTGGCGCAAAGTATTAACTGATCTAAATGGAGGCCAGGGCCCCTGTATATTTTTACTATCATCTATCATTTCAACAAATTTGTATTGGCAGTGCCATTGAAGGATTTAACTGCACAGACTACACCGCACAGTGGTGGAGCAGGGAGAGGTAAGTATTGCAAGTGGTAGAGCACTGTTCGAACTGGGGGGAACACTCTCTCGCGGGTGGCGGTACTGGCACAGGGCCCCTCATATTACGACGGTGTGTCTGACGTTGGTTGTGCACCACCACCATCAGACACTTCATTGTACTATGAGGGACCCTGTGCCAGTGCCGTCACCCAAGAGTGGGCACACCCACCTGTCCAGGCAAACGGCACTCACACGGGTGCTTGCGCCAAGTGGTGACCACGGCCCTGTGGGGGGAGTCAGCCCATTTAGGGAGGTATAAAAATGGCCTATGGTGGACATTCAGAAGCTGCAAATGGAGGAATTGGAGCAGTCAGTAAGAGGAGGCCAAAAGCAAGACATTTTTCAGGCAAGCTACGTGTCAGCAGGGGAAGGTGGGGCAAAATAATTTGAAATCCATGATTGGTTCATTTTAATGAAGGTTAGATCATCAACATTTCGGATAGCCAGACATGTCCTTTTTTCGGTCAGTATTGAACCAGCAGCACTGAAGACTTTCTGATAGCACACTAGCAGCAGGGCAAGCGAGCTCCTGTAATGCATATTCTGCCATTTCAGGCCAGGTGTCTATTTTAGATGCCCAATAATCAAAGGGGAATGACCTGTGAGGGAGAACATCGATAAGGGAGGAAAAGTAGTTCGTAACCATATTGGACAAATGCTGTCTCCTGTCACTTTGAATGGATGCAGCAGTACCTGTCGTGTCTGCGGTCATTGCGAAATCACTCCACAACCTGGTCATAAAACCCCTCTGTCCAATGCCACTTCATATTTGTGCACCTCTAACACTTCTGCCATGTTGCCCCCTACAGCTCGTGTGAGAACCATCACCGCCGCTGTGTGCTGGGAATGCCTGAACCAAACGGTTCAGAATTGCTTGTTTGGTAGCCAATAGTGTTGAGCATTCCGATACCGCAAGTATCGGGTATCGGCCGATACTTGCGGGTATCGGAATTCCGATACCGAGATCCGATACTTTTGTGGTATCGGGTATCGGTATCGAAACAACATTAATGTGTAAAAGAAAGAATTAAAATAAAAATATTGCTATACTCACCTCTCCGACGCAGCCTAGACCTTACCGAGGGAACCGGCAGCGTTCTTTGCTTAAAATGCGCGCGTTTACTGCCTTCCGTGACGTCACGGCTTGTGATTGGTCGCGTGCCGCCCATGTGGCCGCGACGCGACCAATCACAGCAAGCCGTGATGTAATTTTCAGGTCCTGAATGCAGAATTAGGCATTCAGGACCTGAAATTACGTCACGGCTTGCTGTGATTGGTCGCGTCGCGGCCACATGGGCGGCACGCGACCAATCACAAGCCATGACGTCACGGAAGGCAGTAAACGCGCGCATTTTAAGCAAAGAACGCTGCCGGTTCCCTCGGTAAGGTCCAGGCTGCGTCGGAGAGGTGAGTATAGCAATATTTTTTATTTTAATTCTTTCTTTTACACATTAATATGGATCCCAGGGCCTGAAGGAGAGTTTCCTCTCCTTCAGACCCTGGGAACCATCAGGGATACCGTCCGATACTTGAGTCCCATTGACTTGTATTGGTATCGGGTATCGGTATCGGATTAGATCCGATACTTTGCCGGTATCGGCCGATACTTTCCGATACCGATACTTTCAAGTATCGGACGGTATCGCTCAACACTAGTAGCCAATATTTGCTCAAGGTTCTCATGTGGCATGATATTGTGTAATTTTCCTTTATATCGTGGATCCAGGAGGCAGGCCAACCAGTAATCGTCATCGGTCATCATTTTGATAATGCGGGGGTCCCTTTTTAGGATACGTAAGGCATACTCAGCCATGTGGGCCAATGTTCCAGGTGTCAATTCACTGCTTGTGCTGGGTTGAGGAGCACTTTCCTGCAAATCAACATCACTTGTGTCCCGCAAAAACCCTGTACCTGACCTTGCAACTCCACCAGTTTCTATTGCCTTCTGAGAAGCATCCTCCTCCCATAAATATTCATCCCCATCATCCTCCTCCTCCTCTTCATCCACCACCTCCAGGAGAGTTCCCTGAGCAGACAATGGCTGACTGTCATCAAGGCTTCCCTCCTCTTCGGCTGCAGACGCCTGCTCCTTAATGTGCTTCAAACTTTGCATCAGCAGATGTATTATTGGGATGCTCATGCTTATGATGGCGTTGTCTGCACTTGCCAGCCGTGTGCATTCCTCAAAACACTGAAGGACTTGACAGAGGCCTTGTAGCTTCGACCACTGCACAACAGTCAACTCCATGTCTGCCATCCAAGTGCCTGCCCGTGTATGTGTATCCTCCCACAAATAAATTACAGCACGCCTCTGTTCGCACAGCCTCTGAAGCATGTGCAGTGTGGAGTTCCACCTTGTTGCAACGTCGATTATAAGGCGGTACTGGGGAAGATTCAGTGATCGCTGATGGTTCAGCATACGGCTGGAGTGTACGGGCGACCGGCGGATGTGTGAGCAAAGTCTTCGCACCTTCAGGAGCAGGGCTGGTAACACTGGATAATTTTTCAGGAAGCAGTGCACCACCAGGTTCAAGGTGTGAGCCAGGCAAGGTATGTGTTTCAGTTTTGAAAGGGCTATGGCAGCCATATAATTCCTTCCGTTATCACTGACTACCTTGCCTGCCTCAAGATGTACACTGCCCAGCCATGACTGAGTTTCTTGCTGCAAGTACTCGGCCAGTACTTCCGTGGTGTGTCTGTTGTCACCCAAACACTTCATTTCCAACACAGCCTGCTGACGCTTACCACTAGCTGTTCCATAATGGGACACCTCGTGTGCAACACTGGCAGCTGCGGATGGAGTGGTCGTGCGACTGCACTCTGTGGATGAGCTTTTGCTTCTGGAGGAGGAGGAGGAGGGGTGGCAAATGCCTACAGCCAACTGTTTCCTAGACCGTGGGCAAGGCAGAACTGTCCCACTATGGCTGTTCCCTGTGTACCCTGCATCCACCACATTAACCCAGTGTGCCGTGATGAATACGTAATGTCCCTGGCCATGCCTACTGGTCCATGCATCTGTTGTGAGGTGCACCTTTCTATTGACTGATTACCTCAGTGCATGGACAATGCGGTATTTGACATGCTGATGGAGGGCTGGGATGGCTTTTCTCGCAAAGAAGTGTCGACTGGGTAGGTCATAGCGTGGTACTGCGTAGGCCATCAGGGCTTTGAAATCTTCGCTTTCAACCAACTGGTAGGGCATCATCTCTAACGAGATTATTCTAGCAATGTGGGCGTTCAAACCCTGTGTACGCAGATGACAGGATGAGTACTTCCTTTTCCTAACGAGAGTCTCTTGTAGGGTGAGCTGGACTGGAGAGCTGCATATGGTGGAACTAGCAGGGGTGGTGGTGGACATGGCAGATTGAGAGAGGGTTGGTGATGGTATTCTTGATGTTGGCCTACATACAGTGTTTCCTACTAAGAACCTTGTGATTCTCTGACTGCTTTGGCCTTGCGACGATACCTCCACATTTGCTGCAGGTGGTGTCCTAAACGGTGGGCTTACAGTGAGGGAAGCAATGTAGCGTTGCTGACTACCTTCATTCTGAGCGGGTGCACCAATGGTACGGGACGTTTGGTAGTTAGTCCAGGCTTGCAAGTGCATGCTGGTTAAATGTCTACGCATGCACGTTGTATTTAAATTTTGGAGATTCTTCCCTCTGCTAAAGGTCTTTGAGCATTTCTTACAGATAACTTTTGACTGATCATTCGGATCTTGGTTAAAAAATTGCCACACTGCACTCTTCCTACTATGGATAACATTTTCAGGCATTGCACGCTGTGCTACTTTCACCGGATGGCCACGCTGTCCTAAAACTGTTTTTGACAAACGTATTTGGCCTGATACGGGCCTGCCAGATGACAGCTGTTGCCATGTAGATGGCTGCTGCGGATCATCCTCCTCCGCTTCTGAGCTACTGTCAGCAGCAACCTCTTCCCCCAATGGCTGCCAATCTGGGTCAACAACTGGGTCATCTACCACCTCCTCTTCAATGTCATGTGCACCTTCCTCTGTGTCACCGTGTAAGGTGCTATAGCATTCAGGACGGGGCACCATAGTCTCATCAGGGTCAGATTCTGGCTCAGTACACTGTGAGGGCAATGTAGTGATCTGAGTCAATGGAACAGCATAATAATCTAGCTGTGGCTGTGCATCTGTGCACTCCATGTCCTATTCATCTTGTAATGGGCTGTTAACAATTTCCCTTTCTAACCCAGGCACGGTATGTGTAAAGAGCTCCATGGAGTAAACTGTAGTGTCGCCTGACGCATTCTTCACTTTTAGTTTGGGTGAAGGACACAAGGAAGCGACTTGTTCCTGACCGGGAGCATCCACTGACGACTCACTGCTTTTATATTTCGAACTTTCAGAAGAGGAGATGAAAGAGCTAGAGGCTGAGTTAGCAAGAAAAGCCAAAACTTTTTTTCTGCTGCTCCGGCTTTAAAAACGGTTTTCCTACTCCCAGATAAGGGAGCCTTCAAGGCCTTGTGTAGCCAGACGATGACGCTGGCTCAACACCTCGAGACTTAGGTGCTATATTGCTTTTCCCACTACCACCAGATGCTCCACCATCACCACCACCATCATTACCTGCTGGCAACGACCGCCCATGGCCTCTTCCACCAGACTTCCTCATTTTTGGGAAAATATAACCAAAATAACAAGCGTTATATGGTACTGTAAAACAAGGTAGAAGGTGTATATAAACTTGTTGATAAATTAAATCTCCCTTTTTTTGGGGGGAGACTGCACTAAAACTCAGGCCCAGTGTATTACACTACACAATGTAAGTGGCAGAACGTGGCTGGCTGATATACCACAAACTAACAGGACTCTAATATATCCACTTTGCGAGAATTTGAATCTCCCTTTTTTTGGGGGGAGACTGCACCAAAAAAAAGGCCCTGTGCATAAAACACCACAATGTACGTGGCAGAAAGTTTGTGGTATATCAGCCAGCCACTAACAGGACTCTACTGTATCCACTTTGAGAATTTGAATCTCCCTTTTTTGGGGGGACACTTCCCCCCAAAAAAAGGCCCTGTGCATAAAACACCACAATGTACGTGGCAGAAAGTGGCTGGCTGATATACCACAAACTAACAGGACTCTAGTATATCCACTTTGTGAAAATTTGAATCTCTGGGGGGAGACTGAACCCAAACTCAGGCCCAGTGTATTTTACAGCGCAATGTGAGTGGCAGCAAGTGGCTGGCTGATACTCGAGAAACTAAGAGGACTGAGGTATATCCACTTTGAGAATTTGAATCTCACTTTTTTTGGGGGGAGACTGAATCCAAACTCGGGCCCAGTGTATTTTACAACGCAATGTGAGTGGCAGCAAGTGGCTGGCTGATACACGAGAAACTAACAGAACTGACTTATATCCACTTTGTGAGAATTTGAATCTCCCTTTTTTTGGGGGGAGACAGCACCACAACTCAGGCCCAGTGTGTAACACAACACAATGTAAGTGGCAGAAAGTGGCTGGAAGATATCTGAAAAAAATCCAAGGACTGTAGTACAAAAATCTCCCTACAATGATCTCAGGACAAGTATGGCAGCAACAAAAAGGACTACTGCACACAAAAGTGTGGACAAATAAACAAGATAACTGCAGAAAGGAGCAACAGGATTTTTGCTTTTAAAAAAGCAGTTGCTTAGTTTTTGCTGTTTAATAATTACATTTCTATCTATTTGTTTTGTGGTTTTTGTGTGCAGAATAAATTTTTGTTAACACATTCTATTTTGCTAACAGCAGTTATTAACCCGGGCGAAGCCGGGTAGTACAGGTATAGGTTTATTGTGTGACTAGTAATAATTTAACATCTGTCCTGAAGGCTGCAGATCTCACCCAGGTGTTAATATGTATTATCCTGAGACAGCAGACTTCTGTCTCCTATCTAAACAGGGGGCCTAGCTAGGACCAGGAAGGAGAGGAAGCGCTTCACACCTTCGGCTCTTTGGAAGAGAGATGTCAGTTACAGCCTGACACTATCTATCTGTGGGAAGCTTTGCACAAAGAATCTCAGAGAAAATAATATATTCATTGGGGGCGCGGCTGTGGTCCAATCAAAAACAAGCAATTAGAATATCAACTTGGGGGGCTGGTCTAGAAATCTGACCTCCAGGGTGACTCTATAAATTTGGCTTGTATAAATTCAAAATTGTTCACAGATTGAGGGTCAGCCTAGCTGATGTGATCCAGTTTATATTCACCCACCCTCAGGGAGCAGAAGCAGACTACAAGTTAGCTATTTCTGTAAGTTTTCTCCTGTTTATTTTGTACTGTTTTGCATACCTGGATGTGTTTTATTACCATATTTTTATATTCTTTTTTACTGTAAGCACTGTACTTTTTGTATTAAAGCATAAAACTTTAACAGTTGAACCTTGTATGTTCTAAAGAATCCATAGCCTTAAAGTGTTTGACCCTTATGAGTGGTAGACAGTATTAGCAATATTTCCGGGACTCATCACCCGCGTGTTCAGTGAGTGGTGGCAGCGTGTATGAGCGGGGTGTGTGGCCTGGGTCAGTGTGTGATGTATGCTCCCATTACAGCATAGGACAGAGGTTGAATGCTGGACTGAGAGAGGGGGAGATAGATTAACCCTTGCAGGTGCAACCCCAAGTCACGTGCTGAGAGCGGGTACGTGACAACTGGTAGCAGTACGAAGTGGGGATCCATGACTTATAGTCTTTGGTACATTTCTGTGATATACCATTGTGCTCAAAAGTTTACATATCCCTACAGAATTTTTGCTTTCTTGGCCATTTTTCAGAGAATATGAATGATAACACGAAAACTTTTTCTCCACTCATGGTTAGCGGTTGGGTAAAGCCATTTATTGTCAAATTACTGTGTTTTCTCTTTTTAAATCATAATTACAACCCAAAACATCCAAAAGACCTTGATAAAAAGTTCACATACCCTGGTGATTTTAGCCTAATAACATGCACAGATGTTGACACAAATGGGCTTGAATAACTACTAAAGTTAATATTCTCACCTGTGACCTGTTTGCTTGTAATCAGCATGTGTGCATAAAAGCTGAATGAGTTTCTGAGATCCAGACAGACTCTTGCATCTTTCATCCAGCCACTGACATGTTTGGATTGTGAGTCACGGGGAAAGCAGAAGAATTGTCAATGGATCTATGGGAAAAAGTAGTAGAACTATATAAAACAGGAAAGGGTTACAACAAAAAATCCAAGGAATTGATAATACCAGTCAGCAGCCTTCAAACTGTGATTAACAAATGGAAACTAAGGGGCTCTGTAAAAGTAAAAGCATGGACAGGTAGACCAACAAAAATTTCATCAACAGCCAGGAAAATTGTTTGGGGTGCAAAGAAAACCCACAAATAACATCAGCTGAAATACTGGACTTTCCGAAAACTAGCAATGTGGCTGTTTCAAGATGCACATTAAGGAGGCACTTGAAGAAAAATGGGCTAGATGGTCGAGTCACCAGAAGAAATCCATTACTGCGCAAATGTCTCGCCTACAATATGCAAAACAGCACAGGAGACAAGCCTCAAAACTTAGAGTGATGAGACCAAAATTGAACTTTGTGCCACAGCCATAAACGATACATTTGGAGAGAGGTCAACAAGGTGGATTGCTGATGTTTTGGGGATGTGTGAGCTACAAAGCCACAGGAAACTTGGTCAAAGTTAAAGGAACGATGAATGCAGTATGTTATCAGCAAATTCTGGAGGCAAATTTGCAATTATCAATCTGGAAGCTGCGCATAGGACGTACTTGGATGTTTTAACATGACAAAGATCCAAAACACAAGGCCAAATTGACCTGTCATTGGCTATAGCAGAACAAAGTGAAGGTTCTGGAGTGGCCATCTTAGTCTCCTGACCTCAATATCATTGAGCCACTCTGGGAAGATCTCAAGCACGCAGTTCATGCTAGACAGCCCAGGAATTTACAGGAACTGGAGGCTTTTTGTCAAGGAAAGTGGGCGGCTTTACCATCTGAGAACATAAAGAACCTCATCCACAACTACCACAAAAGGCTACAAGCTGTCATTGATATTAGAGGGGGCAATACACAGTATTAAGAAATGGGGGTATGTGAAATTTTGATCAGGGTCATTTGGATGTTTTGGGATGTAATTATGATTAAAATTGAAAACACAGTAGTTTGACAATAAATGGCTTCACCCAACCATTAACCATGAGTGGAGAAAAAGTTTTGGTGTTATCATTCATATTCTCTGAAAAAAGGCCATTAAAGCAAAAAGTCTGCTGGGGTATGTAAACTTTTGAGCACAACTGTGGGCGATGGCAAATTTTGGCTAAGGAGGAAGATGATAATGAGACACAGTTGCCGGTACGTCTTGTTGTTAAGGATGACCCTGTTGTAATGTTTGGCAGGGATTTGCACTTAGTGCATAGCCTTTATGCGTGTAGCAGTACCAATACATGCCAATTTGAACAGAATGTGTATGTGGCCCTCCTTTAGTCTAATACGGGGTGTATCTGAGTCCCTATGAGTCCCTAATTTTTTGTAGTTCTTTTTTCCTTCCTAATTAAAGTGAAAAACAATTTTGGTTTACTTAAATTAAAAATGATTTTAAAAAATGTAAAATTCAGCCTTATATACAAGTCATTATACAGGAAAAAAAAATTTTGAACATTTTTTCCTGTACAATGCAATTTCTTGTGGATTTGGAATGTTTTATTTTCACTCCTTAAAGTGGAGTAAAAGTGTGACACAATTGTCACACGATTGTCAGCGATTTGGGAGTCAGATGCTTCCAAAAGTCTTTTCAATGCTATTCCCCTTTCATTCAGTACTTTTTCCATCCATCTGAACATTTTCACTGCTCCCAGACCTCTTTGTAGGGTCTGATGGGAAAAAAGCTGGAATTTCCCATTTACTCCCATTATATGCGTTACCCAAAATGAGCATTTGATAATTAGGAATTCTCGGTTCGAGCAATGAGCACCTGACAATTTTAGTGCTCGCTCATCTCAAGTTGAGACCACTTGTCACCAGTTTTTTAGTGTATTGAAAAATACTACCACCTTTATCAGTGCCTGTGCTGAATTACACAAACTTGTATATTTTCTTCAGGCTACCCCTGTATACACCCAAAAATACATTTTGAATTGCTCCTGCACTGTATGTAAATCCGGACGGTCCTGTCCGATATGGGCATCAATGTTGTGACGTCTGTCCCTCCTCTCCACTGCTAATCGCCTTCCTTCAGCTTTGATTGATGTGGATGACACATTCTGCGTCATCCATATAACACAATGAAATCTTGTTCCTGTGCTGGAGCATCGCCAGCTCATGCAGGATCACCTATATTTGCCTTACTGTGGACGTGCACAGTTACCATATTTTGCAGCATATTGGACGCACCGGTCCATAAAATGGTAATGTATCTTAATATCTGCTTTTACGGTAGCTTACCAATGGGGGGAGGCTGCGGTAGAGTGGGGTCCAAAGAGGCAATTTCGCTGCTGCAGGAAGCTGGTGGTGGCAGGAGTATGGCAATCCTCGGGCTGGGAGTAGGGGATCTCCACACTTGCCATCCTTCTCACTGCGGAGGACTTTGGGAAAATGGCACTCGGAAGCTGTGGGAGCTGAGCCAAGCTACACTCCTGCTTCCTGCATTAGTGACCCTGCCTCCTGAGATCCTGCTCCACTGCAGCCACTCCCCAGTAAGCAACAAATTTGTGGAAAAAAAGTGCATCTTATAATCCGCAAAATGTGGTATATTTTCTGCTCAGCCTGCTGTATGGTAAAACAAAGTGCATTTTAATGAGCTGGCAACGCTCCATTGCAGTCTCGCTATTTCATTGGGCTTTGTGGATGACGCAGAATGCGTCATCCACATCATTGAAAGCTAGAGGACTGAGATTAGCATCAGGGATGATAGACAAGCGACAAAGCAATGTTGCTCATTGGACAGAAACATCCGCATTTACATACAACACGGGAGCAATTCGAAAGACATAACATAGAAGTTTGTGGACTGCAGCACAGGGCCTGATAAAGGTCGTGTTTGTTGTGTTTGTGGTGATTGTTCATACAGTAAAAAATGGTGACAGGTTCAAGAATTAAGTATGATGACATCTCTTCTATAACGTATGAGCCCCCACATAGCCTCCTTTATACCGAAAAAGCCTTTAAATAGCTACCTATATTTAATATGAGCCTTCACATAGCCCTCCCATGCTGAAGCTGTTTTGAGCAGCGACACACGTTGGGCAGAGTGGCTCTGGTGAATCTCCACCAGGTAACTATGATTATATGTATTGGCAATTTAATTTAGGGACCTCATGAGGTACATATGTCTTAAAGGAGTAGAATATAGTGAGACTACCATTGATATTCAGATGGTGACTTGTGTGAGGCTGTGGCCTCTGATACAGCTAGGGGGTGCTGTTTGTTCTCCCCAGAATGTGCATGCAGACGGATGAAGTCCATAGGTGTGTGTTGTGAATTTGGATTCTGGGCTCCCCCGGTGGCCGCTTGTGGAATTGGACTTGTCATCCTCTTTCCTGTTTCACCTGGTTCCATCAGTAGTGGGTGTCGCTATTTAAGCTCATTTCTCTGGTGGTTTCTTGCCGGTCAACAATGTTATCTGATGCCTCTCAGTGCTTGTTCCTGCTTCTAGACAACTACTAGATAAGTTGGACTTTTGTCCATGTTTCGTTTTGCCTATTTGTTCCAGTTCACAGCTGAAGTTTTGTTACTGTGTCTGGAAAGCTCTCGTTGATCAGGGATTGCTACTCTGGCGTTATGAGTTAATGCCAGAGTTTAAGGTAATCTCTGGATGGTGTTTTGT